>NC_134208.1:211735317-212051567 GCF_965140235.1 Caretta caretta | reverse complement strand
AGCACTAGTTGGTTCAGAATGTAACAGCCCGCCAGCTTAACAGTATCAGCACATGGCCTTTTGTGCTATTAGTCCCTAAGGAATGTAGACTTAAACATTTACCTTCAAAACCTGCCACCACAGTCGTCTACACAGTCTGAGCCAACAATCTCGCTGTCCACAGGCATTACATCCCACAATGGCTATATTCCTCAAAGCGTGCGTCTGGTCCATGCTATACAAGCATGCATTACTCTGTATTCTGTGTGTGTGTGTGTTGCATGCTATGCACGTGTATATTGCTGTATCACATGTGTGGTGCATGCTAGACGTATACATAGCTTGATACTGTGTGTTGCATGCTACACACGTGTGCCTTTTTCTCTTGGGGTTATGATGCACACTATACACAGGTGCAAATCGTTCTAATGTGCATGTGTACATGGTGCAGGCTATACACATGTGCCTGCGTGTGTGCTACCTTCTACATGCATGCGTATCTCTAGGCATCGACGGCTGTTGTATGGCTCCGCTAGGAAGCACCAATTTCCCCCGCTACAAACGGAGCTGAGCAGTGCATTGTGGGAGATATAGTGCAATGTCCACTGCCTCCATCTCCCATCAAAAGAAAAGGAGTAGTTGTGGCACCTTAGAGACTAACCAATTTATTTGAGCATAAGCTTTCGTGAGCTACAGCTCACAGCTTATGCTCAAATAAATTGGTTAGTCTTTAAGGTGCGACAAGTCCTCCTTTTCTTTTTGTGAATACAGACTAACACGGCTGCTACTCTGAAACCTCTCATCTCCCGTCAGCTGTTGCGGCCCCACGGCAGATGTCTGTGGTGTCCCTGCTCTGCCCAGTGCACCAGGGAGTTGTGGCTCCAGCTTGCTGCCGGACACCCCAGGCACCCAACACCCCGGACCTCCTGCACTCCAATCCACTGTCAGTCCTCACCAGGAGCCCCCATTCTTAATCCCATCCATCTCCACCCGCTTCCACCCCCGTCTCCAACAGTTCCCCCAGTCGCAGAACCAGGTCAAGTTGAGCACTTACCGAGGCAAACAAACTTCCAGTCACTGTTCCCAGTGGGACCTTATTAGAGCTCTTGCCGGGCAACTTCCGGTCACTGTTCCCAGTGGGACACTATTAGAGAACTTCCCTGCAACTTCCGGTCACTGTTCCCAGTGGGACACTATTAGCGCTCTTGCCGGCAACTTCCGGTCACTGTTCCCAATGGGACACACACTACTAGCGCACTTGCCGTCAACTTCCGGTCACTGTTCCCAGTGGGACACTATTAGAGCGCTTGCCGGGCAACTTCCGGTCACTGTTCCCAGTGGGACCTTATTAGAGCACCTACCAGGTCAACTTCACTTCCGGTCAGTAGACGAGGAATTGGAGTGACCGTGAGAGGCTGCGACTTGGGAGTGCCGCCATTAACCAAGGTCGGAGGAGCAAGCGGCGCCGCCCTGATGCTGCTTATTGCACCGTGACGGCTATGTGAGAAGAACAGATTAAGGTGCGGCGCCGCGCAGGGCCCGATATCTCATGGCAGTTCGAGCGGCGAGGCGCAATGCATCATGAAAATTGCTGTCTCCTCCCCCCCCCATAATAGATATACGTATAGAGTCCCCACCTTGCCGTACCTTATGTCCGCCTGGTTCTTTCCAGCTTTGGTTTCAGGTTATTTGGAGTTTTGCAGGCTCCAGCCAGAGGGACAGGGTCGCTCCCCGGAGTGTCGCCTCAGCAGTTCCCTGGTAACGCTACCATGTGACCATCTGGCTTTAAGGCTGTTCTCTGCATGTGTCCCAGGGTCTGGGGACAGTCCTGGGTCCAGAAACACCCAGCAATTGCATGTGTGGATAGAGCACTGTGCACAGTGTTTGCAGGACCAGGGCCAAACCCTTTACTGGTCCAGTAGACTAAAGAACAGATTTCTGTCTATAGATCAGAGCTTTTTGGAATCACTGAACAGAAAGTCTGCACTACAAACAAGTTTTCCAGTAAATATTAATTAGTATTTGAAGCTTCTAACTGCACCATGACAAATAGCCTTCCAGGGCATCTGTGTGAGAACTGGAGTGGTGTGTTAACATCATCGGAATTGCTTGATTAGCTCCTAAGCAAGGCTCTTCACAAATTCAAAGGAATGTTGTCATCCCCACATTACAGATGAGGAAACAGGCACAGGATTTTTTCCCTATAACCATTTTCTAATACGTGGTGTGTGCAATGGAGGCTTTATGGAGTAGACAACTATTTCACTGCCTCATCCTGTTTACCTTTTTAGTTCAGTAGCCTTATCCCAATGGCAAGGCTTACAAATACTATGTAAGGACATAAAAATCACTTATTTCATAGTAAATATGTAAACAAGCAACCAAAAATCCTTATGAATTAGGATAATAATGTGGAAAGTAAGACTTGACATTAAAGTGAAGAGATTGAATTTTATTAGTAATTATTCTTTTCCCCAATAACAACTTCCAGGGAAGCTCCACATTATTAATAAATTTCTTATAAAATACCTTTCTTATTGAACTTATTTCATATTTCAAGCAATAACCAAAGATCTCTCATGTTGATACATTTCAAACAGTAATTGCCCTATATTTAATGTGCAGCCAATCTGTGGCTTTTAATTTAAATATTCTTTGAATTAAAAAAGTTGGCTAAAAATTGTGTAACTATACAAAGTATTTTTTGCTAAGACAAGGTTAAACATTTTTATCTGGGAAGATGACTGGAGCTGGTCTTGTCTGCAGTACATTTACTGTCTGTCCAACAGCATTGTTTTTATACTACTGGAAGGTTCAGCCTTTCAGATTCTTATACATACAAGTGCTGTCACCATATGTAGGATGAGGTCCACAGCTAGAACAGTTAAGCTTCACACGAAACACGTTGAGCTTTCCTCCTCAGGTTGGGAGGATGAATAAGAACCAAGGAGGTCCTATGATTAACTCAGGCCAGAACTTGGGATATGAGGAACAGGTTCCTGGGGTAGTCCCTAAGGAAAGGAGCCGAACTTCAGCTCCGTGGGGCTGGAAGGGCCAGGCAGGCCAGATGGCTGAGATGCTGTAGCTGGGGTAAGGAAGTAGCTGCAGGTGTGTACTGCAAGGAGCAAGAATGGCTCCTGTCAGGGGAAAAGGAATGAACCCATCTCAGGGAAGGCAAGCTCCAGATACAAGGAGCGAGAGGGTAAACTGAACCCAACTCTGGGAATGAGGGCTGGGGACCCTTGACTCCAGGAAAGAGGAGTGTTTGAACTCTGTCGGAAAAGGAGATGCTCAGGGATGAGGGGCTGTGCTTAGCTTGGAACTGAGGTGAAGGTTTTATTGACATGGACCCCAGACAGGGAATGCTGTGATGGTCTTACCTTTTAAGGGCCTGGAGCAGAAAGAGAAAATGAGGCTGGGCCCTGCAGACCCACCCCAGGCCACAAAGGGGTGCTTGGGAGGCAGCGAGCCCTGTTCCAGTCTGGGTTTGGCTAACCCCTGTTCCAGTCTGGGTTTCTAAGAAAAGGCCCCTGATGAGCTGTAGCTGTACAGGAAGATAACTTCCCTATGACAAAGACTGTTGTGCAACAGGACACGCAGTAATGTCTTCCCTGCTGGAGAGCTGGATCCTGGGAAGTGTCCGCATGTTGTGTTTATTTTCTTTCTTCCTTCTCTGTCTCGTCTCTAACGTTTTGGCCAACTCTCCATGCCTGTCCTCCTACTAAAAAAAGGAGGACATGTGGCACCTTAGAGACTAACAAATTTATTTGAGCATAAGCTTTCGTGAACTACAGCTCACTTCATCGGATGCATTCAGTGGAAAATACAGTGGGGAGATTTATATACACAGAGAACATGAAACAATGGGTGTTACCATAAACACTGTAATGAGAGTGATCAGGTAAGGTGAGCTATTACCAGCAGGAGAGCGGGGGGGGGGGGGGACCTTTTGTAGTGATAATCAAGGTGGGCCATTTCCAGTAGGGGGGGGGGGGGGAATAAAACATGGAGAAATAGTTTTACTTTGTGTAATGACACATCCACTCCCAGTCTTTATTCAAGCCTAAGTTAATTGTATCCAGTTTGCAAATTAATTCCAATTCAGCAGTCTCTCGTTGGAGTCTGTTTTTGAAGTTTTTTTTGTTGAAGAATTGCCACTTTTAGGTCTGTAATCGAGTGACCAAAGAGATTGAAGTGTTCTCCGACTGGTTTTTGAATGTTATAATTCTTGATGTCTGATTTGTGTCCATTCTTTTACGTAGAGACTGTCCAGTTTGGCTAATGTACATGGCAGAGGGGCTTGCAAATGATGGCATATATCACATTGGTAGATGTGCAGGTGAATGCGCCTCTGATAGTGTGGCTGATGTGATTAGGCCCTATGATGGTGTCCCCTGAATAGATATGCGGACACAGTTGCCAACGGGCTTTGTTGCAAGGATAGGTTCCTGGGTCAGTGGTTCTGTTGTGTGGTGTGTGGTTGCTGGTGAGTATTTGCTTCAGGTTGGGGGGCTGTCTGTAAGCAAGGACTGGCCTGTCTCCCAAGATCTGTGAGAGTGAGGGATCATTTTTCAGGATAGGTTGTAGATCCTTGATGATGCGTTGGAGAGGTTTTAGTTGGGGGCTGAAGGTGATGGCTAGTGGCGTTCTGTTATTTTCTTTGTTGGGCCTGTCCTGTAGTAGGTAACTTCTGGGTACTCTTCTGGCTCTGTCAATCTGTTTCTTCACTTCAGCAGGTGGGTATTGTAGTTGTAAGAATACTTGATAGTCCACACAAGAGATCCACTTCCTGGACACTATGGTGCTAATAAGCGATGGTCACATAAACACCACCCTATACCAGAAACCTATTGACCGCTATGTCTACCTACATGCCTCCAGCTTTCATCCACACGATCCATTGTCTACAGCCAAGCTCTACGATACAACCGCATTTGCTCCAACCCCTCAGACAGAGACAAACACCTACAAGATCTCTATCAAGCATTCTTAAAACTACAATACCCACCTGATGAAGTGAAAAAACAGATTGACAGAGCCCCACTGTTCCTCAGACGTTCTTGTCAACTACTGGAAATGGCCCACCTTGATTATCACTACAAAAGGTCCCCCCCCCCCCCCCCGCTCTCCTGCTGGTAATAGCTCACCTTACCTGATCACTCTTGTTACAGTGTGTATGGTAACACCCATTGTTTCATGTTCTCTGTGTATATAAAACTCCCCACTGTATTTTCCACTGAATGCATCCGATGAAGTGAGCGGTAGCTCACAAAAGTTTATGCTCAAATAAATTTGTTAGTCGCTAAGGTGCCACAAGTCCTCATTTTCTTTTTGCGGATACAGACCAACTTGGTTGCTACTCTGAATTCTGTCCTCCTACTGTTTTCCTTCACAGGACATGGGCAGGAGTACAAACCCGTGGGGATGCAGACCTGGTGTAAATGGTTCTCTGTGCATAGATGGGTCATGCTGTGTACAGCTTTACTGGGATGGAGGAAAGTGACTTGCTGCCGTCTCTAATCTAGAGCTGACAGGAGCTGCCTGCTTCCCTGAAGTTATGTATTAAGTGCCTGGTGGCCAGAGCAGAGCAGCAAGAGGCCATTTTCAGGGAGTAGGCCCCAGTGTGCAGGCCCTTGCAGGGGGAGGTAGTAGAGACCTGGCACCTCTAATGGACAGGCACATGTGCCTGCTTCCTAGCATCCCACCTGTGACCATGGCACAGTAGGGTGCTCAGTCAGGCTGGAGGTGTACACTGGTCATACTTGCCTTTCATGACTGAGGGGAAAGTCTGCTGGGGACTAATACTCCCTGCTGGGAGAGGCAGTCTCTGGCCCAGGAGCCATGCGTGACCCTGTGTAGGTCTGTTTCTCCCAGCTGTTAAGATAGTGTGAGTTGGTCAAGGAGCAGGTGACAGTAGAGATGTAGTGGTCACTAGCTGCACCACCTTCTCTGTCCTATGTAGCCAGGCTGGGACCCTTATGTGCTTTATTAAACTTGGGCCCTATGTGGGCATCTCTGGTCCATCTCCCAGAGGTGGGGAAAGATGTCTGAAGGTGACTCCCAGTGAGGTATTACCTTTGACGGTCTAGGGCTACTTACCCTGCCCCACACCAAGGTGGGCAAGCATGTAAGGCCTGTACCAGCTCACTGGTGGGAAATGGACAGGATGGAGAGGCAGGGTGCGAGTGGCTTTGCTCAGCAAAGCTGCCCCTTTCCTTCTGAAGTGTGGCATCCACGTAGGGATCCATGCTGAGAGGCCAGCAGCAGCGCTCTCCCTAGGTTAGCTGCCCACCCATGACCCCAAGCTTCCTCTTTAAGGTCTTCCTCCACTGGTATTACGATGACTGGTAGGGCAATTTCCTTGGCTCCTGCTAGTAGGCCACAGCCTAGGAAGATGAGAACGGATTTCTTTGTCTAAGGGTCCAGATGCTGCTGCAGAGGTGCTATGCCCTGAGGCCTGATATTCAGATTTGGCTCCCAGAGCAGGAGTGGGTGGGAATCTTTTTGCTTTGGGTATCTACCCTGTGTCCTTTCTCCTTCATGACCCAGGCTGTGGTACCCGCCCAACAGCAGCATCTTCAGTTACACCTTTCACCGGGGCAGTGTGACTTCAACTCCTATCCCTGCTGTGTGCTCTTGTTCTCAATATCAGTCCCATGCCAAGCCCATAGCACTGAGCCTTTGGGGTTGGTATGTGGGAAGTGATGTGTTGGACCCAGAATGGCCATTTTTAATTTCCTAACAGAACTCCTTGTCTGTTTTAGGAGTAGGGCTCTCCCAGGCCTTGCCAGGAATGCTGGAGGTTGTAGCTAAACCTTCACCATGAACCCTCACCCACTCAACTGTGAGCAATAACCTCTAGCCCTTGAATATTGAGCATTTACCACTAACTCCTAAATTATGAGTGCTTATTGCTGACTCTTAACCCCCAACACTGTTCAGTGAGAAAAAATACTGAATCCTTAACTGGTGAGCTCTCAGCCCTGACCCATAACCCCTACTGGCTGAGCAATGAACATCAACCCTCAGCCCCTAATGCTGAGAACTGAGTGACAATCCAGCACTGATAACAGCAGAGTGATCAACCTTACCCTGCAACCCTTAACCACTGAATGTTGAGTGGTAACCCCATGCCCAGCCCCTTTTCAATGAGCAATAACCCAAACCAATAATGGTTGAACACTCAGCACTGACCCATAACTGCCTACACAACCAGGGAGAGATAACCCTGAACCCCACACTGCTGAGCAATAACCCCAAAACGTTTACTGGTGAGAGAAAACCCCTCAGACCGGAGTGCTGAGCTATAATCAGTAGCCAGGGAGCAGTGAGTGATACCTTTGAGCTGATAATTGCTGAGTGCTCAGACCTAACCCTTAACAGCTAAAAAGTGAGTGATACCCTCTAACTCCAGATTGGTGAGCAATAAATTAAACCTTGAGCTGTTTAATGTCAATAAAAAAAAACTGCAATAGCTATTCAAAAGAACATGAGTAGCACTGTGCTGATCTCATACCAACAGAACACTAGATATTTAGATTTATTCTAACATTAAAAGATTGTATATACCTAAAGTAAAATAGAAATGGGTTTTAGTAGTTTTACATCACATTTTTGTTTAAGTAATTGCTACAAAAAAAATTGATTCATAAGAGACACTTCAGTAAAGACTTCCAATCCCCTTTAGTGCTGAAGCCTACAGGTATAGATATTTACAAGGTGAGGCTTAAGTGTAAATTAAGGCAATAATGCAATGAGCCTACAAAGCCAGTAAGACAATAGTTTAGCTACATTAAGGTATAAGGTAATTAACCAAAAGTAACCCTAGATAATGATTTTAAACAATAAAATGCTGTAAAAACTAAACTGTTGACAAGTAACCACGAGATGCTAGTTTATAGCATCTTGAGATATTTTAAGCTAGGGACATCAGCAGCTGTCTGACAACAAGAATGCCATGGTAACTGACTGAACTATATGCTAATAAAATTGAGGTAAAAGGATTAATAATCTATGGGAGAAGGGCATCCCAGCATTAGGGTGAGGAACTACAAATAAGGAAAAGGGACCGAAACCTTTCCTGAGTATTGCATTGCGCATGGTGGCATAAGTGTAACACATTATAAAAGTTGTATCCCATCTTGTATGCCTTGAGAGATGCCAAGATGATGACTGATCGGGAAGATAACTAACACTGCAGGTTGTTTTGCAAGGGATGGTGTAAGTATCTGGATGCTCAGCACATTCTGTACTATCTCTACCTCCCTTGCAGGGTTTAGAGTGTTTGTGACTTTGCTAACTGTATTTATAAAATTATTATAAATACAGTGTGATTTCCTAAGTGTGAGTGTTGCAACCATGTACGTTCAGGCTCCCAACTGAACAGGAGTTCTGATAATACTTTGCCTTATCTTGGTACAATAACCTATCAAATTCCAGTGCTAATTGGGGAAACTAAATTATATTACTAATCAATATACAATCAACAGATCTGACAGAGTGCATCTGTTTCCTATTCTGACTAGGTAAATGTTTAGGAAAGCAAACCTACATAGTTCCACCGTAGTGGCAGCAAGTTAAATCCTATGCAAATCACTCCTAGAAGAGTGTGGACCAAACCATGAGGCCTTTGCTCGGTTTTTCTCCTTAAGTAAATGGATGCTTTGCTTGAGTAAGGATCTCAGGATTTGGCCTCATTTCAGTATTTTATTGTGGCCAACTTAACGTTGTTGGAGGATTGTCTCTGCCATCTTGTGACTACTGAATTCTTTAGCAAAGAAAGCATTAGATTGGGGGCGGGGGGAAGGAATGCTGTAAAACTGTCGAAATACATTTGGTTACCAGTGGCACTATATGGCCCCAAATTAGGACCATACTTTCAAATAAGATCCATGTTCACTTTCAGAATGCTACTGCATTCCAGCAGCAAGTATCTTCCTATATTTGTATATGAAAGCATCTGTTTTCCCAAGGCTAACTCCATAGGATTCTACTGCTGCCAAAGACCCAAAGCATGTAGTTTTATTGTTGAAGTGTTCAGTCTCTACACCTGTAATTGAAGAGGAAATACTTCTTGGACTCTGATTTTTCTCTTCGGGATTCAAGTCTTTCACCACAGCAGCTCCCTTCTTGTTGCCACTGGTGGCGTTCAAAGAGGTGTCATTTTCAACACAATTGCTAATACAGCCACCCATGTGCCTGTGGAGATCTTGACTCACAAGTAAGACAACTGTCCCTCCAACATGAAGCACTCTGACGGTTTAAAAAAAAAACAAACTGTTAGTTGTGCATGGTTGCTAGACTGTGCATTAGATCTATGGACTCCTCATGCCCCTATTACTCTAGTATCTAGGCACCCACAATCAAAATCAGAGCTATGACCCTCCTTAACAAAGAATAAGTCAGTATCTGTCACCCTTCAAGGATCCCAGAAACACTGGGATTTTAGCTACTATGGCCCTAATTCAGTGAAATGCTTAAGTACATGCGTAGGTTTCTTGTTTCATAATAATCAGTAAAACCTTTTGCAAACTGTTGTGGCTCCACTCTAAATTTTTCCCTAAATGGAGAAGCTGGACCATTCTTGCCTCAGTAATACTTCTGACTTGGGGAAATGAAAAGCATTTGCTATAGATAAAGATGGGTCCAGCTGTACTGATGACATTTCTTCTGATACTGAAATGATGATCTCACTCAGACACCTTTTCCAGACCTAACTGATGGAGGCTTTGGACCAGGGGTGGGGAAACTTTTTGGCTTGAGGACCACATCGGGTTTCCAAAATTGTATGGAGGGCCGGTTAGGGGAGGCTGTGCCTCCCCAAACAGCCAGGCGTAGCCCGACCCCTATCTGACCCCCCTGCTTCTTGCCCCGACAGCCCCCCCAAGACTCCTGCCCCATCCACCACCCTCTGCTCCCTGACTGCCCCCGGACCCCCGCCACCATCCAACCCCTCCTCTCCTTCTGGACTGCCCCCGCAAGACCCCTGACCCATCCAACCCCCCTGTTCCCAGCCCTCTGACCGCCCCAATCCCTATCCAACCCCCCTCCCCCGCTCCCTGCCCCCTTACCACGCTTCGTGGAGCACCGGTGGCTGGCGGTGCTATAGCCACACCGTCGAGAGCACCGAGTCAGACTGCGGCTCTGCAACTGCGTTGCCTGGCTGCCCAGAGCATTGCACCAGCGGTGCAGTGAGCTGAGGCTGCAGGGAAGGGGGAACAGCTGGGGAGGGGCTGGGGGCGAGCCTCCCGGGCCAGGAGCTCAGGGGCCAGACAGGAGGGTCCCATGGGCCAGATGTGGTTTGCCCACCTCTTTGAAATGATTTTCCAGAGCCTTGAAACTACAATGTAAAAGAAGTATCTCCTATGACAGAATAAGGGAGTTTTTAAACTGACCTTTTCCTTAGGGTAGTCTACACTTACAGTGGTGTGTAGAGTACAGACACTGCATGCCCAGTGAGCGTGGGCATAAACAACATTGTAAAGGGTGAAGCACTGTTTAGGTGAGTAGTTACCTCCATAACTGAACCCTAGAATATACACCCTACACAAGCTCTCTACATGCCCAAGCAGTGCCTCCCACATCCACTCTGCTATTTTTAGCAGTGTAGTGTCCCACAGGCTTCCAGCTCTGGAGCCTCTCCTCGCTGCAGGGAAAGGTTCTGGCAGTGGGTGCTGCTGGAGCCTCTTGCTGCTGTGTAGCTCCACACCATAGTGAGTGTGGACGCAGACCGCTTTTCACTGCATTGTGTAGCTACACGTATGATTCATGACATCGGAAGTGTAGTCATTGAGATCTAAGTTATTGTCCTCAGTTTGTTTTATTGATTCCTAAAGCTTTTTAATCTGAGGAAAGGTGACATAAAATTGCACAGTTTAAAATCAAGTTATATAAATTACCTGTTGGGAACTAGTGTTACAAGAGCCACTGGAATGCTTGAACCCCAGGGGGGAACTGCCCCCATCTGAAAACTGCTCACAGTCAGCAGATCGAATAAAAGGGTCTCATTGAGTCTCTTGGTGAAACTTCTCCAGCAAATTTTTTTCTTTGTTCCCATATTCAAGGAAATATCTTTGCCCAAGAAGATCCACCAAGAGAGAAAGCAAGACCAGAACTCTAAGCAAGGCCAACAAGAGAATAGAGTAGATAGTTGAAAAAGAAACAACAGATATTACATCAATACCGGTCTGGTCTGACAAAAAAGGAAAATCGAATACAATGGTTCAAGTACCAGGACCCCTCCCACACAGCCATAACATAAGGGAGGGTGGTCACAAACCCCTGAAACTTGTTCTGATTGCAAAACTTTAAGAATCCATGATCTAATACAACAAACATTCCATTAATCTAGTTACACTTCCAACTGTAGTGAGACTTAAAGTAAATTCCCTCTCTTTCCCAAAATTAGGGCTACCAATAAATAGGGCAATGGATCACAAATACAACTGACTAGTAAAAACCTCTTTACCTTTCTTCAGCATAGAAACTGAGAAGTTTCTACACTCCCCTTTTTTGGTTTATGTCCTGCCCACCAGTCTCATTTTTGGAAATGTATATTTTTGGCATGGTGGTCATTTTGAAAATTTATTTTCATGGGGACCATTAGGACCGCTTGTGTGGTTCCCCCCCAACATTTAGAGCCACTTTCAAGCTCAGAGGAAAGTTTTTTCAGAAGGCTTTTTAGATATTTTAATTAAAGTTTAGTAAACAGAGGAATAAAGTATTACGACAAATATGATAACAGGCCTTTTTAGAGATGAAAGTAATGCCTTTATTTCAAAAAATGCATACAAATATTAGTAACAAAACATGCAGTTTTAGAGAAAATAAAGGGGAGTGGTTAAACAAGAAAGTAAGAGAGGCAGTAGAACAACTGAGAAAAGCAAAAGCCTTTCAGCTATTACAGAAAAAAAGAAAGTGAGAGGCTGCAGAGAAAGTTTTAAAACAGGAACAGAAGAAACATCTGTCTCTCTTACTTTGTGTCGTTTACTTTCCCCTTCATTTTCTCTGCAAAAACATGTTCTGTTAACATTTAATGTCTTTATTTAAAAAACGCATTAAAAAATCTAAGAAGGGGTTATCATATTTATGCCTTAACACTTTGAGCTTTTTACACATTTTAAATAGTTTAGAAAATAAAGGAATAATTTCTTCTTTAAAAAATTCAGTTTTCCTCTAACTTTTAAAGTGGCTCTAAATGTGAAGAAAAAAAACCCACACAAGCAGTCCTAGTGTTCCCTATAAAAGAAATGTTAAAATGGTCACCAAGCCAACAGTATACACCTCTAAAAATGAGACTAGTGCGTGTGACATAAACCAGAAAGGGGGCATGGAAACCTGTCAACATTTATGATGACAGGTAAAGAGGTCTTTACTATTCTACTGTTGCAAATGCATCTTAAGACTCCTCTAGCATCAACAAAAACAAACCATTTAGAATCATCTGGTATGAGTGTCTAAACTTTGACAGCTGTATGCTTCTCAGACTATCTCTGAAAACTCAGCCAGCTTTCAAAATAACCTCTACCTGAAAACAGTAGGAAGGGTGAAGGTTCTGTCACCACACTGACTTGTGGAAAGAGTAACCCCTCAGTTAACGAATGCCTCGAGGACGTAACATACAACATACATGCTTTGACAGCTCTTACTGATGTCAAAGCTTCCACAGATTGCAAGGCAAGACATGCAACACCTCAAGGTGATGCTCTGGAGAAGTGCATTTGTGAGGAATAATTGTATGCAACATACACATATTTAATTACTAACTTTTCTGGGTCCAGACCACAGAATTGAGGGTTCATTTAAAGTACAGTTTTTTATGCTCAAGATTACAAACAAGTATAGAGTTTAAAAAAATACCCTAAAGTGTTTCAAAGATTATACATACCTTTCCATTTCTCGAAGAATATTTTGTAGAAGCTTTATGTCTTTTGTTATCTTGAACTTTTTCCCAAATGGAATGTCCGATATCACAACGTCAACACTTTCTGAAGGTAATGGCAATGCTGCAAAACAGAAGTTTGATTCTTAAATTTGGCTAAACTTAAGAAAGAACAGTGACTGAGCAGCAACCATGGTTCAAGCAGGTTGACAGCAAAGATTCTCACTCTTGTGGAGTGCATATCCTCAGCACAGGGTTCAGAACCTTCCGAAAAGCCATGGCTATTGGGGCAATGTATATGCTGCCTCATAAGGAGCCATGAACTCCAACAGAATTCACATGGACACACCTTGAAAGGTAGACATGGTGCAAAGGGAGTATACAATTTATGTCAGTCTCCACAAAGAATTACAGTAACTAGATAAACTTTTCTCTGCTTTGCATCTGACAGCATAGATCCCCCCAACCTCTGCAGATAAACTATCAGTGACAACTTTCTACAGAAGTGGTCTAAGAAGAACTAGACTGGAGAACTGTTTTCCCATATTGGGGATCCAAACTGGGAGATAAGCCACAGGATAATAGTCCACTGAATATATAAATTGACCATCAAGGAGCAGGTTTACAAGCCTTAGGCTTTATCTACACTACCACTTTTCTTGGTAAAACTTTTGTCAGTCAGGGGTGTGAAAAAATACCCCCGTGACAGACACAAGTTTCACTAACAAAAGTGCTGGTGTGGACAGCGCTATGTCGGCAGGAGAGGCTATCCTGCTGGCAAGGAGAGGCTACACGGGAAACCTTATAGCAGTGCAGCTGCAATAATACAGCTGTGCTGCTATAAGATCCATAGTGTAGACATAGGCTCACCTCCTTCACTAAGACCTGTTGAGTTTGCTATGAACCTGGAAGAATGTATTGTAAGCACCTGAGGGTCTTACACACTTCCAAGCTTACGGCATTGTTATAAAACACTGGTTCTCAAACTTTTGTATTGGTGACCCCTTTCACACAGCAAGCCTCTGAATGTGACCACCCCCTATAAATTAAAAACAATTTTTTGTATTTAAAACTATTATAAATGCTGGAGTCGAAGCAGGGTTTGGGGTGCAGGCTGACAGCTCGTGACCCCCCCCCCCATATAATAACCTCATGACCCCCTCAGGGGTCCCGACCCCCAGTTTGAGAATCCCTGTTATAAAACATTTCATCCACCAACACCACACAGGAGGCACTCAAGAGTGACAGGGGACACCTATGGTATCTGCTAAAAGACTTAAGAAACCTAGAACACAAGAAACCCCACAAACATCTTTATCTATCCTCTTTCATTACTAGAAAGAAACCAGTGCCATTAGCGTAGCTTCAGTCCCATATTCCACTAAAGGCAATGGTATAAATGAGGGCATGATTTAGCTTGCAGAATGTTTATTACTGATAGAAAAAATACACCCAGCTTGAGTCTGCAAAGCTGGCAGCCAGAAAAACTGTGTTAATTTGCAAGTAAAAACATCTGATCAGGATGTCTTAGAGTCAATGAACACGAAACACTACAATTCCATTTTTGCAAACTAGTTTTGCTCCTCAAGGTAAATAACTGTTTGCAAATGAGTTTTAAAGTGGGAGTTATGTGGTTAACCTTGCAGGCCCTTTACTTACAAGAATAATTTGCTCAAATGCAGATGTTAAATTGAAGGAAGTGATGCATTAGATCTTTCATATAGAATCTGGTTACAGGCAGGCATGGCTGTAACCAATTTAATTTTGATTTTGAGCTGCTTTCTTTGAATTGCTGCTCCGAACGCCTGAATTTTCTATGCCAGCTCTAAGTGATTATTTTCTTTTACTGAAGCTATATGAAAAGGCTAGTCTCCTGAGAATAGCTGTTTCCCAGAACATTCTTGGACCAAGATGTATGGTAAATTGTTTTGTCTATGAGCGAAATAGCCAGCTATGCATTCTTTTGAAAAACTGTGGAATTAATATACTCTGACCAATGACTAAGATACAACCACAAGGCATCAATTACTTCCTCAACAAGGGTATGGTCTGAGTTCAGAATACTTCTAATTTTAAGTATCCTAAGCCAAGCCAAGTCCAGTGGGGGCTCTAAAACCAATCAGGTAAGAAACAGGTATTACAAGGAAAGGAGTACTATACATTCTTCTTCATCTGAATACAAGGTAAGGTGTCAAATAGAGAAGATCTTTTGCTAACTGCTGTAATGAGTTTTCATATGTGGGTAATTCAGGTCCAGATTTGGAGAACTTGTCCACATTAAGTATCAAATCATAAAGCAATCATCTTCTCCTAAAAATCAGCCCATAAATTGAGAACAAACCGATAGCATTTTCCAGGAAAAGGCCAGGGTCATTAAATGTATCCACTGCAAAAAATAATGATTCATCAATTGGCTTAAGTTATCACTGCAGAAAAATTTGAGTTACAAGCTGCAGATCACAGGGATTTATCTTTGTATTATGATAGTTAATTAGAACTTTTACCTAAATAATGACTTTTTTTGACTGGGAATTTCACATAAGATACAGAGTAACGGTAGTGATTTGCCAAACCCTGGAAATGAATATATACAATATCCTTTTGTTAAGTTTCTTGTCAAAATATAAGGGGAAGAGAACAGAAAAACAGCAGGTCATGAACATAAAGGAAAGTGTCAAACCAATCATGTATGAAAAGAGTCAAGGTTTTAGTATACTTTGATTCTCAGCATTAACTACACTTTCTGTATAGTTCTAGAACTCTGGTTAGAGTCCTTAACACATGCTTTGTCATTCTCAAATATTACCTATGACAGATGCTTTAAGTAACTCAATTTTATCCATCAAGCCTGCAGCCTTAATGTTTTCATGTGCACCTTGTAGCTGTGAATCATTTATATCAGCACCCAAGTAATGTACATTCTGTTGGAGGGAAAAAGGAGAAAAAATTTATTATGCAGAATAAAACATATTACTGAATATTTTTACACATTTAAGAGTACAAGTTGTTCTTCAAAGGCAAAACCTCTGGGTGATATTCAGTGCTGCAGCTCTTACAATAGCAGAATATAAAGTCCAGAGAGAAGAGGTACAAAAGTGGCTTTAAGCTTTGCAATTCCAGGTTGCTTTAGGGAGCAGTAATTTAGATAGCCCTAGGTGCTAAGCTACAACAGCCTTTCCACAGCTACCTATGAGCAGCTGCACTACTCAGAACCCTGCAGTGCATTGCCCTGTGACATCATCCCTGTCATACTCTGGGGGTTGACAGCCTACAGTTCTTGCGCTGAGGGAATAATCTGGCGGAATCCAGGGCTTTTAGAGCCCCTTTATGCTGCGGAGACCCCTGTAACTAGCACAAAAGGGCCAGAGCAGGGATGAGAATCTCTATTTATGAATTTGGACAATTGCAAGAACAGGTGCACAGGAGTTAGTGATTTGTATAAGTACATCTTGGAGAAGTTTTAAACTAAAGCTCAGTTTAAAAATTCTGCAAACTTTTCCAGAAAAGTTTGGCTGATTTTCCAACAAGAACACACACTTTTGGTGGTTACAATGCTTTACAAATATAAAATAAATTAATTTAATGCTATCTTGGAAACATCCTACCTATTATGACTGTAGAACTTACAGGCCATTCTTTTGCAGCTTCCAAGAGTATTGTTCCTAATCCACACATAGGATCTAAAACAAATGCACCAGCCTATAAACAAACAAAACATACTGAGTATTTTTTTACACATTTAACAGTATAATTTGTTCTTCAAAGGCAAGATCTTTGGGTGTGATTCAGCACTGCAGCTCTTACAAATGGGGTATTGTATTCAAAGCAAAAAGATGTTGACTTATTTTCTTTGACAGAGCTTGACCCTGGGACATGATGCATGCCCATAAATTCCCATTGAAGTCAATAAGTACTGACAGCAACCAGCACTTTACAAGATTAGACTTACCATAAGACATCAGAAGTATAAGAATCACTGAGATGCCTTCAATTACATTTTCTGAAATCCAAAGCTAAGGCAGGTGTGTTGGTTAGGACAGGCACTTTTAGAGAAAAGTATATCCATAATGTTCCTCTAACAAGTGTTTGTAAGGCCATCTCTGCCTCCACTAACTGGATCATGAAATTCTCAGCTCTCTGAGGAACAGAACCTATCATTATGCAGGCCCCTCTGTTGCTACTATTAATAATCTATGTCAGTGTTTGCTTACATTGATTTCAGCAAGAGATGCCATAGCCCACGCTACAGTAGATCGGAGTCCTGCAGTTCGGATATACTCTCTGGTCGCCAGTGGAAGTCTGCAAACAACAAGAGGTAGATACCAAACTAAAACACTCCATATAAGAAGTGAATCCAAAAGAATGTCTCTGTAAAAATGCAAATTGTCATGCATAAAAATCATAATATAGTCAATTATGGGAACCCAATAGAAAAGGAAACTCAGTGAGGGACCAGGGAGTGTGACTTGTTGCTCAGCACTTTTGAAAATCAGGTCTTTGATTTAGGTGCCAAAGTATGGCCTTAGCTTTAGGCTGCTCTGTTGGACATTTAGGCCAAGATTTCAAGTCAACTCTAGACAGATTGTACATGATCTCGATGTACAATAGCCCAAAGGATACAAGTTAAGAAAAATATTTTATACACAGTAGCTGCCAGGACTTATTTATAAAATGAGACAATTAATAGCCATACTATAGAACTGTTATTTGTGAATTTGGTGATAAAAATATTTACCTGAAGACAGGAATCCCCACCACCGAGTAAATATCATTTAGATGTACAAAGAGCTGAAAGGGGAAAAAAAATTACATTAAAAAGTAAACTTGGATCTTCTAAGTTAAATGTGATGGTAGTTTTGCTAATTGAAACTAGGCATCGAAGATGCTATTTATTTGACCTTTATCATTAGGATTTGGGGTTTTAGATCAATCAATAAAAACCTATAGTATCAAAAATTATCTTATCGTTTTTAAATAAAGAACACAATAGGAAAGTTTTAAAAGAATTTGTAACATTTAAACAAGCCATAAAGACATTCTACATTGGTTAAGAGTTCATCATGAGGCATTCATATCTTTGAAGGACCAATTTTTTAATATAGTTCAAGGAACATTCTTAGACACTAAAATTTCCTCCCAACTTCGCCAGCAGGTTTTGCAGGACTTGGATTCCTTCAAAACAAAGCACTACTGCTTAGGGCTGGGATTTTCAAAGCACTGAAGTGACTTAAGAGTCCCCTTGCCTTTTACTGGGACTTGTGCTCCTAAGCAACTTTGGTATTTTTGAAAGTACCATCCCTAGAACTGCACATAGCAAATATGTAGTTCCTTGACTATGTACACATACAGGTGTGCGTAATGAATTTCTAAGGTTGGCAATGGAAGTCTCTTCCCCAGAAAGCATCCCTGACCAGTTAGGTCATTGCACTATAAAATGCAATCAGACAACCATTTAGACATTAAGTCCTCCTAGTGAGAGCCTTACCTAGGGAACTGCTGACAAAGCAGAGTTGGATGGCCTAAGGTCTTCAGTCCTCTCCAAGCAGAACCCTAATGACCTTTTTCATATCAAGCTTGTGGAGAAGAACTTCATTACGATGGGCATATGGTTGTGGAAAAATTGCAGCAAGGGCAATAAGCTTATTAAAGGTTGATGTCAATCACTACCTTGGCAAGGATCTTTGGGAGAGTTTACAGCAATAACTTGTAAAATCTAGTATGAATGTGGATCAGCCATGAGGGCTTGAAGCATATTCACTTAATGAGACAATCCACTGCCACCAGGAAATTAACCTTCCACATAAGAAAGCTGAACTCACAAGTACAAAGTGCCTCAAAAAGAGGTTTTCAGGACCAAATAAATATCCCCTTATGCAGGGGGCTCTTTTGGGGGGGCACACAATGGAAATAAAATGTGTCAAGACCTGCATGAACTTCATGATAAGGGATGCAGAGACAATGGTCTACCTTCAAATAGCTCATGGCAGGCTGAAACAGCTGTCAAATGCACCTGGATTAAAACCAGTCTTTAATACAGATTCAGAAAAATAAAGGCAAGGCAAGCAGTTTGCACGCATCATTTACAGTGAGTCTCACTGCACCACAGAGCAATCCTTTCTACTTAGAGCTGGAAGTCTTACTGGTAGATTCTTTTAGAAAAGCCAGGATGTTTGGAATACCTAGCTGAAGACATCAAGCCTGCAGAGTGTCATCCTTTCAGGAATCAGATCAACAGGGATAGAGATTTGGGCTGGGATGTGAACAGACTCTTAGTCCAATGGGACTTCCCACCACTTTTGTGAGCAGGGTTGAAGACTTACTCTGTCTGAGCCAGTACAGGGTTATCAGGATGACTGAACTTTCACCCCTTCTGGGTTTGGTCAGAACCTTTGCTACCAGACTTACTGGTTCATAGGTATACGGGAGTCCCCTTCCCCAGTGCCACAAGAAGACTACTGGTACTTTTTTGTTCACATCAGTAGC
Organism: Caretta caretta; assembly: GCF_965140235.1. Classification (NCBI taxonomy): domain Eukaryota; kingdom Metazoa; phylum Chordata; order Testudines; family Cheloniidae; genus Caretta; species Caretta caretta. Next base: position 212,032,225 of record NC_134208.1, on the reverse strand, counting down.
AAAGGTGAGGGGAATTCTACACAGTCTTTCAACAAGAACACAGGAGGGAGAATCCTATACTGGTATATTTAAGTAATGAAAATGTTCTATACTGAAGCAGGAAGGTCCAATGCCCAGTTGGCTTAGTGGTCAGATAGTGGCCTTTCGGTTTCTGCCACCTTGTTCATCCCAGATGGGGCTCTGCATGTATGGCCTCAATCACCCCCACATGTGCCAATTTCTCCCCACAGGTTGTGTCACTACACAGAAGTGGGGGGGGGGGGGAAGCGCCAAGATGGGGGGGATCAGGCCCCCAACTCACTCCACCAGGTCCTGACCCAGGGGTTTATCAAAAAGTGTCCAGTCCAGTTATTGAGGTACCCCAAATTATGTTTTCCATTTGGTCACTTCCTACCAGTATGGAGCCTCAGTTTGGCGCATAGTCATAGGCTTAGCAGACTCTCCTTAGTCTGTTAGTGTCCTGTTCAGTCACTCTCTCTGACAGCTTCCAAATCCCAAAGAAATGGAGGAGTGGGGGGGATTCGGTCCCCCCTGCTAGATGAACCCACACAAAGCTGTTGTCTTCTTGGCACAGCTCAGCATCAGCCTTGCTTCTTGGAGCTGTGTGCTTCTTATTCCCCTCACCCACTTCCTGGCTACCAGTGTTCTTTTAAACTGTTCCCCCACTGGGAACATGCCCTCCACCTGTTGAGGGGTGAGGCCTCCCCAGTCCAGTATTGCTTTACTCCCAGCCCTAGTTCAGAGTGGGGCCTATAGACACTATCTCACACACTCTAAAACCACAATATGAACAGTGAAATAAGTCATGTCAAATCAGCACTTGACAGTGTCATTTTAAAACTAGAGAATTCAGTAAACAAACCACTTCATTACCTCTAGATCAGGGTTTCTCAAATCTGCTTTCCATCCAAGCTGTTTTATAAGAGTTATTCCAAGTACTTTTCCCACCTCCTGAAAGAACAAAAAACAAAAAGAAGCCACCCCAAAAAAACTAAAAACAAAACTATCACTGAAAGCCATTAAGATTAAAAGGAATCTAAGTTACAAAATGACAAAAAACAAGTTATGTTAGAGTTTAAAGAATTCACAAGCAAGGCAAGACTATATAGTGAAATATAACATTAGCAGCTCTGAATCTGAACATATACAAAGAAGCCAAACAAAACATTTGTCCTAATACCACAACTGAAATTTAACAATTTGATTACTAAGTATTAGTGCAGAACTACTTACTTTTAAACTGGCAATTAGTTTGCTTTCTTCAGCATCTTATAAAGGTATTCTGCTCTGAAACACAGCTATAAAAGTGTCATTGGGGGTAGAATTCTTCCCCAACCTGCCAGCCCTGTAAACTCCACCTACACTGTGAGACAAGCTAATTCTTTCCCTTCATCATCCAGAGATTCTGCAGGCCAAATAAGACCTCTGCAAAGGGAACACTTACAGTTCATTCTGATTTTAGAGAGGTTGCAGATTTCAAGAAATACTCCTTTTATTTAAAACATGCAATGAATTTAAGTCCATCCACTGCAGAGTTAGCTATGCAACCCCCCATTACTTTCAATGTTTGCACAGTTGCACATCATCAGTTTCATTGTTCAAACTGCAGTCAGTTACAAGAAGGAATAAAATCCCGCTCTCTTTCAGCTGTGTTAGTTATACATGGCTAACAGGAACAAAAAGTATTAAAATATCCACTTAATTGTTAATGAACAAAGATGTGTCTCTGACTCTGGGGTTAGACCAGAACTATCGAGTAAGTTTAAAAAAAAATTTAAAAAGCACAACCTATGAGCTGTTAGGTAACTAGATTCATTACTTACTTGTGAATATCAAAACACTGACTAGTTTCTTCCCAATATCTATATGGCACACACAAGTGAAGTAGGGCTGTGAATACCATTTAAAAAGTTAACCGTTTAAACGATTACAAATATGTCATTTAAACAGTTAACCAATTAAGCAGCTGGGCCTGCTCCAGCTGGGCGGTGCAACTCTGGCCAGGTAGCATGGCTCCATCCGCTCCAGTTAACCTTTTACATCCCTAAAGTGAAGGGACATTTTCAGTTTCTTTAAAATATATTTTGTAGATCTTAATAAGAACATAAGAATGGCCATACTGGGTCAGACCAAAGGCCCATCCAGCCCAGTATCCTGTCTACCGACAGTGGCCAATACCAGGTGCCCCAGAGGGAGTGAACCTAACAGGTAATGATCAAGTGATCTCTCTCCTGCCATCCATCTCCACTCTCTGACAAACAGAGGCTAGGGACATCATTCCTTACCCATCCTGGCTAATAGCCATTAATGGACTTAACCTCCATGGATTTATCTAGTTCTCTTTTAAACCTTGTTGTAGTCCTAGCCTTCACAAGCTCCCCAGGCAAGGAGTTCCACAGGTTGACTGTGCGCTGAGTAAAGAAGAACTTCCTTCTATTTGTTTTAAACCTGCTGCCCATTAATTTCATTGGGTGGTCCCTAGTTCTTATATTATGGGAACAAGTATGTAACTTTTCCTTATTCACTTTCTCCACACCACTCATGATTTTATATACCTCTATCATATCCCCCCTTAGTCTCCTCTTTGCCAAGCGGAAAAGTCCTAGCCTCTTTAATCTCTCCTCATATAGGACCCGTTCCAAACCCCTAATCATTTTAGTTGCCCAGCAACTAAAATACAGCAAAAGTACACCTCTACCCTGATATAACGCGGTCCTCGGCGCGCTCAGGGGAGGAGGTGGAGCGGAGGTGATCTGGGGCAGGGAGCAGTTCCTCTGCGCCCCCCCGCCCCACCCCTTTGCTGCGGCCCCCCTGCCCCAGCTCACCTCTGCTCCGCCTCCTCCCACGAGCGTGCCGCAGCTCTGCTTCTCCACCCTCCCAGGCTTGCCGCAAGCCTGGGAGGGAGGGAGAAGTGGAGGTGAGTTGGGGCGGGGGGGGCGCGCAGAGGAACCGCTTGCGGTAACACGAATTCGGCTATAACGAGGTAAAGCAGTCCCGCTCCCCAGAGCGCTCCTTTACCGCGTTATATCTGAATTCGCATTATATCAGACCACATTATATCGGGGTAGAGGTGTATTACAGCAAAAGTCTCCATACTCATAACACCCCATTGGAGCTAGTCATTTCTACAACCTTTGTACCATAATTCTTTAAAAGAAAATGGTGTTCATTGGTTCAACACAGCTCTTTAGCAGTTCTCCCTTTTTAGCAAGCATAAACAAAGCTGCATATTAAAGGCCATTATCTAGCCAAAATTAAGCTTTCATGACTCTGATTCATAGGTTCAGATTCATAGAGTCCAAGGCCAGAAGGGACCACTGTGATCATTTAGTCTGACCTCCTGTATAACACAAGCCCTAGAAGTTCCTTGCAATAATTCCTAGAGCATATCTTTTAGAAAACCATCCCATCTTGATTTAAAAAGTGTCAACGATGGTAAATCCACCACAACCCTTGGTAAATTGTTCCCATGATTAATTACCCTCACTGTCAAAACTCCAAACTATATAGCCTGCTCCACCCATTCTGAGAGGATTGCTCCATCAGCAGCAGCCATATAATGCACAGATTGGCTATACAAGCCTGTCTTCTTCTCAGGAGTGAAGTCACTGATTCCTGCTTGCTCAACTGCTATATGACCAAGTGATTAGAATTAAGTGAATGACCTGGGATAACACACTGAACATGAGCAGGTTCTTCCTTAGCTACTTGATGACTGCTCTCAGATAGGGAAGAAACTGACAGCTTTCACCTGAGATTCACGAACAAGTGTGCTACAAGGCCAAGAATTCCTTTCCCATCCCACATTTATATAATTGGGAAGAATCATCTTAACATTGATGCATAGCCCCACACACTGCAGTCTGAGGCGGTAGGACCACCAACATTCCAAGATCTCAGAGATTGGGAAAGTCCCTCCCATCAATAGCCAGAATCCTCAGTTTAATTGCTTATAGGCCAGCTGGACTTGTTTGGGGCCACATTACCACTGTAGGAACTCCCACAGAAAACTCATTTGATCTGAAAAGCTCTTAACACCTGCTGTTCAGCATACCTTTAGATAGATTAACCTAGTGTATAGCCACTATCCACAAATTTCTGGAAAGTTTTGAACGAGTAGAGCCTGAAATAAATGTAAAACACTGTGCATAAAATTGAGCACATTTCTAAGTGTTTGCGGGACTGGAGCCTTACAGTTTACTGTGCACTTACTTCAATGGAAAAACCTCCCAAAGAACCAAACTTCTGCCCATCTTCAAGTAAAATAAATGGAACCTCAAATAAATGGAACAGATATGTTGCTTTTTTGCATCCCTTATGCACAAATGTATTACTTATAAATATAATACATCCTCGATAGAAACTATTCATTTGAAAAGTTATTTTGCCCTAAAAATGCCCTGAAATGAGCAATACCTGTGTTTTTATTCAAGGTTCTCTAACACTAACCATGAATAGTCATGCTTTTAGAAAGCAATTTAGAAACTATTACTGATCTGTTTACTAACCTAATACACATAGTTATTAGGTATTTCAGCGCACCTTTAAAATGTACAATTCATTCTATCCTTCAGGAATTTTGATTTGTCATACCTGTGAAGTAAATACTTTTGCAATTGTTCCACTACAGCGACAAGAAACTCTGAAACTGAAGCTGCGGTTATTGCTTTCAACGGATTTCTCTATTCTACTTTCAGATGTATCTTCTAGAAAAGTTTTGCTTTCAGTCAACAAATCCATGTTGTTGTTTGTTTCTAGTACCACACTTTTCTTTTGCTCTTCCACGTGGCATTCATCAGAAACTGTCTCTAATATTTGCTCTCTCTTCTGGTTTTTTGTTATGATACTTATCTCTTCTTCTGATTTTCTTTTTAGGGATTTTGGATTTTCTTTAGAGATGTTTCCTTGTTTGACCCTATTTCCATGAAGATGTTTCCAAATGGAAATAATATCCAGCCAACATCTGGGGTCCTCAGTTACAAGTTTTTGAATTTCATGAAATACTTTTCCTAAAAGAGATATGAACTTAGTTTATTCTGTGTTAACATTTAATACACACAATTTATTTTTTTACTAATCAACATTAAAGTATATGTTTGGGAATATTAAACACTTATTTCCTAGGACCGTTAAATGAAATATCAATGCCTTACAAAAAGTCTAATCCATTCATTTTCACAGATAAAGAAATTTTACTTTTACTCAGGGCTAGTACATATTCACACATGACAAAATCAGCACAATAAGTAGGGCCAGGATCATTACAGTTTCCACACGAATTTTCTACAGCAAAATTTCTTAAAACATTTTATACAAAAGGAGTTAAGACAACAGATGTTAAAAAGAATTAACTCTGTAAATTTGTGAATTCGTTAACTCCTGAAGCACCAATTATTGAATGTAAGTATTGCAATTCTGATCTGATTTGGTTATAGGTGATGTTAACTGAATCATGTCCTGCTTTGTCCTGGCCTTGCCCATAGCTCTCCCCTCTGCTCAGATATTCAGAGAGCTCTGCATGGCAATGGGCCAAATTCTGGAGCTAGCTTAGTGTGCTGAAATGAACTGGGCTCTTACCCTATTCTACCAATTACTAGTTTTTTGCCTTTGGATAAATCAACTTAATCTCTCTGTCACTTAGTTGCCCCTATTGTGAAATAAGGATAATGCTTATTCAGCTTTATAAGGCACTTAGAAATGCTGTTCAACTCTGAAAAGTGGCCAAAAGTCAGATCCGTTTCCCTATGTGGATTCAGACACATACTAGTATCCACTAACTTGAATTTTTTTAAGTTACATTTTACTCTTGTTACATTGCAGAGCCTACACATCTTCAGAAGAGGGAACTGGAGTCTATTCCTTCTTGTGCACCATCAACAGAACTACTAACTAAATTTCAACAGCAAAGCTAAATTTTATGACCATATTTAAACCACAGCAACACCAGAGTCTCCACAGGTGTAAGGAAACAGCAGTTAGTCCACAAAACCTTTATTACAGGCAATTAGAATAAGAAGAAAGGAACCCAACTGTAAAGATATAAACATGTGATTAACTTTAGGTACATGAGTAGTTCCACTGACTTCACTAGAGTAAAATATTGAGAAACTGAATTTTGGGGAATAAAATTAGTACAAGTATTATGACCATCAGTTTTCCTCAGTACACAGATGAAAGTAAGTTAGGTACTTCTATTTATTTTTTGAACTTTAGGTCCATGGATAAATTTGATCTTTCATGAAAAGTTTTAGAATATTTTTCGAGTTCCTAATCAAATTCTATCATCACTATTTTTATCTGAATCTAATCTTTTCAGATACTTATAACATTTGAAACGTCATACCACAAATAATCCATTTCAGTTTATATACCTAAATCCACTCAACTGCCAAGAAAATTATTCCTCTCACTCATTATACATAATGCTCCAGATTTATACCATGATATATGAAAAAATAATTTGGCAGAATTCAACAGAATCTGTTTCATTCAGTACATATCCCTAACTCATCAGCTGTCTAACCTGAGCACCAAATGAGGCAGGAGCCCTGTGGAAAAAAAACTAAGCAGCCATACAACTAAAGAGTATCATAGAATCATAGAACTGGAAGGGACCTCAAGAGGTCACTTAGTCCAGTCCCCTGCACTCAAAGCAGGACTAAGTATTAGCTAGACCATCCCTGACAGGTGTTTGTCCAGCCTGCTCTTAAAAATCCCCAATGATGGAGATTCCACAACCTCCCTAGAGAATTTATTCCAGTGCTTAACCACTCTGACAGTTAGGAAGCTTTTCCTAATGTCCAACCTAAACTGCCCTTGCTGCAATTTAAGCCCTTTTGCTTCTTGTGCAATCCTAAAAGGTCAAGAAACAACAATTTTTCTCCCTCCTTCTTGTAACCACCTTTTATGTACTTGAAAACTGTTATGTCCCCTCGCAGTATAGTAATGCATGAATCTAAAAATGGGCATGGTTGTTGAGTGTGTACATTAATTGATACCATCGAACAGGGCAGGACTTCTCAGAGCTCTGGTGGATTCCAACCCCCCAACTTTAAAAACTTTCCACTGAAATTACACAAATATGTATGTGCAGTGCCTGCAAAACATTAGGAGTTAGAATGAAACATTAGTTTCTTTACATAAAGAGAGTGCATAAACAAGTCTTATTTTTTAAATCACTTCTAACTCTGCCAAATCAAAATGGATTTTCCCCTTGACCACTCACAGGAACATTTGTGACCTAGGGACTATTCTAAACCACAAAGCTGTCAGAGCTATTAAAAAAGACACAAAAAAGTTTATAAACTTTAAAAATGTATTTCCTCCCCATTCTCTCTATTAAAACAACTGAATTGCTTTTGTGCAATCTTTCTAAAAAAATCACTTGAGTGGAGAGATGACCTGAAAGATATCAGCCCAAAAGGCAAATTTTTAAAAAAGTTTAAGCAATCAAATGAGCCTTCAAGAGGAAAAAAGTCTTTAAAAACTCCAAGAGTATTTGTTGCTAAGGTCTACACTTACAAAAAGAGTAATCCTGTTATGTGTTGTGATTTTTTTTTTTTATATTAACCTTTCAGAGTCGAAAGGTACTTGAATGTCCTTGGACAAAAAAGTCTTATTATTACTTAATTAAAACTATGGCATTTGAAAACAATTATGGAATTCTTTTCCAAATCAGATTTCAACTTGTATTTTGAGTTCATAATATTTTGTGTGTAGAAAGAGAAAGAATAATCAACAGTACCTTTATTTCTAGAGAGAGAAATTGGTGCATGTTTTTTCAGCAGCAAAAATAATCGTTCTCCAGACTTCAGCATCTTCAATTTACTCAACTCAGAATTGGTGGTAAAGAATACTTTTCCTGAAACATACTCCACCTAACAAAAAGAAGAAAAAGTCTAAAAAATAGTCTCTAGATTTGGTTTAGGCCCACCAAAAGAAACTTACCATGCGGTTGCACACCCTCATATTAAGTGCTCTGGCTCCTTTGACTCCATCCAACCGCAGTAAGCAGAGGTGTACAATGAAGAGCACCACTATATTAATATATTGAGTTCAATATAGTTTAGTATACAGTTAGAGTTAGGGTTAACCCTAACCCTTATCAACTCAATCTGTTAGATACCTGAGGACATTAAAACCCATGAGGCACTTTGTAAGAACTGGGGGTTTTCCCCAGGGTCATTGCACATTTTTCCTTTGCTCAGCATACTGTTTACCACCTGACTGCTGCCCTTCACTTAAGGGGTTTCTGCAGTTCTCATCACATGGGGGTAATGTATGAGATACTTTGGGACAAACAGGTGCACTATAAACGCAAGATATTAATACAGTATACTCCTTTGGATCTAGAATGGCTGCTTTATTTGGATATCTCCAAGAAAACAGACTACTGCTTAATTGGGAAAATATTATCTTAAATTTAGCTAAATGCCCAATAGTTAAATGATGATAAACTAGGCCTTGAAAAAGACATGAAATTTTAAGCTCTGATCTGTAACATACAAGTTGTCAAATGAAGATTAAGGGGAAGATTTTCTTGAAGACTGGGATGACCAATAAGCATAGCTAGGTTCCAGTAGCACCTGGTGCAAATATGCAAAAACCACCTTGAAGAACCTTTACAACTATTAGTCAGGCATGAAGAGGTAGGAATAACAAGTGTTTTAAAGTCAAATTAGGGTAATTGAGTTTGCTAACATGACTTGAAATGCCACTTAGCACCTAGTATAGACATAGTTTAATACTTTTACAATCGTGTTTGGCAGTCAGTCCTATTGTAACCTGGGTTACATAACAGCTAACTCAAGTTACACAAGTGGAATCAGAAAAGCATCAAGAGCAGCCATAACAAAAGGATGGATGTTTTTTCTTTGTGAACAGGGCACAAGAAGAAACAGATACATGCCCCCTCACATGAGAAGTGCACCTTAAATGAAGTGTCCTTAGCCTCAGTTTGCCAGAAGCTGGGAACAGGCGACAGGGAGTGGATCACTTGGTGATTACCTGTCTGTTCATTTGCTCTGGGGCACCTGGCATTGGCCACCGTCAGAAGATAAGATACTGGGCTAGATGGATCTTTGGTCTGACCTAGTATAGCCGTTATGGTCTTATGTTATGCATGAACAAAACTGTGGAGAAATAGATCTGAGCAACAAGATACCTCAGTCTCACCACACCACCTTTAACTTGCCCAACTAAAACTCACATCCTCTGTCCAGGGCTGCAGGGTCTGTTTCTCCCTCAGAAGTCCCACCCGCTCACCAGTCACCTAGAACTTGGCTAGACATGGGCAAGAGATGTATTTCCAAACAGAGTGAGCCAACAGGTACACACACAAGTTGTATTATAATACATATTAGAGGACAGAGGGAAGCCACCATCTATGCTAGGTTTTAAAAAACATGTTGGCTAACAGTAAATGAACATGTTTCAAAACTATATGTTTTATCCTGGCGTGCACAGGACCCAAAACCTCCCTGGGAGGTTGGAGCAGGTGAGACCCAAAGGACAAACTCAACAAAAGGATCTCCCAAGCCTCCTATCCCATTAGAGCCCAACCCCCTCTCCCTCCCAACAGCCTCCACCTCCTTAAACCCCCATCCGGATGCATCCGATGAAGTGAGCTGTAGCTCACGAAAGCTCATGCTCAAATAAATGTGTTAGTCTCTAAGGTGCCACAAGTCCTCCTGTTCTTTAAACCCCCATGCAGCCCCCCAGGTCCCCCTCCCCATCAGGCCTCCACAACAGCCTTACACCCCCCCACACCTCATCAGGCCCATATCCCCCGACTCCCCCACATCCGATCCTCACCCCTCAACTCCCATACACCCAGACTTCCGCCCCTCGGACCCACTTCCCCCCACAGGCCCGCATCCCTCCACACAGCCCCGGGTAGCTCCCGGGGCACCCGCGGGCCAGACCCTGCCCAGACCGCTCCGAGCGCGGGCCGGGCGAAGCGAGGCCCCTCACCTGCGTGGCCCCTAGCCGGGCCCGCACCTCCCGAAGCAGGAAGGGCTCCAGGCCCCGGCCGGCCGTGCAGAAATAGCGGAGAGAGGGCCCAGCACAACCCGAGGCCTCCGCCATGCCGCCCGTTCCGCCGCTGGGCCTGCCCCGCCCCTCGGGCCGCCCCCCATCACCCGGCCCCGCCCCTGCCCCTCAGTCCGTCCCCCCAGTTTCCCCGCCTCTCCCAGCTGCCATTCGGGCCGCCCCCCCAATTCCCTCACCCCGCCTTTCCTGGCCGCCCCTAAGGCCACCCCGAGCCCCCTACCCCGCCCCTCAATCTGCCCCCAGTCCATTCCCCCCACCCCAACACCGCCCCCTCAGCCCCCCCAACTGCCCCTGGCCCATTCCCACAGTCCCTAAACCGACCTTCAGGCCATCTTGTCCCCAGCACCCTGCCTCCTCCCACCCTGAGACCCCCGTCACAGTGCCTCTCCCCATCACTCTGAGCCCCCTGCACCCCCACACTGAGACCAACACCCCCACACTGTCTCCTCTGCCTGACACCTCACTCCACTTACCTAGAGTCCCTTTAGGGTTGCCACCCATGCCTAGTGTATCTGTACATCCCAGAGTTTAAAGGAATACTCCCTGCCAAGACTGAACTGAGTAGGGAAGCTTGATTGCCCCCATCTTGCTCCGAGACCTTGAAAATGTGAATAAAATGTATTCTTTTTACTAAAAAGTGATTTTTCACTGTGAGGACATCATTAATTTCAAGAGCATCTAGTCGGCTTGTTTGGCTTTGTATCAATACGTGACCTGGTGATAAAAATCATCTGCTGCCCATACCTTTCAACCTTCAGGTAGAGAGAGCCAGAGAATTACATTAGAAATCTACAGCACAAACTCTTAAATTCTAAAGCAGTGTGACCCACATGCATTTGCAGTAACCAGCACACTCAACAGAGAGGCCAAGGCCTGCAGGGGCCAGGGGGACTTGTGTGTCCTGCTTTTATTCCCTGAGGAAATCCTCTCAGATCAGGGTCGGGAAACCCTGTGTTTATGAGAAGCTTGCTGTGCTCTGTAAATAAATGGTAACTTCCTTCAGGGGTTGCAACCAGACACCTTCTTTTACCAGCTCTAAATCTACACAGGTTCATTTAAGGGGACATTTTAGTTATATGCAAATTAATTAGTTCAAATAATTTGATGAACTCTGTGTGCGACACTTACTAAATATTCCTAATTTTCCCCCCAAAGTTCCCCGACTCTCTTCTCTCCAGAGATCTTCCCCTAACACTGCCCCTTTCATCTAGCTCTTTTACCAAAAACTGCCCTGCCCCATGAACCGCCTGCATTGCTCCCCTTCCTCAAGAACTCCCACCCCAGACAGTCTCCCTTCCTGCTCCACCCTGCTCCTCAACTTGCTTGCAGGCTTTATCCCAACAGTGTCTCCCCTGCCTGAGGTTTATCTATTTGTGTCTGTTTAGTGAAATATTATGCAGTAATATAAAAATAAAATCTCTCTGTTTAACCAGAGTGTTACCATATTACAGAGTGAGCCCCGTTAACACCAAATGCTCACAAAGCAACATACACACCAGAAACCCCCATCACTTACACTGTCTCAACATACCTGGGTTTCTGTCCTTGCAATTGCACCCTCCACGTGGCCTGGGACCCCTATTCCCATATTGTGCTGTGACCCTGCTTGAGGTCCCTTTCTCCACACTCCTCTCCCCCCAGCACCATACACGCACTGGAAGCCCCATGACAACTCACTTGGAAAACCTCCCCTTGCACAGCCCCCTGTGCCTTAGACCCCACTTCCACATTACCTCTCTGCACTGTTCCTCCAACCTAAAAACTCTTTTGCTTTACACTGCCTCCTCACCTGAGACCTTTTCCCTAAAACTACAAGCCCCAGCTCCTCCCTGCCCAAAAGCCTTAACTCCAGAGCTGCCCACACTACCATATCCCCTTCCATTGTACAGTCTTCTGACTGGAGTTTCCCTCACTGCATTATCCACCAACCAGAGGCCTTTCTCCTCTCCTGCCTAGGATCTCACTCCCAACAATTTTCCAGGGTGGTGGAAGGATGGTATATACTCAGAAGGCTGGGCATGGGAAAAAGGAGTTGTGTTCAATTCAGGTTGAGATCAGCTTATTTAACTGACAGGTTTCAGAGGAACAGCCGTGTTAGTCTGTATTCGCAAAAAGAAAAGGAGTACTTGTGGCACCTTAGAGACTAACCAATTTATTTGAGCATGAGCTTTCGTGAGCTACAGCTCACTTCACGAAAGCTCATGCTCAAATAAATTGGTTAGTCTCTAAGGTGCCACAAGTACTCCTTTTCTTATTTAACTGCTCCATTTAGCAAACAGAAAGAGACTCTTTTAGCCACTTGCATAGATCTTGCTTTTTTAAAAAAAAACTATTTATTTATTTAGGAAGCTTCAACAGGTTTACAAATCATTGCGATGTAAATATCAGAAAAAAATATAATCATGACAACTTTGAGCTTATTTTTTGTCTATTTAGTGAAACATTATGCAGTAATATAACTATCAAATCTCTCTGTTTAACGAGTGTTACCATATTACAGAATGAGCCCTGTTACACCATCCAGGACATGTTTCTGGTGATTTTATTAAATTGAGTGAAACTGCTGACTACTAATACTACCACCAGGCATATTTATCACACATTTATATTAAAAAAATATTCAAAGGTTTTCTAGTTATTATGCAAATGAAAGTATTTTGTTTGAGTATTTAATAACTGGTACCAAATATCTAAGTATCTATTCTCTGTCTCTTTTGCTGGGTTTGTAACTGATGCATTAATTTTTCAATAACGTTACATATTTTTGGCAATATTCCTCTAGCTCTGGACTATTTTTTTCCTAGTAATAGGCTATCAGTATTCTAGCAGCTGCAAACAGATGAGAGGTTAATTCTTCATTCCTTTGAGTGTGACCACTTCTACTAGGAAGCCCCAGGAGGATTACCAAAGGATGATTTGGTAACAAATATTCAACAATTTGTAATATTTATTTACAAATCACATCCCAATATTTTTTAATGACTGGAGATGTCCACCATATATGCATGAAATCTCTTCTTTCACTTAATTTTTCTAGCATTTATCTCCATTCAATTTCTCTCTATTTTTTTAATTTGACTGATGTGAGGTACCACTTAAACAGTATGTTAAAGAAATTTCCTTTTGTTGTGCTACAGACTGAGGTTGCTGTTCCTCTTTTCCAGGTCAAAATCTATTCATCTGGTGTAATTTGTCTATTCAGATCTTTCCCCACCATGTCATATATAAACATTTCTTTGTTAGGAAAGCTATCTGCAAAGATTGATATAAATCAGTTATAATTTTTTTGTTTCCTTATTGACCATAAGCCATCTCTTCTATTAAAGATAGCTTTCTATACACAACTTCTCTAGAAAGTTGAAGCCAGGTGCTTAGTGTTATTATTAGACTGTGTGTCAGTCACCTAATCTGGAGGAAAAAGAATTGTGCTCTTTGATAGCTCAGCTGGTAGTGTCAAAGGCTGGAGAATAATTAAAAAGGCATGTTTAACCAGTCATTCAATTCTGCTTTAAAACAGCAATCTCATCTATATCTTTATGGGAAAAAACAACTGTCTTATGACAACTTGTAAATCCTTGGTAGAACATGATGGCAAATGCATAAAATGGCACATGCTAAGGAAAACACAGAAAAAAAAGAGGCATTAGGGTATCCTTAGGCTTGGTCTACACTTTAAATTTATACTGGCATAGCCCTGTCAATCACAGGGTGTGAAAAAACCCAGGACCCTGACCAGCATAGCTATGCCAACAAAACTCCCAGTGTAGACACAATTGTGCTGACAAAAGAATGCGTAACCAGTTGAACAACTTACTAAAGGCTATGCTGCATTCTCCATCACTGACAATTTTTAAATCAAGAACAGAATTATCAGACACATAGATGAATATGATTTGTTGTGGAAGAGTCAACACGGTATTTGTAAAGAGAAATCATGCCTCACCAATCTACTAGAATTTTTTGAAGGGGTCAACAAGCAAGGGTGAACCAGTGGATATAAAGAACAGGAGTATTTGTGGCACCTTAGAGACTAACAAATTTATTTGAGCATAAGCTTTCGTGGGCTACAGCCCACTTCATCAGATGCATAGAATGGAACATATAGCAAGGAGATGTATATATACACATACATACAGTGAACATGAAAAGGTGGAGTATGAGCTATTATCAGCAGGAGAAAAAAAACTTTTGTAGTGATAATCAAGATGGCCCATTTAGACAGTTGACAAGGAGGTGTGAGGATACTTAACACTCCCGGTTTTTGACCGCTATACTTACCTACATGCCTTCAGCTTCCATCCAGGACACACCACACGATCCATTGTCTACAGCCAAGCTTTAAGATACAATCGCATTTGCTCCAATCCCTCAGACAGAGACAAACACCAATAAGATTTCTACCAAGCATTCTTAAAACTACAATACCCACCTGGTAAAGTGAAAAAACAGATTGACAGAGCCTGAAGAGTACCCAGAAGTCATCTACTACAGGACAGGTCCAACAAAGAAAATAATAGAACGCCACTAGCTGTCACCTTCAGCCCCCAACTAAAACCTCTCCAGAGCATCAAAGATTTACAACCGATCCTGAAAAATGATCCCTCACTCTCACAGATCTTGGGAGACAGGCCAGTCCTTGCTTACAGACAGTCCCCCAACCTGAAGCAAATACTCTCCAGCATCCACACACTACACAACAAAAACACTAACCCAGGAACCTATCCTTGCAACAAAGCCCAATGCCAACTCTGTCCACATATTTATTCAAGTGACACCATCATAAGACATAATCACATTAGCCATACCAACAGGGGCTGGTTCACCTGCACATCTACCAATGTGATATATGCCATCATGTGCCAGCAATGCCCCTCTGCCATGTACATTGGCCAAACCGGACAATCTCTACACAAAAGAATAAATGGACACAAATCTGACATCAGGAATCCTACCGTTCAAAAACCAGGAGGAGAACACTTCAGCCTCTCTGGCCACTCAGGAACAGATTTAAAAGTGGCAATTTTGCAACAGAAAAGCTTCAAAAACAGACTCCAACAAGAAACTGCTGAGCTTGAATTAATATGCAAACTAGATACTATTAACTTGGGTTTGAATAGAGACTGGGAGTGGCTGGGTCATTACACATATTGAATCTATTTCCCCATGTTAAGTATCCTCACACCTTCTTGTCAACTGTCTAAATGGGCCATCTTGATTATCATGACAAAACTTTTTTTCTCCTGCTGGTAATAGCTCATCTTAATTAATCAGCCTCTTACAGAGAACATGAAAAGGTGGAGTATGTGTATATATCTATATATCTTCTTGCTATCTGTTCCATTCTGTGCATCCTATGAAGTGGGCTGTAGCCCACAAAAGCTTATGCTCAAATAAATCTGTTAGTCTCTAAAGGTGCTGTGTTAGTCTGTATTCGCAAAAAAACATGGCTGCTACTCTGAAACCTATCTTTTAACCAGTTACTGATCCAGGAGAAGACCTTCCCTCTTATCCAGTGATTGCTTACTTTGCTTAAGAGCCTTTGGTGATGGACTTTGTCAAAGGCTTTCTGAAAGTACACTATATCCATTGATTTCAGAGTAGCAGCCATGTTAGTCTGTATCCGCAAAAGGAACAGGAGTACTTGTGGCACTTTTACAGACTAACAAATTTATTTGAGCATAAGCTTTCGTGAGCTACAGCTACTAATAAATTGGTTAGTCTCTAAGGTGCCACAAGTACTCCTTTTCTTTTTGCGAATACAGACTGAGTACTTGTGGCACCTTAGAGACTAACCAATTTATTAGTAGCTGTAGCTCACGAAAGCTTATGCTCAAATAAATTTGTTAGTCTCTAAGGTGCCACAAGTACTTCTTTTCTTTTTGGTTAAAAGATAGGAAACAAAGGGTATGAATAAATGGCCAGTTTTCAGAATGGAGAGAGAGAGAGTTGTGTCCCTCAGGGTCTGTACTGGGACCAGTACTGTTCAACATATTCATAAATGATCTGGAAAAAGGGTTGAACAGTAAGGTGGAAAAAATTGCAGATGATACAAAACTACTCAAGATAGTTATGTCCAAAGCTGACCAAGACGAGTCACAAAGGGATCTCACAAAACTGGGTGACTGGGCAACAAAATGGCAGATGAAATTCAATGCTGATAAATGCAAAGTAAGGCACATGGGAAAACATAATCCCAACTATACATATAACATGATGGGGTCTAAATTAGCTGTTACCACTCAAGAAAGAGATCTTGTGGATAGTTCTCTGAAAACTTCCACTCAGTGTGCAGCTGCAGTCAAAAAAACTAACAGAATGTTGGGATTCATTAGGAACGGGAAAGGTAATAAGACAGAAAATATCACAGTGCCTCTATATAAATCCATGATATGCCCACATCTGGAATACTGCATGCTGATCTGGTCGCTCCATCTCAGAAAAGATATAGTGGAATTGGAAAAGGTACAGAAAGGGTAACAAAAATTATTAGGGGTTTCCAAAGCAATGTTTAAGCATGATAATGTCACCATTCTTCTGCATGTGAACAGACAGTACCAGGAAATGTCAATGAGCCCTCTCAATCTCTATGAGAATAAGTACAGATTGTGAAATTGAGAATTGTTCATTTGTTTGAAAACAAGTGTCCCTTTGATGTTTCTAAGGTGCTATTAATAATAGAATCCACTCTATTTTAAGGTGTTGGTGTCCCTTTACGGGAAACCTATGTGTGTCTTACACTACTGTTTGTCACGAGTATATTTTGCCCATTGTGTCCAATCCAGAGACCCATGTCCTATTCCCAGCTCTGTCACTGACCTCGTAATCAGGGTGCTCAACCTACAGTCTACGGGCCGTACATGGCCCCACCAGAGGATTTCATAAGGCCTGTGGCCTGCTTCAACACAATATACTACTGATCAATCCATTAGCATTTTGTCATCATGTTTATATCATTTTAGTTTAGTTATGTGTTCTTTTCCCGTTTTATATAATTCTGATATGTTTTATGCACTGATTTCTTTGTTTGTTTTTAACAAACACTATACTAATATACTTTACATACTATAGTATACTATACTTTAATACTGTACATAGGTTGCTTCTATCTAAATACATACAAAACAGGATCTGTTTGGCCAACACAAGGTTTTGCTCAGATTTTATGTGGCCCTCCTATGTAAGCAGGTTGGACATCATGATCTGTTTGGCCAACACAAGGTTTTGCTCAGGTTTTATGTGGCCCTCCTATGTAAGCAGGTTGGACATCATGGACTATAGTTAAACCCTGCATTTAGCAGAGTTATTGTGATATTAGAACAAATAATGTTGGAAAACAGGTATTATTTTGTATCAAAAGGATATTTGTTTTCACTCTGATCATGGTAAATGGAGCTCCCATAATTTGGCATCATTAATCACATTACTTTGTTTGTCACAATTAAACCTTCCAAATACAACTTTGCCAGTGAAGAAGATCTGTTATCAACCTCTCACCTACGGTAAAATTGTACTCCTAGGAGAAACACATACACTAACCTAAAAATGATTGAACCAGGAGAGGGCAGTGTCCTCATTAGAATGTTCCATTCTATGCATCTGATGAAGTGGGCTGTAGCCCACGAAAGCTAATGCTCAAATAAATGTGTTAGTTTCTAAGGTGCCACAAGTACTCCTGTTCTGTTTGCGGATACAGACTAACATAGCTGCTACTCTGGAACCTAGCATTAGAATGGTAAATTATGAGTCTGTTTTAAAATTAAAGGTCTGCTGGCTGAGTAAGTTTAAGAGAAAAAATATATTGAAATATTATTATTATTCTCAGCAGTTCCATAATATCAGAACATCGGTTTATATTTATTTACAATAATCCAAGATCACCGGCAGTGTAGTGTCCAAATAAAGATTTTTCTGAATTCTGTACATTGTTAGTGCATATACTGTGAGCTCAAAGAAATAATAAGAGAAGCTGTGTGTGTGTTTTCGCATTTCAGTTAGCCAGCAAAACATGTTTATATTCTCTCCCACCTTTTCATTTTAATGAGTCCTAAACTTCCTCTTTCTTATTTGCATGAACCTGAATTGCAAAGATTTTGGAGGTCTCCAGAGTTTATCGTGTAGTCAGAATTATTTTCACTTCCCTGCAAACTCAAATTAATCATCACCTGAACCTTCAGCAGAACCTAAACAAACAAGAGTACTGCATCTTCACTGCAAATCCCTGAGATACACAGGGAAAGCACAGAGTGCATCTTTCAGAGAAAACCTTAAAATAATTAGAATGATTTTCAGAGATAAGCATAAACATCATCATTTATATCACTACATCATCTGTTCTTTCTCAAATACAGAACAGAAATATTTATTGGACATTTCTGCTTTTTCTGCATTATTATAGATAATTCTACCATTTCTATCTAGTAGTCGACCAATACCTTTGTTAGGATTCTTTTTATTTCTAATATATTTTTAAAAACCCTCCTTATTCTCCTTAACTACACTTGCCATAGAGTTCTCCTTGTATCCCTTGGCTTCCCTCATCAATTTTCTATGGTTCCTAGCTTCTGACTTATACTCTTTACTATCAACATCCCCTTTCTTTCATTTGTTATTATTTTTTTATAGCTGCCTACACTTCCCTCGTAAACCAGGTTGTTTTTTTAACCAATAGTCTTCCTCAACTGTGGGATTGTGGCATTTTTGGCTTCTAATAAAGTGTTATTAAACAATTCCCAATTGTCATTCACGTTTTTTCCTCCTGGCTGATTTGGTTCATAATTGTTTTCAGCCTTGTGAAACTGATCCTTTTTAAGCACAAAGTATATATTTTACTGGTCTCGACTTGATCAAGTCACGATCACTTGTACCTAAGCTACTGTTAAGTTTCAGTTCTGTGATTAGTTTCTCTTTATCTATCAAGATGAGGTCAGATATAAAATTTCCCTTTGTTGGATGCAACGCTTTTTGAGTTAAGAAATCATCACCTAGAATATTTAGAAATTCCAAGAATGTTTTGAGTACTGGCATCACAAGACCTGCAGCATATGTCTCTCAAATTGAAGTCCCCCATGATCATGCAGATTTTTTCCTACATGTTATAGTTAGATGAACAAGGAGCCAGACATCCCTAGTGTGACTTGCTGATGTGTAGCAAACAATAACTAATACACTATCTTGTGCTTTATCTGTGTGATGGAATGCACCCCTGAATTCAGCCCCTATATACTATTGTAATAATCTTTGCATAAAAATGCCTTGTAAGCACAGTTGCCAACTTTCACGCACTAAATAAGTACCCCGACTTTCACAATAAGCCAAAAATCAAGCTAATCCCATTTCAAAACAAGGCCAAAACAAGCCAAACCCTAAGAACCCCAACACTGTATGTGACTAGATCCCTCTAATGTGCAGTCTGGGACTGTGGTGGGCCCGCTGTGTACCCCTGACTCTCTCCCCCACCCTTGCCCCTGCTTGCCAGGAGCCAATAAAAAAAAAAAAAAAGCAACAAGCTACAACAAGCAACAAGCCAAAAACTAGCCAACAAGCAACTCACAAGCCAATTAAGCCAAAAACAAGCCCAATTTCGGTGATTTTTTTCTTGGGTTTCACATGTCTGTGGTAAGATATCATTTAAAAAATAATAACTTGCTGGTCAATAATATCATGGTGGAGTGTGCATTTAATACCGTTTCAATAAGAAAAAAAATCAAAAAGAGGCATACTTTTTTGTAAACCTAAAGGAAATTTAATCTTGCTTTTCTTTTGTACATTGATTTAATGTTTTGCATCTGTAGCAGTATTAATGGATAATATAAAACACTGACTTCTAAGGGAAATTAATTTCCTTATCTGATCCTAATTCTTTGTAACCAAAGTGGTTATAATTCCATATTTTATCTTGGTTCTTTGTTGCAGAAGTTATGAAAGATATGTATTTTAATGTAAATAACGCTTTACATTTTCCTTAGGTTACAGAAGAATCCTCAGTTAAATAAATAAGATAAACCTAATTTATATGACTTGTCAATTACTTCTCATTGGAAAGTGAAGAAAGTCCTGAAAGGGCAGTCTTCTGACCTCTTGAATATACATGGATATATCTTCATTTTCCAATGAGCTTTTGCCCAGATTAACTACTATATTTTGGGATAATCTGTCCAAGTTGTCAGAAAAATTCATGGATATATAAGGAAATGCAGTAGACATACATAAATGGGAAGGAATTTCAAGAGCCCATGTGGATATCTCTAACAGTATTAGCCAGGTACATGCTAATTTGTACAGGCAGTTGTGATGGGCAAAGAGTTCAGAAGGGCAGTCCAGATCAGGGAGGGGTTATGTCACTGCCTATCCTCTAACCCTGGGCACCTCATAATGCTTTGCTGCTGTAGCTCTCAATTTGGGCTGCTCACAACCAGCCTAGCTGGGTGTCTGTGTGCTAGACAGCCCTGGTTCAGCAGATCTGACTCCAGCAGCCTGTACAAACCTAGGGCTGTAGTCATTGGGCCAGAGAGGCTGGCGAAGAACTATAAGTTTGGTGCAATGGCTGGTGAAATCATAAAACACTACAATTTGTGTGAAGCACCAAAGATACCATCCTCCTTTCCATGTATCTAGCCCTGCCAGTAGGCAAAAGCCATAGAGCCGTAGTTCTCAAACTGGGGGTCGGGGACAGGTCTGTGAGCTGTCAGCCTCCACCCCAAGCCCTGCTTTGCCTCCAGCGTTTATAATGGTGTTAAATATATAAAAAAGTGTTTTAAATTTATTGGGGGGTTGGGGGGGGGAGTCACACTCAGAGGCTCGCTATGTGAAAGGGGTCACCAGTACAAAAAAGTTTGAGAACCACTGTTGTAAAGGCTCATGCACTAAGCTCCAGAGGTCCCAGGTTTGATCCCACCCGCCGATGACTGGGATCTGTCAGTGTTACATATGGTCCCAGCAGAGCAAAGACGGATGATCTGAAGTTAGGGTACTACCCTAGGACTTGGGAGTCAGTTCTCTGCTCCACCACTGCCTTCCTGTGTGACCTTATGAAAGTAATTTAACCTCTCTACCTATGTCTACACTGCAGCTGAGTGAGTCTGCTAGTGTGGGAAGAGGGGCTCATGCTTGTGTACTGAACTGCAATGTGGACATTCCACCGTGCACACAAACACAGGCTCTCAAGCCTGATCCCATAGGTGGGGGGTGGAGAATGTGCAAGAAGTCCTTCATCACGGTGTGCATCCCCTGCAACAGCAGCCTCTAGAGCAGGGACTGCTTGGCATGCTTGGCACATGCTTCTTCCAGGGACTGAAACTCCTGGAAGGGAGTGCAGTCATAGCCCTGCCCCTCACTTCTGTACCAGCATGAGACATGGCTGGCAATGTCACTGTCCTTCTGGCACAGCCTTTCCCTGTGCTCCTACACAGCCAGTGCAGCAGGTCACCTGCCCCAACACAAGGCTGTGTCCATATCACACAATCTAGTCCCCTGTGGCTGCTTGCATGGCCCCAGTCCTCAGGGTCACTCTGACCACCTTAATGTTGATGCGCAGTCTCTGCGCCAGCTTCTCCAAAGCTCAGTGAGGTTGTCTGTTGTTAACAGAGTCATTCTGCCACCGGTTATTTCTGACCACCTCTGACCAGTTACTTTCAGCTGTCTTTTCTTTCTGGTCATAATTCAGTGTCTTCAGACAACATGTGGTTCTTTACTCAGGTGAGTAAGGAATCAGGAGTCCTCAGAGTCAAGGTATCCCTAAATGATGCACAGGACACAGCTGGGAAAACTAACTAGAGCTGTCCCAATAGGAACACAGGGGAGCCTGCAGCTGCCACTTTCCAAGTCCCAAACAGGTGCATACCCAACAGGAACAAGATGCTTTCAGCAGCCAGGCTCCATAAAGAAAGGTCAAAAACACAGTTACTGGACCTCATCTTTCTTGAGGAATTTACTTTCCTGTACAGTAGTTTCCATGGCTACAGAAATGTAACCATTTTACATTGCACAGCATAGCAGTGACAGAGCTGTCAGACCCAGCTGATCAGGAAGAGGCTTTTGTTGCTTTTTTTTCCCTCTCCTTCTTACCAGGGTACAGTTTTGTATTCTTCAAACATTTATGCTGCTTGTGTCTCAGGCTGATGTGACACTTGTACAGTGATCACCCCTGACTTGTATGAGAAGCAGATTGTTTTGTTTTTTAAAAAGGCAGTGGTTCCAAATTACTTAATTTTAATTGGCACTTCAGGGAGGAGGGTGTGTGTGTGTGTGTGCAACCTGATGTGATTTCAATGAGGAGGGAAAGGGAGCTAACAGATAGTTGATTTAGTATGGGAGTTCCTACAAGCTATACATTATTGCTAGGAGGGCAGTTAAAAATAAACTACTTCTGTTTTCAAGGAGTACAGTGGGAAAAGACACACCATTTTAGTGGATGCTATTGGTGTTCACAGAGCAAAACTGTGGGTCGAAAAGACCAATGGCCCTATATTTTCCACAACTGATTAGTGACTTTCGGGGATCCTGTGATGAGGGACACTCACCTCTTGTGAGGGCTTCCTGTTGGTTGGGTGCGAAGCTGCACACTCTCTCCTGTGGATGCCCCCTGTCAATTGTCACCTTGTCAGGCAGGTCTTCAGTGGCTCAGCCCTCCAGCTAAGTCACACTGTCAAACATGAATAAATAAGCCCCTTCCGGAGTAAAAGGTCCAAGAGGGCCTGTTCCTGTGCCCTTGGTAATGTCAGCAGCCCTGCATCTGGGCTCAGTTCTCAGCCCCTTCTGAGCTAGCTTTAAGTCTTTGTCTGTCCTGGTATAAAAGTGCCCCCCGGGCTTTCTCCCAGGAGACTCTAAGTCCTTTAGCTGTTCTCTGGTGTCCCTTTTAATCCTGCCATACACTAGGGCCTCTAAAACAAGCCTTATCGCCTTCTTGGGGCGTAAGCTACCCTGCCAGTGGCGGGGACCCTGGCCTGCCCACTACTCTTACCCTACAAATAGCAGCCACATGCTACTTCCTTTAATTGCTGCTGCTCTTCTCTGGGCCACTTCCCATGCAGACCCTTCCTCTGCACCCTGACCCCAGGGCTGACGTTCTTCCTCACAGAGTGCCAAGGTCACCAGAATCCATCTTCTCAGTCTCCTTCCAGCTCCAGCCACCAGCAAGGAGCCCCTCCCTTGCTCCTCTGGGCCCTACCAACCACTGCCCTGCGCTCAGGCCCAGCAGCTCCTTTTTACTGAGCCTGCTGGGCTCTGATTGGCTGCTTCCTTGCAACCTCTCTAGGCAGGCCTGGAGAGGTTCCAGCTTCACTGCTCCTTTCCTAGGGCAGGGTGTGGTAGGACTGCCTCAAAGGGCCTGGTACAACCTTTCATAGGTCCCTACATTTTAAAGAAACTTAAAAATCAGGCTACTTTAAGATGTCAAGTTGTGGATCTAAAATTACTAGCTATGTTTGAAAATGTAGGGCAAGGAACCCACTGAGTCTGGCCTAGACGCCTAACAAGTATTGCTGCTGTATTCACGAATAACTGCTTCCTGATCAAGTACCTGCCTCACGTAACATAAGTCATTCTGGCTTCATGTAGGGTTTATTAGAGAGTTATACTGTAGGGGCAGTTTGACCTACTGTAATTTCATGGGGGAGGAGGGGAAATTGAGTAGGTATTAATGTTCTTCTTTAATAGTAATATATTAGTTTATATGTAAAAAGGTTAGGAATAATATCCCTTCTGTACATTCACATGGAAAACTAAAGGTGAGGTTTCATTAAGATGTTCCCTCCATGTCATACAGATGTCTGTTTGGGATTCTCACTGTGTACTCATAGGTGCTGAGGGTGCTGCCGCACCCCTGGCTTGAAATAGTATCCATCATATACAGGGTTTACAGTTTGGTTCAGTGGCTCTCGGCACCCCCACTATACAAGTTGTTCCAGCACCCGCGTGTGTATTTTGTTGTATTGGTCTTTGGTAGTCCTGACCGTGCACTGTGTCCAGCCTGTTGGCTGAGAGAGCCTTCCTTGCCCTCTGCACTTGGTGTTTGAAATGTTTGAAAGTTGGTTTGAGGTTTCAGATGGTCCCTTCCAGTCCTAGGATTCACAGCTAGTGGCAGTGAGAAGTATCCAAGGCAGCACCTAGAGTACTTCAAAAAGGACAAGAATACTTTACAAGTTAGCCACGTGGAATGGGCAGGGTCTGTATAAATGGACAGAAACTCAGGTGAAGTCCAAGGGTCAGCTGTGGAAATTCTCTTTCAGGCTTCCGGTTTACATGTGGGGTGAAATCCTGGCCAGCAGAATTCAGTGGGAATTTTGCCATTGAGTTTAAATGGGGCCAGGATTTGTCCCACTGATTTTTTTTCCCAGGTGCAACCAAAATAAAAACAGGCTCATAATGTCTCTGATAACTTTGGTCAGCTCCATGAAGGGAATCTTTGAACTACCAAAACAAGCAATATAAACCAGACGTTATCCTGTCATACCAAGGCTCTGTTATGGATCATATTCCTTATTAAGGAGAATATAAATATTTAGTAGGTCAACAGGTGGCTTGTTCACAGTCTACAAGCACCTACATGGGGAGAAGATTTCTGATAGCAGACAAAGGCATAACAAGACTAAAAGGCTGGAAGTTGAAGCTAGACAAATTCAGACTGGATATAAGGTCAGTGAGGGTTAATAGCCTGTGGAACAAGTTACCTAGGGATGCAGCAGATTCTCCATCACTTGGCATCTTAAAATCAAGACTGGATATGCTCTAGTTTAACCACAAGCCATTGGATTTAATGAAAGAATTACAGGATGAAATTCTGAGGCCTGTATTTTGCAGGAGGTTAGACTAGATGATCATCATAGCATGCTCTGGCCTTAAAAATGTATGAATCTGAAATCTTTGGATTCCACATATGTAAGAAGAAAATGTTGTCTAGTGCAGTGGTTCTCAAACTGTGGTCCGTGGACCACAAGCTCCATTCAGGTGGTCCACACATAGTTCCCTCTACGGTGCGCACCTGAGGGGCCACACACAACAGAATGAAGGGCCACCCACCTAATTAGTGGTGCAGTGCAGGCATGGCTCTACTAATTAGGTGTCTGGGTCCTGGAGAAGAAGCACATGTAAGGTGATGTGCTGGGGGGGGGGGGGGGGGGAGAAGAAATAGGGGGTAGGTGGGAGAGGGCAGTGAGGTGAGAAGAGGGGGTGGTGGGAAATTTGGGACATGCAGCTCTGCAGTGGGCAGAGAAAAAAGGGACTTTCCCCAGCTCCAGGGTTGTGGCTGCCAGGGACAGAGGGCTCTCCTTCCCAGCCTCAGCTCTGTGGCTGCTATGGCGGGGGAGAGGACCCCCACTCCTTCCCAGCCCCAGTTCAGTGGCTGCCACGGTGGGGGAAGAGAGGGCACATCCATTGCATTAGAAAGGTAAGACTATTGATATTAAAATATGAGTTGTGTGCTTTTATTTGTAGAACATAATTATTTTTAATATAGCGCTTTTATCCTAAGCGCTTTACAATAGTTAGCTAACGGTACAAACAACATTTGGAAAGATCATTAAGTGGTCTACCGAGACCCTCAGCAATTTTCAAGTGGTCCATGAAAAAAGTGAGAACCACTAGTCTAGTGTCTAGAGCCCATGACTAGATATCAAAGTTCTGGGTTTTATTCCCATCTGTGTCACTGACTCGCTGTCTTGCACTGGACATGGCACTGCTGCCACATCCTTTGCTGTAAAATAGGGATGTGTCATGTCACAGGGTGTTGTGAAGTTATCTAATGTTTGTAAAGCGATTGAGCCTCAGATGAATGGCACTATAAAAGTGCCAAGTGAGTTTATCAATCACTATTACTATTTATATCATTCTTCAGAGGTAATGGCATATTTGATCTAAAAATAGTAGCAATCAAAATACTTCCTTAATTCCAACTGTATTAGCTGAAACTTGGTTCAGCAGATTTGTGAAGGAACAAAAATGAAATTTAGCTTGAACTGGAAATTGCATGGGAGATTGCCTCTCCTTAATCCCTTGTGGGATAAAAATCTTCACTTGTGATCCATAAAAGGAGACAAAATTAATGAAGAATTTACAAACATCTATATTTCAGTGTTAGGATATGTGGCACGGTTAGGAAAACAGTTAACTGAAGACACTGATTTATACAACTCTGACTATTTCAGGAAATGAGGTTTACATATTACAGTTTAACAAGATAAAAGGTCTCCCACAAGATACATGTATGACAGACAATTTATCTGAATTTGACATAACACAGCATCAGATACACATGTAATGTGATGAAACAATGTCAGGTCATTTCTGGGTTATGAAACATACAACCTTTTTGCATAAGGCAATTCAAATATAACTCTTAGTTTTAAATCACAACATACCTCAAGCAGCATGCAGGAAAAAGTCATTTATTTTGTACATTTGAATGACATACCTTGCAACAAGTTTCCATTTTATGTATTTAGCTCAAGAGGATATAAACCATTCAAATAATATATATTAAATCAGCAATTGTATTTACTGGAATAAAGATTATCGGTTTTGGCAAAAATAAAACTATTTGAATTCACCTCATTAACAAAATGCACAGTGATCATAAACCCAATTCTTCTTACAACCATTTTCATGAATAATTTCTCTGTAATACAGCAACCGTATAATTCTGGATTCATAGAGCTGAATGTACATAGTACTAGGAATCAATCTTCATGTAGTTCCCATGGCTACAAAAAGTTTCTAACTATTTCAAATCCCATGATGAAATACCATTGCTATACAAACATCATTCATTTGATGTCCAGATTCTTAACTAAATACAGTATGATGTTAGGTGTTTTGTGGAAACTGGCTCATGCACCTCAATCACACATAACTAATGTATAAAATTAATTTTCTAAATTTCAAGGTATCTAGGCCCATGTCCAGTAAAGCACTTAAGTATGTGCTTAACTTTAAAGTAATTTAAAAGTTAAGCACATGTTTAAGTGGTTTCTTGAATCAGGGACCTCATTCCTTTACCACCACTTAGTTCTAATGATATTTCTTTATAGATTAAGCTTTCAAGAAACTATTAATCTGCTCAGAAATAAAACACCTGAGCCAAAAATAGCAGCATTGTTGATGGATTTGAATGGACATGGCTGATAGTATATTTTCAAGGAAACAAGTCTAAAAATCACAAAGGATAAGAAAAGTGAAATTCTTCCAAGCATTATAACAGTATTTAAAAATGAAATTAACAAAGGGAATCAAAATTTTCTCTTTACAAAACACCCAATTTGTCATTCCTCCCAGACTCTCTCTGTTAAAAGGATGTAGTACTTTTGGACTGTTTAAGCTTGTGTAGGGTGACTAAACTTCTTCCTGATGTATTATTTTACATTGAGGGCTCAATCCTGCTTGCCTTATTCCTAGCACAGTCAATGGGATTGTTGTGGTAGGCATCAATGAAACTTCTTTTTGACTTCAGGGAGAATTCTGTGCTTACAGTTTTGGAACTAACTGGAATATTCACAGGCATGAGAGGAGAAGGATTTGGGGCCCATTGAAAATCAATGGAAAGTCTCCCATTGATTACAAGGGACTCTGGATCTGGCCCTTATTTCTTAAGGTGCCAATTTAGCAAAGCACTTAAGTATGTATTTAAAATTAAGCATATGCTTAAGTGCTTCACTGAATCAGGACCTAACTCATTGTTCAAGGTGATTCAAATGCTTGAAAACAAATAGTGCTGATCCTGTGCCTTGCTGGGTTTCCTCAACGTCCATGAACCTCAGTGGAGTGTTTCTCCTGTTGGGTTCTGAGTATTCCCAATCAGAATCTTGCAAGATTGGCCCAATAAAGAGATAGTGTCCATAAACCAAAAATCATAAATAACCTCCACTTTAGTCAGGTGTACCATTAGAATGACCCTAACCTTGCACACAGCCAGTGGAATTACTCATGTAAGTGAAGTTACACAATGGCATAAGTGTTCAGAGGATTGGGGCTGTAGGTGATGTCTTTGATTCTCTAGAATTCTCCAAGGTTTTAAACTGTAATCTGCTGGTAGTAATAGAAGAACTAAGGGTTTACAATTTTTCAACATTATCCTTCAACATTTTAATATGACTGACAAAGTCACCTCATGTCTTCCAATTACTTTATTTAATGCTCCTATTAAAAAAAAGCCTGGCACACTTCTTTGTCCCTAAATATACAAAACAGTGATCTCCACAAGATAGTGGGTGAAAGAAAGGGTGGTGGTACCTTCACAATGACATTCATAGCAAAAGAGAAACCACACTTTACAGATCTTGAGCAAACAATCTTTGGCAGAATATTTTCAATAAATTATTACAAATATGTTCTGCATTTTTCCATTTTGAATATTTCACTTTTAGTTCAGCTTTATTGATATTCATTCACTACTCTATGTTAATAGGAAAACACCACAAATATAAAAATATATGAGCTTAGCACATTTTCTGGATAACACAACTCTCTTCCATTATTTCAAAATTTGCAATTAATACCACAGAAAATATTAAACAGGTGTTGCTAACAGTAGGGGTCAGTTTAGAAGATCACAAGTTTTTACAATGTGTTCAGAAACACTGTACTTGATCTTTTTCAAAGAATTAGCATTGAAACAAGCTAAATATGCTGTATTATCATCTACTTTTGCTGTACATCCTAATTCTAAATCAGGTGATAACTGAATCTCTCCTTGTAAGGCTTACAGATTTTGCATTCAGTGGCATATGCAAAATTTATATGCAAGAGATGGTAAATAGGGGTAAAATGCAAGGCTTGATGTACTAAGAGTTTCTAAAAAAAATAACAGACATACTATACAGTATGTTTTACTTTTGAGAAAAATTTGCACTCTCTCTCCCCCATGAAGGTGTTTATTTCCCTTCCTTCCTGAATCCACAGAAGATAAACCATTTGTAAGGTTAACTTTGTACAGCACAGTATACACATAATGGTCTTAATCATTTTTCTTCTATACCCCAAGTCCTGTTCAGAGTTTACTCAACCAACCCACTCCAGGAAGATTTTATTCCCAATCTTAGAACACTGTTAAAACTACTTACTGTTCCCCTTGCTTGCAATGAGATTGACAAAAATATACACTTACTTAATAAATCATTGTGAAAATATTTTAACACCAACAGGGTTTTCCTTCTGAAGCAGCAAGGACCACAATCTTGTGCTTTTGGAAAGGAGGTTTCCCCATTCCAGACATCCCCCTGATCTTCTCTTCAGCATACACCACTGATTACATTTAAGTTTTTTTAATACAGCATGTACAGAATATATAGCATTACATAGTTATTTCCCAATAAACTACAAGTGTCCCTCACATGTGACCGCTTCGATTAACAAATATTTATTGTTGAAACGTGGGAGACTTCCCATTATAATAATAGCTGTAACAACAAATATTATGGCTTTTCTGGTAGTGTAGCTGCATTACTTGTAAAGTAATCATGAAAGACATTGAGAGGTTAAACTTTTTTTCTGGGGGATCAGGGCGGGGGGAGGAGAGACATTCTTAACCAACAACCAAACATAGGGTTGCATCTGGCAAATTGAGGTCACTCATCTGCATATCTTATTTCTAGCTGTATATACAAAGCTAAAACAGGCAGGGAAAATAAACTCAATCCAAACTTTTGAGACCCGCATAATGATTTAAATCCACACGAATCTATTCTCCTCTTCCAACGCTTTGCAGTGGCATCCTTTAATAGGAAGGATCTGTAGACAATGCTATTTATTCATGGTATAATTTATTGTGGAGGTGTAATATGTGCAGCGCTGTTGGCTTTTAGCCGGGGTGAAAGAACGGAACTCACATTTTGAACGATAAATGACTAAATGAGCATGCAAAGCAGAGAGAGTGGCTGGGATGTAGTAACAGTTAGGCTAACTAGCAGGATAGTCATAACTCCCACCCCTATGTACACACACTGTTAATCATTTCCTGAGAGGGGTGAGAATATGTTCCGACCAGTATCCTGAGCAGAGGAGAAGTGGCGGCTGCAATAGGCAGGCACAAGAGGAAAACACAATCTTGTCATTTCCCCCATAGCAATGAACAAATGAAGTAGTGATAGCTAATCAGAATGACCCTTCAGAAGCAGCTGGCTAGTTTGGCAGGCACTTTAGCAATGAATGTGTGTTGCAGCACACTACAGAGAGGAAAGGAAATATTGCCTTAGTAGTGCAACAGGAACATAGGGAACATGCAATGAGTGGCCCAAGAGAGACAGGGATTGGGGAGCCTTGTTCATGCCCAAAGAGACTTCTAAAGGTGCAGATACATTTCAGGCTTAGTGCTACAGCCCCAGGAATACTTGGGCTAATTTCTCACACAAAGCAATGAGTGATATTTCTTGTCACTAGTATCTCTCATGTGCCTGCCTACTTGACTTTTACTGCCTCCTAGTCCCATGAATTAGGGAGCCTAAACCATACATTCACAGTTTTACCTTGCTAAGGGCGGCCCTCCCTAGAGACACAGGATTTCACTGTTGTGAATTCACCTTGGTGAACATTTGGCTTCCCACATAACCTACGAGTTCCCAATGGGTCACAACTAGGTCCAGCAGTGTCACAACTATGCATGGGTGTTGAAATGTTTGTCTCTTGTAACATGGGGTCCTGTACAGAGAACCTTCTCTAGTAATCTCATGCAGCCCACTTTTGTCTGCCCATTTCCTTCTCTCCCTACACCCTGTGTGAAGCAATGACTTGTGAAAACAGGTTTCAGTGCTTGACCCTGCTCCCATTCAAGTCAGTGGGGAAATGCCATGGATTTTAATGCCTCAGGAGTATTCTCCTACATTTTTTTTTGCATCCTCCCTTAGCTATGAAGCTCCAAGCACTAGACTTTAAAAACTGCTTGCTAATAAGATAACTGAAAATACAAATAAGCCTTTACAGAAGCTGGGTGGTATGGTCTAGTGGGTAAAGTCCGACCCTGGGAGTCAGGCTATGACCATACTGCTGAAATGCTGTGGGAGTTTGCACAAGTCACTTCATAGCTGTTTCCCTTCCCACTCATTGACTAGTTAAGTTGCAAGCTCCTTGCAGCAGGGACTGTTTTTAACTGTGATTGTATAATGGAGTCATTGAGAACAGTTGAGGCTTTCTAAGTACTACTGAAATACAAATAATAGGTTCTTACTGTGAATCCAGCAGTCTGTGGAACTACTGCACACAATCCCAGCCTGGACTAGTGAGCAACCAGTATGTGACATGCTCATTCAGAGTCATCCTGGGGCTCAGTTTCACCATGATCACAATACTTTTGTGTTTAAAAAAAGAACAAAAGTTTCTAAGAACAAACAAGCAAACAGCTTGCAAACGTAAAATATTAAAGCAAATCTTCTTTCTTTGAGGATCATATACTGGAGAATGCTAAGCATTCTCAACTCCTATTCATTTCAGTGAGAGTCAAGGGTGTGCTGCACCTGGCCAGCCCAGACCCCAATAGAGAAAATTAGTTCTCTTCAGCTTTGAAAGGCCCATGTAGCAGCTCCTCAGCTGGTGTAAATTACTGCAGCTCTGCTAAAGTCAGTGGAGCTATGAAAATTTACATCAGCTGAAAAGCTGGCCCAGGTATCCAAAGGAGATAGGGGACTGAAACCAGGTCTGAGAGTAAAATGTAAAACCATGGATTAGGAACTCTGGATTATTTCTCTCTTTGTACGACATCACACATACTAATTATTATTGAGTGTAACAGTAAACTCTAACTTGTGTGCTGTACATTAGGGTTAAACAATTTTCACTATAGCATTGCTTCATCACTTTTACTACAGTCCCCAACTTTCAGGCTCCAATATGGATGCAAGGGGAGCAGTTTATTTTAAAATATTTCCAAATTGCAGTTCCATTCATTGGAAAGTATAATGATCACTCTGAAAAAACATGCCAGTTGCCTTGGATTGATTGCAGTCATCTATTTGCAATGTGCTCCATTAAAAAAAAATTCCAAATACCTAGCTAACTAGATCATGGATTAAAGGCAAAAGCATCAAATTTGTAAGAAGTAAATCCTGATTTATGATTACCTAAAAGAGTTGTGTTTTCTACCATTTACTTCCTCAGAGGTAAACAAAACTCTTAAACAGTTAGATTGCCTATGCAAAACTTTGCTTCCTGACTGACTCATCAGAAATCTATTTATATAGGTTTCTTACCACTGTCTTCTGTGGTGACTTTGTCTCCCCTCCAGACTATTATAGCAAATCCTGCAGTCTTGGGAGTTGCTCCTCTGAAGTCAATGATAGTTTAAATGTACTAGGTAACTCTTAGGGTATGGCTACATGGCAATTAAAACCCTGTGGCTGGCCTGGGAACAGCTGACTTGGGCTTGGCTAAGGGGCTGTTTAATTGCTTTGCAGGCATTCAGGTTTGGGCTGCAACCTGGACTCTAAGACCCTGCGAGATGGAAGGATCCCAGAGTTCAGGCTGCAGCCAGAGCCACAACATCTACACCACAATTAACAAGCCCCACAGCCAGAGCCCAAGTCAGCTGGCACAGGACATCCACAAGTTTTTAACTGCAGTGTAGACATACCCTCTGTGCACACCAGCAGGGTCTATACAGATCAATTATATGTGTAACGTGTTAGTGTACTTTAGAAATCTCCTCCCTGCCCTGTAGTGACTCCTTACCCAAAATGAGACATGTCCTTAATTTGATCCTAGCACTGGTCCATGACTGAGGCTCCTCAATGCTACTACAATACAAATAAATAGTTTTTCTGGGGAAAGGCAAACAACCTGTTGCTAAGATATCATAGCCACAATGCAGAGATTTCCTGGTATTGTTGATGAAGATATGTAGATTCTGTCTAACAACAGAGCTATTAGTGACTTCTTCTTTCAGAGACTACTGAGATTTTTTGGGTTGATTATTGACCAAGGCCCAGGGAAGCTCAGTGTTTAACCCTTAGCTAATAAGCCATGATGCTCACCTCAATGGACCTCAGTATCAACTTAACCATTTTCTGCCTAAATTGAGGATTTTAAGGTATTTGGTTCTTAATACATCCCATGTCTCTTTTACACAATTATGTGAGATACAAATGGGAATATCAGCCTGGACATTGAATTTTGTGACATTTGTTCGTCACCTAAAGTTTATTTTAAGCAGAAAAGTTTGAATTTAATATACTTAGCTGTCTTTCTGGAAACCTACACAACTGAAAATAGTAACAACCAACAAATAAAACTATTCTTCAGAATTTCTGGTAGACAATCCTTTTATTGAACTATGCCCTCAAAGGATGATTCTGACTGGTTGTTTTATGCTTATTTTCAGGACTATGTCTATATCTTCTATTAAAACTGTAAAATGCTTAAATTTTTAAGAAAAACTATCCCCAGTGTTGCCTGAAGCTAAACTGTCATCAGGGAAAAATAAATAGAGCTTTCCATCTTGCTAATGTAATCAGTGTCATGCCAATGGTATTATTGCAATCTTTTGTTATCTTGAGCTACTAAAATTAGTGCATGTTTTCTGATTAATAACAAGACAAGTAGTCTTTCTACATGGTCCCTTCTTGTGCATGTCTTTATTGAAAGCTTAAAACACAAAGACTCAACATGGAGCGAACAGATGGAAATAACAATGATGATCAATTCATTTTAATCTGTTCATGGGGGATTAAATTGTCATTTAATTACATCTCCATGTTTCTTTGACTGATGGGCTTGGGTGGGTCAATGAAGCAGGCGGGATTTGAGAGGAAAGGCTAAAGGAGCAAGCTAAGCATGATAACAAGACATTGAAGAAAGGATAACCCAAATCTCATACATACACACATACACACTGCTCTAAATAATTAGTGACTTGTGATTGAAAGAGGAAACAATATTGCTTATGGCATCTGAAGAAGATTAGTCAGGCCAGTTTAAAAAAAATATATACCTGTCTGTATTAACTTTTCCTAATCAAAATAAGGAAAGGGTTTCTTTAATCAAATCCAACAGAACCCCACACCTCCAGACAATTCATCAAAAAGAAAAGCATCTGTATGCAACAATGCAGGATAAGACACAGAAAAACAGCTAATGAAAATGTGCACAGAGACAGATTTTGTGTGCATTTGCCTGTAAGCTTGGTAGGCATGTGTTTTGATTTGTCTTCTCCTTTACAAAATTCCTTCCCATAAGTCAATAATAATAAATATAAAAGTATATTAAAATCATTACTTTTCAGTGTTTCAGAGCTTTCTGCATACCAGCTTCAAAGAATCCTGTCAGAGTTGCTTAGCTGTCAAGTTCTCAATACCTGTCTTGCAGAACTCAAAAGCCTCTCCTATACAGCACAGATCTTCTCTCCTGGCAGCTTCTCTCTGGCTGTGGAGAAGCTACAGATACTGGCACCATGGCCAAGATTTTCAAAAGGAGGTGCTGCAAGTTAGGCTCCAAAACCTGTATAGTACTGTGGAGGCCACTTAATAGCAATCACAGTATAACTTTCACTTAATAGAAACATTTTGCCAAGAACCAACCCTATCCCATTGACTTCAAATTTAAAGATTCAGATATTGGCAACAGGCATGCTGCTTAGTAACAACTTTTTTTGGAAGAAAGTCCCTGCTGCAGTCTGGTTTGCAGGGCTGCAGCCAGGGAAGGAAGCTCTGGGACATGCTCAGCCCTGGGTGCAGGCAGGGTTGTGGGGCTGCAGCCAGAGAAAGCACATTCCAGTGCTTGCTTCTTTGGCTGTAGTCCCACAAACCTGCCTTTTGCTTATTGGCAGCTTCTGGATAATGGCAGCTTTTTGCTGGGAATCAAGAGGCTGCCAATAAGCGGAAGCTACTGTACTAAGTACCGTGATTTGATTTTCAAAACTGCTGAGCACGTCACACCTCCCATGGAAGCCAATGGGAGCAGATGGGTGCTCAGGACTTTTGAAAAGCAGGCCACTTCTTTAGGTGTCTCAGTATGGACCTAGGAGCCTAACTTCAATAATAATGATACCTAGCTCTTCCAAGGCACTTTTCATCCTTAGATCTCAAAACGCTTTAGCATGGTTAAGTATCATTATCCCCATTTTACAGATAAGGAAACTGAGGCATGCCCAAAATCACTCATCAGGTCAGTGTTAGAGTAGGGAATAGAGCTCTAGTTGGCTGAGTAGTAGTGTTCAATAATCTAACCCACACACCTTCTGGGTGTGGTGTTCTGTCCTATCTAGAAACACTGAGACCACTTAGAGAAAGATATAAAATGAGTCTGCTCTATAGCCTTAGCTAACAGCCAGTTAGCTTACAGCTCAAGCAGTAGAGGCTCATACACTAAACGCCAGAGGTCCTATATTTGATCCTGCCTGCCAATGACTAGGGTTCGTTGGTCTTGCACATGCACTGCCTCCCTTTAAAAAAGTCCCATCACCATAATACCTCTGTCTCTGCTAAGTAACTGCAAATAGAAATCACAGTATTGTGCTCTTCCTTCCTTCCTCTCCAGCTGTGCAAGAAGCCAGGAGATAGAACAGGGGTACTTCCCTGCTTGCAAGCCCTGGAACCCAGATTTGCAGGGAGCACCTAACATAGCTGTCTGCTGCAGTTCATTGTGTTGAATGGGAATTGTCAACATGAGATGATCCACCAATATGAAAACCTCACCAAACTTTCCCTTTTTCCAGGTAATCTGGAGGCAAAACAGGCCCTCAGGCTAACCTAGTCTTCAGCTAGAGCAACAGGTACAGAATGGCTTCACTCCTAATTGATGGCTTGGGGAGAAAGGCTTCCTCTTGCCTCAACCCTGCCAAATTCTGCTGTGAGCATTTAGGGTGTGCAGTAGGGGCAGGATCCTGGCTTGAGCATGTCATGTTAGCTGGGTTATTGTGCCACTTTCTTTGACCCAAAACTAATTTTTTTCTTTACTTTTTGATTCACTGAAAATTGTTGAAAAACATTCATTTTCAGGTTGACCCAAAACTAAATTTTCCCCTCTCATTTTTTTGTGTGAAATTGCCAAACAAAAAATCCATTACCATCCCAGCTCTATGTGTGTGCTGTTTTCTGTGTGTTACTCCTCTGCTTCAAAATAAAGTGGGGAAAAAAAAAAACATTTCAGTCTATTTGGGGCAAAAAAGGAAGAGAGGACAGGAGATAAAGAAAAAAATACCTGTCTTGTTTTTGAGCTTTGTGCAAAGCTATGATGTTTTGTGAGCTTTAAATGTAGGTAAATGGAGAGATTCGCTCAAGCTGAAGTCCTCCGCATAAGAATTACATTGTCTTCTGCTCCCATCAGTCATGCATTAATCTTCCTCTTGGCACTAAAGTATAGGAACTGGCATCTTTCAAATTCTCTCTATTTTAGAAAAAAAGTTGCAAGGAGACAGATAAACTCTGGCGAGTTTGAAAGGCTTTTAGCACAAAGAACAGACATGGTATTGTGGGACAAGTTCATAGATTCCAAGGCCACAGGGTAACATTGTGATCATCTAGTCTGGACTCCTGTATAACACAGGCCATAGAATTTCCCCAAAATAATTCCTAGGTAGATCTTTTTGAAAAATATTCATTGACTTCAAAGCCTGCAGTGAACTAGTATAACTTTCTGCGTAAACACAGAGCCCAGGAAGGGGCCAGTTAACTGGAATAGCTGCGGAGTTTGACAGGTAGGGAAATGCAGCAGAAATGTTTAACATTCAACAATCTAATTCATGAAAGAATTAAAACAACACAATAAAAGGGATGCACATTAACATGTGACAGAAGAATTCCTTTGGAAGCAACACTAAGCTATCTGAACTAGCAGCATGGCTTGCTGTGCCCATGTTCTCTTCTCATACTGTGAAGGCTGTGAGAGTTTTACTTCATTTCTACAAACTCAAGCCAGAAAGAACTTTTGGTTTGACCTAGCAAGGTGTCAGACCTTTGATATTAGATCCAGATAAAAGTCTGATCCAAAACCCATTGACTTCAGGCCCACAGAGAAAGGAGAATGGTCTATAAGAGGAGCTATTCACTTCTGAGTGTATGTTTCAAACAGGTCAATGAATGAATGTCAGTTGTATGAAGTGGGAGGAAGCCTGGCCTTACACCATCAAGCCACATGAGAATATTGTGAAAAACAGCTCACCCTGTTATAGGGTGTAGGAAGAGGCACTTTGTAGAGAAGACTGTGAGGCCAACAACTGCCAAGTTGGATTAGCATTGTGGAAATACAACCCTTGTGGTCAAATCACTTGGAAATAGCTCAGCATTAGCACACAGTAGCTTAGCAAGCACTGCCTGATTTTGAGCATTGGAGGGGAACAGAGATAGCTAGCCTGTTGTGGGGTTTAATTAACATGGAAAAAAAGGTGACCAAAAAGTAAAAATCTTTAGAAAGGTATTGAGATACACTCGGCACCTGGAGTGCTAGCAACTTCCTAGATAAGCATTCATTCAAACGGTCGATCAAATTGATAACATTCCCCTAAAAGAAACAGCAGGATGAATGTAATTGGGAATTTGATAATTAGCTTTCATTTCCTTTAATACTTAAAGGCTAATGTTAAGAATTTTGAATGATGGCATCTCAGTTTCCCACTTCCTTACCATCTCAAAGTAGATTTGCATTCAAATGCACACATTGTTTTAGCAGTATGGCTTTGGTTAGTGCCATTTTGTGAATATTAATCCCTTCCAAAGGGATGTGATCATACTGAAAAGAGAAAGTAATTGCTTTGAGTAAATTTTTAGCCATCTTTTGTTTTTCTGGATTCCGTCTCCAATTATAACAATCAGTGCTTTGTATTGGCACAGTGCATCAAACTGGGTTGCCTTTTTAATTAAAAATGTCCAACCAAGCAATATCTTCACATGGCATTTCAGACCTTCCTAACAAGGGAATCTTAAGATATAACAGCGGGATACTGGAGATACTGCCATGCACAATCAGCCATGACAATAGTTTGTGGCTATTGAGGACAGAAAACCTCTCCTTCCTACCCAGTGTAGGCTGGACTGAATTTAGGGAAGAACTTTAAAAATCAGGGGCCAAGTTATAATACATTTTCATAAAGCCCACTGGATTTAATAACAGCAGATTGCTGGTATGTCTAAGATGCCAAGCAAAGAACTGTGTCTGGAGGATGCATAGCTTCCTGGTAAGAATAAGGAAATGTATTGAAAAATGTCATCCAAAACCCACAGAAATTTTTCCAATGATTTAATTTACTTCCAAGTGCTTTTGATCAGCCCCATAGTCCTGACTGCCAGGGCTTTATGAAACACCCACATCAGAGGATTAGTAGTGGGGGTGCTCTGTTTGGCATTTACAACCCCAAGAGGCCCTGGCATGGAGAGAAAAACAGCTAATGAGTAGACAATGAGTTGCCATCTTTCCCTCTGAGTAATAGCTGAAACTGGAAATATCCCACTGCCAGCTAAAACAGCACCATGTCTTTGTAATAATCCAGTGCACCAGACTGGGAAAATGGATCGCATTGCTCTTTTGAATGGTGTATATACAAAAGTACTGAAAGACACTTGGCCTTTTGCTCAAAGGGTACCAGAAAAAGCAATTCGCTGTAACTCATGGTTGACTTGTCCAGAATTCATGGGTGATATACATAGTCATAAGACTTGTAGGGAGAGAGGCCGTGATACAGTAGCCATTAAAATGGTGTCTATTATTGATTTGCCAGCATGATTTTATTTGTCCACTCTGTTAACTATTGTAATTTTACCCACAAAAAGGTAAACGAGAATC
This sequence comes from Caretta caretta, assembly GCF_965140235.1. NCBI lineage: Eukaryota > Metazoa > Chordata > Testudines > Cheloniidae > Caretta > Caretta caretta. Next base: position 211,993,489 of record NC_134208.1, on the reverse strand, counting down.
ACCACAATCAGGACTGGAATTCACCGTAGTAAGGGAGAATCAGTCTTCAGGGGGAACAGTCCTCTCTAGAGTTGTAGACTAAAGTGTGTCTCATGGCTGTAGCTTTTGGGTGTCCAGAAGCAGCAAGGACTACAGGAGGAACCTGAGGCTGAGGCCTGTTTAAAGATCTGGGGGCAGGCTGATTCCAGGCAGAGTGTCTTTACAGAGATGGTGAATTCTTCAGGGTGCTTCCTTCTTTCCACCAGCATCGCCTCATTATGTCCCTGGCTTAGCTCCAGCCAGTTACTGATCTCAGCCATTCTCTGGATAACTGAAATGATACTTTATGTGTCTGACGTAAAAGTGATGTGGAGCTGTCTGCATAGTGCTGGCTTTTTTGGCCATGCTGTACCCCAGTTTTCCCTAATGATGTCATAAAGATGTTGAATTGCATGGGGCAAGGGCGGAGTCTCAGTGGGACTCCACAGATGGAGAATATCCTTTGAGGTATCATAGAATCATAGAATCATAGAATATCAGGGTTGGAAGGGACCCCTGAAGGTCATCTAGTCCAACCCCCTGCTCGAAGCAGGACCAATTCCCAGTTAAATCATCCCAGCCAGGGCTTTGTCAAGGTAGACAGTATCCATGCCAGGGCACCCCATTGTGGCCATGGATTTTTGCGAGATGCCTTTCTAACTTGACTTGGAAGCAGACAAAAAATGGATGATAACTGGAATTTGGAAAATGACAGTAGAGGCTGCGGGTTTTTACAACATATCGTATGGAAGGTTTTGGAGTAGACCTATGCTATAATTCTCAGGGAGGTGCTTAGTATTTCAGTGCCCACAGTGCTATTTGGGGCAGGCACAAGTCCTTAAAAGGTTAGGAATTGGGCTTGTATTTACTGTAGCCTAAGTTGCATTTTGCAAGAATACAATTGACTCATCAGACTTGCCTGGGGAAGTAAGTTTTCCAAAGGACAAAGCAATTTTGCAGCATACATCCTCATTCAGCTTTTAGGGAGGACAGACAGATTCCTTGTGTTTTTGTAAAGAATCTCTCATATTTCCTGGTGCCAAAGCCTACAGAGAACAAAATTTGTTGTGTCTTGAGAATTTCTCTTTTTGGAATAACTATCCCTAGCACTGAGTTTCCCCTCTCTCTGAAACTTTGGAGGCTGGATCACAACTATTATGGCTTTACCTCAGGTCCACCCCTTCCAGAAAACTGCAAGAGCTTGCTCTCTGTTTAGGTACTTATATGGCCCCCCATCACTGTTACATCTGAATGCCATCCAAGCATTTAAAAATAGACATAATGCTGCCTATGCTTCCTCCCGCCTAGCCTGTAACAGAAATAGCTTGATTAGTTTGTAGACTGTTTCCAGAGCTGTAACATACACAAGAAATGCGCCCAACTGGATCAAAAGCTTTAATTTTTTTAAAGGAAATGAAAAGTTTTACACAGAGAAAAAAATGGAAATAAAAGAACAACTCTCTCCCTCCCACCCAAAGCAAGAACAAAATGCCCAAGCCAGTAAATCTTATGATGCAATCACGTAATATTTTGGCTGGCTGGGTCAGAATGGCAGACCTGGTTATTCAGAGAAGAAACTGTCTTACCTAAAGAGCAGATATTTCCCTCACTGTCACAACTGGATATAAGCTGCAGGAATCATTTTTCCCAGTGAGAGTTTGGAGGCTCTCTCTGTATGTTTGTGAGCTGGACAATTTTTTTAAGGTCATATTTTTTTAACAGCTTTGTATGTTCTTCTCCATCTTGTCCACACCACTGTCAGTGCATCTCATCAAATGGTGTGAGTACATTGACATAGATGGTAAGCATAAACAAACCAAAACCCCAAAAGCAGTGGGAGGAAGCATGGCCTGAACTGATGACAAACATCACCTGATTCCCTGTGCAGATACCAACTCACTAAGGGATTATAGCAGACAACACTTGAGGGGTGACAGTCAAGCATTGATGTCTACGTCCTGACTTTGTTGCCTTGTGTCTTCATTCATGTTAATGAGCAGTGAGTGTAAAATGCTACTGACACAGAATGGAAGCATTGTCCATGCTCTTTGTAGAAATGACAGCACAAGCGGCAGGGCATGGAAGAAGAAGGCCCCTGACTTGTAATTTCAAGTAGCCAGGAGGGATGCTAGGTAGCCACTTGACACCTGCTCATAGGGAGTGTAGGATTTTGCAATGTTATCAGGTCCTTTACTTTGATAGCCTCAGCAACACAGAGTCCAGCCAGCTGACAACGGATGAGCCTGTCACCCAACAGTAAAGGGAAAGAAGAGGGATGTAGACAGTTGGAGGTGCTTGGTTTTTCTGATATAAAGGTTTGCTGGTTTCCTGTCTCCTCATGGATGGAGAATTCTCTATGCTGAAGGGGCGTGTTTGAGGAGGAGCACTGTCGAGTCTGAGGACAACCCTTGTGGGTAGAAGAGGTGCTGTACTGACTGAGCTGATGGTTCAATATCCTCTTTGCAGAGGTGATAGCCACCTGGAAGGGAGGAAAGGTCAAGGATGCTGGTTGTGTGGGTTCCAATGGAGTCATTACTAAGGCCTCAGTGACCAGGCTGAACTTCCATGCAGGGACTCAGTGTACTTCCCTGGGGTGTTTGTTAATGCTGCTGCTCTCTGAACTTGTTAAGCTAGGGTGTAAGGAGAAGAGAACCAGAGCACTAAGGGGAGAAATGTCCTGTAGAAGATAGAGTAGGTGTGAAATCTTGGCTGCGCTGGCCTCAATATTCCTGACTTTAGTCCAGGCTTTGAATTTCAGCCAAATTCTGCAAAATTCTCTCTCTGTGGGTTATTTTTGTTAGGCAGGGACTATGGACTCTGTATGGTTTAGGTACGAGAGGAAAGCCTGTGACAGCAGGTCTTTTTGCGCATGAAGCTGAAAGAGGGAGTAAGCATCTGGGTGACAGTGCTGGAATACTACAAACTGTATTATCCCACAACTCCCCATCTCACTGAGAATGTGCCAATTGCTCCAGGAATAAAAAAGGGAAAACTGTGGGAAAGAAGAATTTAAACCACTCTGAGCAGGATGCCATGTAAACCTCATAAGCCAGTGCAGCATGGAAAAGAGCCATGCTGCCAACAGCTGGGGGTGGGGAGAGGAGCAGGGGTTGGCCAAGATACATGCAGGAACTCTGAGATCAATTGGGTTTGCCTCCTCAATTCTTCCAGCCTCCATGCATGGGCCAGGCCCTGCCTATTATCTGTTCATCTGGGTTTTATAAAGTTGCCTATGTCTATGGTACCTGAACGTGTTCTGTGAGGTCTCTACCTGAAGCTGCCAGTGCAGGAAGCAGGAGAGGTGCATGGATGTGCATTTGAGGGCTATAATTGGCCCCATTTTGTTTTTCTCCAGCTCTTTCATATTTATTTTGATAGCTGTGTGATGAGTTGCTTGACTGGGGATCTCTTTTACAGGAATGTAGTTTATTCCAGACATTTTACTACTTTACCAAGGATGGCTTCTATTAATAATAGCAAAACTCACTCAAATGTTCATCTGAGACCATTATTTTTTAAATGGGATAAGTGAAATGCAGCACCAGCTTTACAAACTCTTCTGATGCTAAGACATGGTGAGGGCAATAATGCAGTTAAAATAATAAACACTACCTTTCAGATTGTCAATTATGCTTGGATGATGTACCAGATAAATCAACCAGCCAGCCAGCATTTCAAACCTCTAGTGTGTTTGGCAAGGATGCTGCTGAATAAAAGGCTTGTAAAGGAAAAAAAAATCCTGTAAAGAGGATTCTATTTGTTGTGTGTTTTCAAGGTCTAAGTTCCCTTAAGAAAGCAATATCCCAAAACTCCCTTTAGACTGATCTTCAAATAGAACAGTCATTTACTGCTTATTTAATTGAGATAATAGGAAAGTCCCAGCTGATTTATTAATAATTTCAACTAAACAGTTCGTTCTAAAGAAGCAAATAATGATATTAAAATAACATCACCTTCTGAAAAAATGTAATTACTAAGTCGTTAAGAAACATTGCTTTCAGGCTTCATTGCTTGTGGGGAAAAAAACCCAAGACAACCCTAGGTGAATTTTAATATGGTGCTAACGAATTGAGAAAAATAACCTTCTAAATTCTGGCAAATGATTAAGAACCTCATCCTGAAAGGTAATGAGCATCTGCTGTGAACTGTAGATTTTGGCAGGAGTTGGTGAGACAGAACAATGGGTAGGAAGTACTCAGTACCTCACTAGATGAGACCTCAGAAAAGAGCTAGCCTTGTATCCAAACAGCTTGGCAATCATATTAAAAACATGAAAATAAGATTGCATTAGTCACCTGCTTTGATGCATGCAACACTAGGGAGGTCACTCTCGATTGCTGAGAATTTTAATGTGTCTGTGCCACTGGAGACAATGGTAATATTGCAACAAAATTCAGTGACATCTGTATACATGGTATTGCTTCTCTGTGGCATTTTTATATCCTTGAAATTGAATACCTGCCTCTGCTGTGGTGACTGACTTACTCTATTTTGTTTATATCTAGAGAGAGAGCAAGCGCTTATGTGAGTAACTTTACTTATGGGAGGTATCTCATGGAGTTCAATGAGACATAAGATTAGTTATGTGCAAAAGTATTTGCAGGATCAGCACACTCAACTGTGAGCTCCCAGGGTGTGGACCATGCCTTCTCCACGGTATTATTCAGTTTGCAGCACAATAGGGCCCTGGGACTGGGACCTCTGGGTGTGATTGCATTATTAATATTTAACTGTAATAATTACAGCTCAGTGTGTAAATGGCTGATTTTACAAACTAAGAACAGCCTAATAACCTGTGTAAAGCAGGAGATTCACCCTCCCTTGAAGAGCTCTCCTGTTGTAATCCACCTCCCTGAGAGGTGGTTGCTCTGTCGGTGGGAGAAACTCTCCGGCTGTAATAGTGCTGTCTACATCAGGGGCAGTGAAACCCAGAGGATTCAGGGGGCCTGGGGCAAAGCAATTTTGGGGCCCCTTCCATAAAAAAAAGTTAGTTTTGCCACCCCAAGCGGCGAAGAAAAAAGAAAGAAAAGCCCAAGTTGTGCCGCCAAAGAAAGAAGAGGACATGAGGACCCGCTGCCGGAAGAAGACTGAAGCGGAGTGATTGAGTTGCCGCCGAAGTGCTGCTGATGAGAAAGAGAGGGACTGAAAGACCCACCGCCAAATTGCCGCCGAAATTGCCCCCGCCCTGCCTGCGGGATCCGGGGCAAATTGCCCCACTTGCCCCCCATCTCTGGGCGGCCCTGATCAGGGGTTAGGTTGGTAGAACTACGTTGCTCAGGGGTGTGGATTTTTCACACCCCAAGTGACTTAGTTATACTAATATAGGTATGTAGTGTATACCACATGTGAGATGACTCACTGGTGGGTAAGAGAATAGCCTTTGAGGTAGGACAGTATCCATGCCAGAGCACCCCATTGTGGCCATGGATTTTTGAGAGATGCCTTTCTAACTTGATTTGGAAGCAGAAAAAAAAGGATGATAACTGGAATTTGGAAAATGACAGTACAGGCTGCACGTTTTTACAACATATCATATGGAAGGTTTTGGAGTAGAGTTGTTCGGAGAACAGCTTTCTTCATATTGTGGAGTCTCAGATGAGCTTAAATCTACATCAAGACACAGGCTCTCTTTTAAAAAAGCATTTAGACAGATTAGCTGGGAGAGCCCTTCCAGTGCTAATTTAGGCCTTTACATTAAAGGATACAACGTATCATTTGAGTAAGGTAAGCAGGATAAAGCTGAATGTGTGTGAAGCTAACATTCTTCTTAAAGGAAGGGGACAGACTTGCAGCGGTAGCTTGGTACATAGAGGATTTATTGATTAATTTCTACTCTGTAATGTAGTTAAGTGGATGAAATGCAGTTTTACCTGTAACTTAACTATCTTAAGCAACGAGGAGGTGAAGGTACTGTTTCAGCTTCCTGGGTGCTAGTGGAAAACACAAATCTCTGTCAGGGTGTCTTCCTGGAAAATGTTACCTGTAGCACTCCTCACTGATATCTCACTGGAGCTGTCCTGTCTTAACTCATTCCATCTTAGCACAGTGTGAGTGAATCTCATTCCTGGAATATCTCATAGCATAAGAGAGGAAGGAGAAAAGCCCTGGCTCTTGAAGATGATGCCATAGTGCCTAAAGAGTCTTGTTTGGACTGAACTGTTGGTTCAGAACATTTGAATTAGAGTGGTGAGAAACCCTTCCCTAGATTCCAAAATAGATTTATGCAAACTGATGAGACTCTGCTCCTATGATTCTTCTAGGGCCTGATCCAGATTTATTATAGTCAATGGGAGTCAGCTGGCCAAGGGCCTGGAGGAGCTACTCAAGGGGGAAAATCCTAATGCCTCCCCTTTATTATTTTAATTACCTTTTGGCTTTTTTGAATTTTAGACTTTGCAATTTCTTTGCTTACAGAAGTGATTTACTAAACGCTGCTATTTACATATATGGTACAGGGCTCACCGCTAGCAGCACCTCCTGCTGGCTGTCCTGAGCATTAGCTCTGCCAGGCACTGCGTTCCCCTTCTGGTGGTGTCTTTCCCCCATTCTGTCTCATCCTGTGACCCCTCTCACTCCAGGAACTCAGTCTCCTCTTTGTGGCTTGGCCCTCTGACCAGCTCATTAAGGCCCTTCCCTTTTGGGGAATTTAAAGTCCTTCCTCCCTAGCAGTCCTAGGCAGTCTCTGCCCCATAGAGCCACTGCCTCAGTGGCTGGTAGGGGAATGCAGGCCCACCCTCTACACTGGGTTCCAGCCCAAGGACCCTATAACAAGCAGCCAAGGCCTCTGCATGGTCCTACCCCTTGCTGTTGTTTCCCTGGGCTTCTTCCTACTCATCTGACTTCCCCTGCTCTCTGGGCTTTCCAGCCTCTCAATGTCCTCTACTCAGGGAATAACTGCAACTACACCACTGCCTTCCTGCAGCCCTCTGGCTGCTTATTGCTCACGGGGCTTTATCCTGGCCCCACCTGTTCCTGTTCAGCTGGGTCTACTTCTAATTTGTGGCATGCATCCTGGCTCTTCCTCTAGGTGCACCCAGTGGAGCTAATTGGCCTGGCTGGCCACCTTAACCCCTTTCAACCCCTTAACCACCTCATCACATTGTACTTTACTCAAATGAAATACTCATTGCCATTGTCACAAAAGCTAGAGAACTTTGCGCTGTGTAATGACAGAGCTAAATGCTGGCTACAAGACCATGCAAGTATGCTCATCCAGTAGCAAAGCCTCACTCCGTGTCAAAGGGCAGAAGAGAAGGGTTATTTGCTAGAGAATGAGGTCTGAGTGGGAAATATGGCATCACAGGCAGAGCTGGAAGCATCCCTTCTAGGGTGAAGGAAGGGGCAGCCCTGGTGCCAGAACCAGGGGGCATAGCCTGACCTGTCCACTTTCTGCCAGGGCGGATACTGCCCCCTTCCCCTCCTCTTCCCGCCCTGAGGCCCCATCCCTGGGCCAGGCCAGTGTGGAGCCTGGCTCGGGAGCCCGGGCAGCTGTGGAGAGCCTTATTGTAATTCCAGGAGGTGGGCGGTGCAGGAGGGCTGAGAGTAGCCCCTAGCCCATGTCCGTGCCCCCCGGGCTCCCCGCCTGAGTGAGGGCAGGTGGAGGGTCCGCAACTCCGTGCCGGCTCCCCACAGCTGCCCATGCGACTCTGTCCCATACTTTGCTCCAGCCGGGGCTGGGGCCTCGGAGCTGCAGCCAGGCTGTGGTAAGAGGTGTGCAGACCCTTCATCTGCCCTGGGCGGGAGGTTTGGGGGGCAGGGACACAGGCCAGGGGCTGCTCTCAGCAGGCCCCCTGCACCACAGGCAGGTGGAGGGTCATCGCAGCTCCCCACAGCTGTCTGCGTGGCTCTTACCAGGGCTGGGCTGCGGCGCCGGAGGGGGCTGCTTTTGCACCACTCCAGCTTCTGGCTTGGCTGGGGGCAAAGCCTCTAGGGGAAGAGGAGGGGCGGTGGTGGGCCCTGGGGTGGGGGCCCATGCCCCTCCCCTTTTGGGAAGGCTCCAATGCCCTTGGTAGGCCGTATCCTCGCTGTCTCATGTACATTATGGAGCAGGGTCAGAGCTGAGTTCCAAGGGCCTGAAACAACTCTCATTTAAGGCTAGGGGAGTCACGGGTCAGACTCCAAAATAGGCAATAATCCATCTGCACATACGGCTGTCAATTCCCTCAGCCACAAAATTCTGCAGAGTTAGTTACAAAAACAATGGAGGCCCTCCACAGGGACTCTCCACAGGCAGGGCAGGGACTAGCCTCATGAAGCACGTTACTTGAAGCTTTACTCTTTAATATTACAGAATGTTTTGTTAATGCAAGAGTGATAAAGACACATTCAGGCAGCCTACCCCAGCCTCTGTCATTGCACCTTCACCTTAGCAACCAGCCCTGACTGTAAGAGCGTAAGTTAACAGGCACAGGTTGGACACGTGCCAGCCCACAGCAGGTCTCAAGAATGCAGCAGGTTGTTTACATGCACAAGGCAGGGCAGGGGTTACACCCGTTTTTGTAGGTCAAACTCATTCTGTGCACAAACATGTGTATGTAGAAACTGACACCAGAGCGGAGAACATGATCTTTAGTATCTTAACTGCTGCATTACTGCTTGTTAACTGGGGGCCTAATCCTGCTCCCAGCACTAACCTACATGAGAGCAGGAATAGGGCCTGCGTAAATGAAAGATGGCAATACTAAGGGCTGGTCTACATTAGGAAATTAGGTCAGTATCACTGTGTTGCACAGGAGTGTGAAAAAAAAATCCACACCCGAGTGCTGCAGTTAGTCTGATCTAACCCCTGCTGTAGATAGCCGAAGTCTCCCATCGACCTAGCTGCCACCTCTTGGGAAGGTGGAGTACCTACGTGGACAGGAGAAGCTCTCCTGTTGGCCTTGATATCGTCTTCATTGAAGCACCACAGTGGCGGTGGTCAGCTGCAGCGGTTTATGTGCAGCCATATCCTAAGGGCCATATATTGCCCTTGAGGCATATATGCAACCCCATTGATGGTAGGCCTAGCACAGATAAAGGGCAGTATGTAACCTTAAAGAGTCTAATGGTCTCTTAATGCTCGGGAGATTTCCATGCATAACTCTGATGGTCTCTACTGGGAGTTACCTAAATCCCTTGCATGTCATCAGAGAATAGATTTCCAAATGCATAGGGGTGCTAGCACACTGAACTGGCCGCATGCTGCAGCCATGGGAAAGGAAGATGGGAAACAAGAGATGAAATGGGGCATGGCATGGAAAAGCATGGCTACATCTTTGAGCAGATGCTGCATTAAGTTCAGAATAGTGTTTGCCTCTGTGGCTACAACAGCTGACATTTGCAACTGACTCTTCTTAGGTGTTCACTGGTTCTTTCTAGTCAATGAAAGATACACATGAAGCAAACCAATAAATACAAAGAATGAGGAGAGACAATGAGAGGAGAGATGTCCCATAGAGAATATGCAGCCACACTACTGTGTACATCAGAAACAATTAGAAACTTTATTTTTCTGTGTGGCTGTGCATGATTGATAAGGATCATCACAATCAGTGTACTTGCTGCCTATGACTGTGGACAATACACACAAATAAAAATTAATGAACCCAAACAAATGAAATGAAATCATTGTACACAAAGGCAATCATAATCCTGAACAACAAGAATCAGGCTCTAATTCCCTTCCCTACCCCCCGCCCCAAGAATAAAAATTAAAAGAAAAAAAACCCACTCTCATTTAAAGTGAAAAATGAGTTTACAAGAAAAAAAATCAGTTTATTCCTAGGTGAAAACACACAACAAGATAATTAAACCCTTCCACAGCTTGTTCAGAATGAGTGCAAAATCTCCCCCCTTCCCCGGCCCACTGGGTACACCAATGTCAGACATGCCCTTATGCTGGATCTGAAGATGCTACCGAGGGACATGCTGGCTGTGATTTAGGGAGTGGAAAAGAGTGGAAAAGTAAAAAAAAAAAGCTAGTAATGCTAATGCAAAGTAGTATCTCTGCAATTCCTCTTTTAGATATTTCATTCATATTATACAAGGAAAGCTTCTCCTCAGATGTGAATTGACATCACTCCCTTGGGGTCAATGGAGAGAAGCTAATTCACACCAGCTGAGGGTTTGAGCCAGTTATTTATAAGCCACTGGCTTGTGCTTCTATTTTCCATGGTTTTTAAATGTGAACATGTCAAAGTATCTTTACTATGTTGAGCTTAGGGGAATCAAATGGGAGGTACAAAGGCTGCTAAGACCATGGTGCTGTCACCCCAAACTTCTTCTTGCTTCTCATTTGTCTTGGTAAAACAGTCCTTTAGGGACCAATACTGCCACACTTCCTTATGCCTTGTCGCCTCTTGCTACACAGCTTGGCCCACTGAAATCCATGGGGTGACTCATGCAGCAGGATTGGGCTCTCAGAGAGTGGGAACGTCAGCCGTGAAATTGTCATCTGCTCTGTGCAGAAATGCTTCCCTGCTCTTGAACATAGCTATGTGGTGCACTCAGTCACAAGGGCTGGGACTGACCCTGCCCAGGCACTTCTATACTGAGGGATGATAACGTCAGGGGTGGAAGTGGGCCGGGAGGTATGGGCTTTGGGGAACAAGGGCTTTCGGAGAACACAGTGCCCAGGAAGTGGGTCCTGCAGACCTGCTCTGCCTCCCAGGAGCATCTATTCTCCCAGGCACACCGAGGTAGCAAGTCCATTGCTACACTGGACAACTCTGCTGCCTGGTGCATGCAGGGGTAGGGGGCAGAGCCATTACCTGCCTCTTTCCTGCTCCCTTTGGGGCACTGTGCCCTCCTGGGGGAGGGGGTGCTCCTGTGCTTCTCTGCGTGAAGGGACAGCAATTCTGCGGGGCCTGGACTCAGGCACCCCAAGCGAGGGAGAAAGGTCCTGAGACTGCCCAGCTCCATCACGGTGCAACTCATGGAAGGGCAGGGCAGAATCTCCTGCTAAGTGACCACGCCCCAGATTGCAACCTGTGGGTCAAGAGTCCATGCAGACCCCTTTGCTGGCTCAGGGCCTCAGGTTCAAACTCAATAATGACTCAGGCTGACAGCCACAGCTTCTCAACATCTCACCCCTTCTTCCTGTGCCCATGGCCCCACTGAATCCTGCAACCTGCTCCTCTCTGCTACCCATATTGCCCCCACCAGTGTCACAACCAGATCCTCTGCCTTGTCCTCCATGCAGCGCTTCTTGCCCATCATCATGAGTTCAAACCTTCCTGTCCTTAGCTTCAAGGCCCTGCTGAACTCAGTCCTGGCCTCGTTCTGGGATCCCACCTACCTCCAGCCCCCCTTATGCCCCTGCTGACCCCTTTGCTCTGTGAGTGATACCAGCCATGGCTCCCCCTCCAATCTCTTCTTACAGCTCCTTCCCTGATGTCAAGTGTGCATAGAATGACCCCTCAATCCCAATGTGTCAGGCCCCACCCTCTCCTGGTTCCAATCCCTCCTGCAGAGCCATTGCTTCTTTGGGGAACAAAAATGGAAAATGAAAGGGTCATACAATGGATGAAAATGAAGGGAAAACCAGATCAGCTAGGGTAGCTCCTTCCTCTAGGACCTCTGACAATGTCTGTCTTTGACATGACAATGTCTCCAGGGTGGGGACAGTCTTGCCACCTGTGCATTGTACAGAGTCGAGCATATTGTTGTGGTGCACAACAGATAATAAATAACGACCACAATAATTCCTAGTGTTAAATGCAATCACTGCTGGACAACGCAAGATTCACCCTGTATCTGGTGAGAACACTTTGACCATTGGAGATCTTGGAGACGTTACATTCCTCCAACCCCACCATTGACTTCTTCGGTCCTCAAGTAGCCCTAGTTGAAATGCAGTTGTAAAGTCCTGCCGATTGCTTCTGCTTAATGTCCACACACAGGGATGTAGCTAACCCTCAGAGACGGTGAGCAGGAGAACAGAAATGGCGCCCGGGGGTTCTACAGCTGCCGCTCACAAACACCGATGATATCTGACATCTGTTGCAGCCACAGAAGATGGAAAATAGCCACACTGGGAAAAACTGATGCTTACAAAAAAACCCAGGCATGGTTTGCTTATTCAGGGGCTGGTGCTGCCACTCATGCCCAGGCTGACTAGTACTTAACCCCTTTGTGTTCAAAGCGACTAGTCACGGGACAAAGTTCTATGCTCCATGAGCAAGGGTGGCAGGCTCTGACCCTTAAAATAGTATGTTAATCTTTATGGACCTGATGCAGAACCTACTGAAGTCAATGGAAGTATTTGCATTGACTTCAGTGTGCTCTGGATCACCCCATACGGGTAAATTCCTGCCCCACTGAAGTCAATGGGAATTTTGCCATTGACTTAATGGAGTCAGGATTTCACTCTAAGACTTTATGATGCATTTTGCACAGATTCTTCTCTTTAGCATTTATAGTTGCACAGTTCTTTGTTATTGCTCCTTAAAAACCCCTGTGTAGAGTGCTAAAGGGTTAGCCACTTCCTGTTATCCCATTAAGAAAAAATACCAAACCAAAACAAAAACCAAACCTGGGTGAAAAGAAAACTCACTCTCTTCTTCAGCATCTGATCCACACTGCTGAATGGACTATTGCTATACAATGCTATATACAGATATGGGTTACTTCATTCATGCAAAGTGTTACAAGTACCACAACAGCATTCCCCATCAGGAATATGAGACAGGAGCAATGCACTAGGGACTGGGCAGGAAATAGACGGTAACGAAAGTAAAGCCCACAAGATTTTGTCAGAACTAAAACAGGGACTTGAGACAAAGGGTTTGGACAGGTGCCTGCAAGGCACAGCGGGGGCGTGGGGTGGGCGGGCTCGCTGATTTTGTTTGCAGGGTATGGGGAGAGGGCATGCTGATCATAATACAGCCAAAAATTAAGGAAATGGCTTGCACTGTTCTTGTGACTCTCAACATGTCAACAACTGAATAATAAATGGGGCATCCAAGAAAGAACAGCAGTGGGGTTTCCATCCTATTGGTAGAAAGCTCTTGAACCCCTGGACTTCCTTCTTCAGTCCAGACTCTTGTTTTCATTCAGTGGAGACAGATCTGCATGTCCTCAATATATGAAGGCAAATAGACTTTTGTAAGAAAGTCATGAAGTCCCCTATTCCTCGCCTTCCCTCCACCACTTGGCTTCTTAACAGCTATTCTGGCCCCTGCATTACTGAAAAGCCCAAATTACATTTCAGATCAATCCTCCCCAGGGGGCTGGGTGGGCGGAACAATAAAGTCAATATCATTCACTCTTGTAGGTAGAGTTGCAAAGATGGCCCTGCATCTGTGACTCCTTTAATATGCTGCAACCCCTGGTTAAGAATCTTGCTGAATTCTTACTCCTGCCTAGTACAAAGAATGCTCAAGCTGCATTCCATCAGCAGGTAAGTGAACATGGCAAATGTCTTTTCTTTTTCCTCTGTTCGGTATACACAATGTTGTATCTCTAGCTATACCTATATAGCTTTCTATATAGATACATATAGATCTCTAGTGATGTATTTACTATCTCTGATTGTTCCTTTAGAAGCCCTTTATGTGGCAGTAGGCTTCCAGAGATGAGAATAATATGTACAAGAGCCAAAGGAGCACAAAGAGGGATGATGTCAGAAGCTTGGCAGTCCGCGGCCCGCCTAGCTCACCTCCAATCTCTGGTCTCCGCCGGTAAAGCAGCACGCCCACACTGATAAAAGCAAAAATGGTGAAGAGGGTGACGGAGAAAGCCAAGGTGCCAGGGGAGACGTAGAACACTTCCCCGTTTGCTGCGTGGTAGATGGCAGCGATGGACCAGGCCACGCCAATCCCTAGGAAAACATTCACAGCATTGCTCCCGGTGACGTTCCCAATCGAGGCGTCGGCATATTGATCCTGCGTAGCCGCCACTTTGCTGGCAAAGGTGTCTGCAAAGCGAGAAGAAAAGCAGCCAGTCAGGTGGCAATAAAATAAGTTGCCTTGGAAAGGGCTACCCTGGTGCTGTTGCAAGTCTTTTCCTACTGGAGGACAGAGCTCCTGACAAGCTGGTCAAGATAACAGCTTGGCATCAAAGGTACATCTCCACTGCAGGTGAAAGTGGGACAGTAGCATGGCTGGCCAAACCTGAGCTAGCTTTAATCTAGCTATAGCAGGGTGCGTGTGGTGGCATGAGCTTCAGCATGGGCTAGCTGCCCCAGTACGAGCTTGCCAGGGACTCAGGCAGCTAGCCCATGCTACCATATCAACACTACCCTTATTATTCATGCTCACTAGAGTAAAGCTAGAAAAGGCACGCCCATCCATGGTGCAATCACACCTTCGCTTGCAGTGCAGGCATACTCCCCAGAGATTGTATGATGGGGCAGCATCCAGCCACCTTTGGAGTGACAGTCAAGGCCCTGTGTGATGAAGTCCAAACCCTTGGAATGAAAAGCTTTCCCTGAGGAGACCTGGACCAAGATCCCATCTCCCAAAGCTCCCTGCAAGAGTTAGAGGACCCCTGACAAAACACTTCCTGACCTCTTCCCCCAGGTACACTTTCTCTTGCCTGAAGCTGGCAGTTTCCCCACCTCCTCAGGCCTTTTCTTTTCCTCAGAACTAGCTCCTAGGCACCTCCATTGTATATGAGTCACTCACTGGCTTATGGCGTCCTCCTTACACAAAACAAGTGCTACAAGCATGTACCGTCATCTCCCAAAAGGCTGTAATAAGTGCTTCCACAGGATATAGTATCTTGGAACATTACTGTACAATAATGTAGCACACATATGACAGGTCTTTTGCAGCTGCATGGGTCTCTGGGAGTTGGCTCTCATGGGCAACAGCAAACCAGACAGCATTCCCTGGATGTGGGTTTGTCTGGAGCAGTGGTTCTCAACCTGTTTACCATTGTGGGTTGCATGTGCAACTCTCTGTGTGTTATGCGGGCCAAATCCACACAATATATATACTGCCTATACGGCCCTGAGGATGTCATATGGGCCACAGCTCTGTGCTGATTGGGCCACAGATTGAGAACCACTGATCTGGAGAGATGTGTAATAGACTGCTTGCAAGTGATGGTCCCATGGGGTAGGGATAAGTTGGTTCTGCTGGCTCACTGAGGCAGGTGAATCTTTTCTACACTGATGGAGAGAGGATCTAGGGTGTGTGCTGAGCAGTCCTAGGGGAGGGACTCTAGAAACAGCCCAGCCTAGGGAAGAGATCTGAGCTAAATTTGATGTTATGGTGTTCATTTCTCTGCCACTCTTGCTCATGTTGAGTAGTACGTGACTCTGCATTTAGTCCTATTGAACTTAGTAGGAGGAAAGATGGCCTTTGCAGTGAGAACATTCATGCATCAGGGTTTTGCAAATATCTGAACGGCTCTAGCCACATTTCTGTGAACTATAACACAAGGGAGACTTCATGATCTCCCTCCGGTGGTCTGTTATCCTTTCTACATAGTGCACTGTGGCATGCAGCAGGAGAGATGCTGTCCATATCACCCTGCAGAGGCACTGCCTAGCCTGTAGGTCAAATTACCTGGAGTTCCTACTCAAACCAGACAGACCCTTAGTCTAGGGCAGGCACGCTTTTAGACTTCATGGACTTCAATGTGTAACCTAATGAAATACCCAAGGTAGTGAAGCCCCTACTAAAAAGTCTGGATTGTTACCTATTTAGGATGAATACATTCTAAGGGTGCTTAGCTCTGACATAGCACTGTTCATCTGCAGACACCAGTGCCTTCCAAAGGAATGCCGTAGTCTGTAGCTATTTACAAGAGCAGCAAGCACCAGTTATGCAGCAATGTTGTACATTTATAATGGGCCCAAGCCTGCACTCCTTGAAGTTAATGGCATAGCTCCCACTGACTTCCGTGGTGCAGGATCAGGGCTGGTGGGCCTCACCCCGGGATGCTATGTACTTAGCTGTGCCTGTCCTTTGTGCCAGTGCCTTCCCTCCCTACAGTACAGCCCATGCAAAGGCCAGGGACAATTGTAGTCCCTATGACCAAGGAAGCCCTGGAATTTCCCCCTTGTGTACCTGGGGTCAGAAACTACCCCCTAATGAGGGAGTTGGGTCCTGGTTCACTGCATTGGCCCATGGAGCTAGGTGGGCATGACAAGGGATGTAGGCTGCACCATCCTAATGGATATAGAGCGTGCCTGCTCGGGAACTGGCTAAGGCATCCTCCTGTCTCAGAGCTATGATGCATTTGCTCTGAATGCTAGTGGCTAAATGCTATAATCTGCCTCTTGACAAGTTGTATAGCTACTGGATTTGTATTTGTACTCACTCACATGCGGCAAGCATGGCAATTGCCAACTTATGCCTAAAAGAAATCATATAGAAAAGCCAGTTGCATGGGTGCATAAGTGCATTTGATTTGCAACCACAAGGATGAAGTCAAAGCAAAGACACAAAGACATTTCATCAGATGGCATAAAGGCAAGGTACAAGAGGCAATACCGGGATAGCTATGCCCTTTGTGCTTACGCTTGCCTCTGCATTTTCCACACAGCCCTGCCACATTGACTGCTCAGGGAATCAGCCAGGGGTCTTGTAGGAGAAAGGCTGTATTGTAATGCACATACGTCAGAGGGCAGAATTAAGGCTGTGCCGACACTTTTCATGATGGACTGAGTTCTGCTGGAGAGCACGCCAAGCTATCGAGCTTACACGAGCACTTCTTCAGGTCTGGGAAACATACTCAATACTCTGGTCCAAGCTACAGAATTACTTTGATGTAAGTACGTATGCACATCCCTAAGTGACGCAGTTACCCCAACCTAAGCGCCAGGGTAGACGGCACTTCATTGGCGGAGGGCTTCTCCCACCGATATGGCTACTGCTTCTCAGGGATCTGTCGACGGGAGAAGTTTGCCCCCTGGCGTAGGAGCACATTCACTTCAGCACTACAGCGGCACAGCTGCATTGGTGCAGCTGCGCCAATACATCATGTTAAGTGTAGCCCTGTCCAGAGTATGTTTCCCAGACCTGAAAACCAGCTCTGTGGAAGCTTGAAATCTGGTCTCGCTCACCAACAGAAGCTGATCCAGTAAAAGACATTACCTCACCCCCTTGTCTCTCTAATACCGGAGACTGACAAGGCTACAATACTGCCTGCTTTTCATGATATCATTCCCTGAGTTCTGAGTGCTTCAGTTTGCAATCTTACCTTGCTCTTAATGATGGATTTCTGTAATGGAATTTTATACATCTCTCCCCTGTCTCTCCTGAGTCTCCTTCCCTAAGCTAAATAGGTCTAAGACCTGATCCTGCAAGTTATTCTACATGGGTGGCTGGATTTCTGTCCACTGATTTCTATGGGGTTCTGCATGCTCCATTTGCTGGATCAAAACTCCTATCTTTAAAAACTCTCTCCTCATCCCAAAGTCTTTACAAGCCTCTAATGATTTCCTTTGCCTTCCTCTGGCCCTTTCCTATTTCTGCTTTCTCCTTTCTGAGATGGGGTGCCCAAAGTGATGGCATCAGTTTATTTATTGGCTTTATAATCTTGTCAACCTCACTCTCCATCCCTTTCTTAAGAAAGCCTATTATCCTCCTGGCTTTTTGATCACCACTGAGCAGAAGTTTGCATTGAACAGTTACGCCAGGCTGATCTATTTTTCCTGCGTGCTTGCAATTAAGTTAGAACCCTTCCGACTATGAGCTGCTCAGATGGTTATTCCTCTATGCAGTACCTTGCTATGCTATATTTCTGCTTGACACCATCTTGCCCAAACATCTAGCTTTGTAAATTCCCCCTGAAGTACCCGGCGACCCTGTCTAGTCTGACTAAGCTCAATAATTTTGTGTACTCCAGATTTTTTTTTGCCTTTCAAGTAAGGCATCTCCTGTTTCAATAAAAAGCCTCTATTTAACTGTTCCATCAACAGCTCAAGGCATGGCACTGGATTAAATTTCTTACTGATATAGCTGGTTGAAATTTTTCTATCAAAACTTGGTTTGCAATGGAAAATAGGGTTTTCAGCTCAATGAAAATCTTGGCAGAAAGTGACTGCATTCCTCAAAACACTGGTGGTTTTTAGAACAGGTGGCACAAACCCCTGTCAGGGAGGGGGTTTACGTCCAGGTTTGCTTGGTCCTGTCTCAGCACAGGGGCTGGACTTGATGATCTTGCAAGGTCCCTTCCACCCTGACATTTCTATGATTCTACACCAAGGCCTTAACCACAAAACCAAGCCCCCAGCCTCCCCTTCCCTGTCACTTACCCACCAACTTTATTTTTTCCCTAATATTGAGACACTAACTCATGGCCAGGAAGTGACGTATCCCATTTAGTCACCTTGCCCAACAATTGCTTTTACTGGAGGAAACGGACCATGCAGTGGCATTAAAGGGATGAGCACTATTTTGTTTAAGTATTCCTACTGTTGATACTTTGCTTACTTAGCTATTAATCAAACAGTGGCCACAGGCCCAATGAAATGAGATTATTGTAATTGATATGGCACATTCAAGAAACACTAGGGCACTGTATTTTTGTATTAAGAATGGAAATGATCAGGCATTGTTCTGTGAATAGCCAGTTGCAGTTTTTAATATATGAAAGACTGTTATTAGGCCAGGCACTTTATGTTCTGTATTTTGCCTCTATGTAAGTGATGATGGTTAGAAAAAAGGGCTTAGCTTTTCTTTACAAGTCATCTGAATTGGACACTGGACTGTGCATTTGCCCCCTGCACTCGAGTCCACCACATTGCTGTGGAGTGCAGCCATTTTCCTCTGGTGTGCACCTGGAGCCTTGCAGGCATAGAAAAGTTGTAAGTGATGTTTAGATTATGCACTATGGATCACAAAGAACTTGTTATTTCAAATAAATAAGAACAGACATACCCACAAAAAGCGGAATTCTCTGTTTTGTCGCTCAGTAAAATAAATGTAGTTTTGTTAGCCCTTCTGGGACCTGATGGGACTCCTGGTTGCTCCCTAGCATTGGGGGGTCCTGTATGAGCACCCGTGTCATTGGTTTTATGCAGCGTTGCCAACTCTTGCAATTTTATTGCGAGTCTTGTGATATTTAGGGCTTTCCTGAAGACCCAGCTCCTACAGTCTTCGCATTTTAAAAAAAATACAGTAAATTTCTAGCTGTTGTGGTTATAGTGAAAGGCTTGAAAATGTGATCCTTTCATGCTCTACAACAAGGCAGCAAATAAAACACCCTCCCCGCCCCCCAGTCTATTTTTGTAAGTTAATATCATGATTTTTTGGGGCCTGACTCCTGATATTTGAATGCTTGGAGTTGGTGATCCTGTGCATGATCAAAATATATCTCAGCTGGACTGGTTTTGGTCATGGTCATGCTCTCTTGAATGTCAATTGTGCCTGGTAAGCCCAGCCCATAGTAAGGGGTGGAGGGAACAGTGGAGACATTTTGACACAGGAGACACAAGGCATCCTGGAGCAACCAGGTTCTTAGGATGTAACTTCCAATTTCCTTAATGAAGGCTTCCTTGCTCACCCTGTTTGATTCAGTCTGTTAAAAGAAGACAGAACGCCACGGAGTATGGAACTATAGGAATACTTATATCAGCTGATAATACGATGCTATGAAGAACAGTCTCTTCTTTGCCTCTCTCAGGCCCCTTTGCTAAGTCTCTGCTAACCATGACTGCTTCTGAGGCAGTCTAATCAGTCCGAGGCCTATCTCCAAACAACAGGTATTAGAGGACTCTTCAGATGTTTCACTAGAAACACTTCTAACAGCTATTCACACTCAACCACCTAATTTTGATTCATCTGGATCAAAGCTGAATCTGGTCTCATCAGAGGTGTTCCATGCAGAACAAAGGACCTGAATGCAGAAAAATGTGTGAGAGATCAAGGGAGAATATTAAAGAAGCAGAAGTTCAGAATGAGAACATGGGATTGCAACTCTGGCAGGGGTTTGAATAAAATACAGCAATTTTCTACACTGAAAAACTGAGGGCATGGAAAACTTTTTAAAGCTTACAGAGATATTAGGTATTTTGGAATCTGTGGAAAAGAGGAGTTAGTTCTTTGAAATACTTTCCAGGGTACTGAATTGTCTTCTCAAATTTCAGCTCTCTACCCTATTAGATAGTCTAAAAATATGCCGCATACCTTTCAAATCTCTCCCAGTTTAACAAGTGTCTGCTTTAGCTGTCTCAACAAGAATAGTCCCATGGTAATTTTAGCAATACCATAGGAGTGGTATTAAGACTATGATACGGAGGAGGAGGGAAACATACTACTTGTAAAGAAATTGATCTTTACTTTCCTCAATATCAGCAGAACTACTCAAAATTGTACCACATGGAATTCTTGTTTCCAGGTTTCCAAGTTTCCCACAAAATTGAAGATTAAAGATTAAAAAAAACAAAACAAAAAAACCCACTTTTTTTGTAACCTAGGATTTATTTTATCCACACAATCAGTTCAAAAGGATGCTTGTTGAAATGGAGAGGACAGTGTGGGTCTTGATGAGGCTGTGTCAGATAATTCTTTGTTGCCTGACTACAAAGGTTTGTTGGTTTTTAAACCCCTCCTTTTCTTTTGCCATTTTTTGTTTCCATATTCGATGGCAAATCAATAGCTTGTGTGTCTGTCCCTTTCCATGCCTAAATGCAATGGACCCAGTCCACATACCCTTCCTCACACTGACTAGCACATGAGCTGTTCCAGTGGATTCTGTAAGGAGCTGGGTAACTGGGATGGCAGGGTTGGACTATGCTGGGAGAGGGATCCTGGGGGGAGTGCAATTAGAGTCAGTGACACTGATGTTGTTACTGGGGCATTGTGATTGTGGGGGTGGTGGTAATTGACATCATCTGTTATTTGGAGAGCGAGGTCATAGAGTGTAAGGCCAGAAGGGACCGCCAGGTCATCTAGTCTGACCTCCTGCCTAGCACAGGCCGCTAAACCCCCACCCAGTTACCCCTGAATGGAGCCCAATAACCTGTATTAGACTAAAGTATTACAGCCCTCAGGAGACTAAAATGCAGGGACAGGGAATTGCTAAAGGGCATGTGAAAAAAGGGCATGTAAAAGCTACTAGGCTAGAAAGGAAAGAAAGGCAGCTGAGTAGTAACATTCTTGGTACATAAACAGGCTCTTCTCAAAAAGGGTCTCAAGGTGCTTTATGCCCATTAATAAACAGCAGCGCAACATCTCCCCCATTTCTGGTTCTGCAAAACTAAAGCTGATCCAAACCTGTTACTGAGATGAGACACAAGAGGAATCTTTTATCCCACCCAACCCATTCTTCCTCTTTGGTGGTTTGGATAATATGAACCTCAGAGCCCATCCAGCCCTCGTTTTGGTTGGGAAAAAAATAAAACCTGACTAATGAGGTTTCACAAAAACAAGACACAAGACTCCTTGGCCCATTTCTAATTAGCACATAGCATCATTTGTTGAAATACAGAGCTGGTGATACCAGCTGATAGGAGGTAGGGAACATGGTGCTATTGGCTCCATTCCACCTGCTCTTCCCAGTCCTCTCTGAAAGCTCCTGTCAGGTCCTGGGCAGCTCCCTCCTTCCCTGCCAGGCTTCTCTCTGCTCCCTGCAGGGGAACAGGGAACCCCGAGCTGTAGTGGGAAGCACCTCTCTTCCTACCCCCAGCAGCCAGCCAGCAGCCCCTGTCCTGTGGAACATGACCGGAGAGTGAGATGAACGAGGTGTAGAGGCTGATCTGGCTGTGATATGGGAGAGATGGACAGCATAGTGCAGCTAACAACTCTTTGAGTCCTTGGTGAGCCTTCTCTATATGGCTACTGATTCCTTACACTTCTGTCGTGTACCCTTTTCTCTGTCTCCTCAAAGCTCCTCTTCATAGGGAGCTCTCCCCAGGTTGCTGCCCACTCTCCTCACCCCTCTGTACCTGCTCTGTCCTTTGAGGCAAGGTGGAGCTGCAGCAAACATAGCCTCCAGGTGAGGGTGTACCATTGACTGACATAAGGGTGAGACACTATTCTCAATATTATTTTCTAGGCCATCCCTTTACCTCCTCATGTTTTTGTTCTACTGCAGCTGATGTTTAGCGACAGTGGGACAGACACTGAAAAAAGGACTCACAAAAGGGTCCTAACTATTTAAATACACAATACATAATTTCCTATTATGCCAGATGAAAACCTCAAGTTTCACTCTGCATTTTGTTAATGGGTCCCAGTTAATGGTTGCCAATTAAATATCAGGAGTGTCAGAGAAATATGCACTGTGGATCCATGTAAATCCAGAGTAATTTATAGCAATATACCAGATAGCAGAAATTGGAGCTGTATGTTTTATTATCAGTAGCACCAACAGATTAAAATGACAGTAAGAGTAGCATAGCCAAAAGTACATTACTCTCATTTCACTGGTTTTCCATTCACTTATATACCAATATTAGTGGCGCCGAAAAAATCTTTTGGGATCTAAAAGAAACAAAGAAAGGCTTGCCAGACACAGTAACTATTTCTGGAGTGGATTAAGGACATTTTGTTTTAAGGGGATTTTAAAAAACCCAACCCAGTGCAGTTAATGTCATACCTACATGAGGTGTAAATAAACCCAACACTCTGCAGGCAGTGGAGAAAGCAAAAATGTGGATTGACACATGTTACTTTTGCACTCCATGAAACTAGAATTCTAGTCCGAGGAAGAAACCTTGGGTTTGCTGAAGTTAAGACTGTAAATATCAGTTACAAGTTGTTATCAAAACATTAGAAAGCCTGAAAATTCAAAGCTAAAGCTATACTTCAAATAACCCACAGCCATCACAAGGGGAAACACACCATTGGGGTCTCCGTCAGTGTTATTAGTTAGCTCTTCATCCAGACCTGGATTTCTGCCTGTTCCCTCTGAATCCCAAATACATAGCACAGGGGGAAGATGGCAGAGATCATGTCAGGAAATTAAATTACTTTTTTACCTGGCACTGAAGTTCCCAACGCAACAAACACGACTGCAGTCACTGAATCCTTCAGGCCAATGGTGCAGCCAAAATGGGATGCCAAGTCCCCGATGAAAGCCGTCAGCAAACCAATCATTAGGATGGAGACGACGAAGCAGGCCCAGCCATTCCAGTAGTCTGTTGGGGGGACGAAGGCGAAAAGGACTTTCCAGAAGACGGTCAGAAAGTGCATCACATAATCAAAGCAGGAGGGCAGCTTCTCTTCCCCACATTCATCATCGTCATCATCCTCGCCTGGAGCAACAACACCAGAGTCTGATTAAACCCAGAGATGCACAGCTAGGTGTCCGGCTCCTGCCTAAGTACTTATATGGCCCTTTGTACTGCACTGTTTGAGCCTCGCCCAGTCAGTAATGGAGTTTATCCTCAACACTCCCCTGCGAAGTAGGGATGTATTATTGTTATTATCACCCCCTTGTTACGGATGGAAAAAAAGTTAGGCCCAGAGAGAATGATGGTGACATTTTCAAAACCACTTAAGTAATTTAGGAAAGTAAATCCCACTGACTTCCAATGAGCTCTGTGCTCCTAAGTGAGCTAGGCACTTGGGAAAATCCCATCCCATGACACTTGTCCAAGGTCACACAAGAGACTGTGGCACAGCAGGCAAGCGAGGCCTATATTTCCCAGAGTTGCTAAGCCTTTGTAGTACTGCTATCTTTTGGATACAAAACTTGCCACACTCTGAGGGCTGCCGAGCCCTGCCCCCATCATCACAAGCAACCCCATCATACAATCCCACTCATAAATGTGTCCAGCTCTCTCATCAGACAAACTAAGTGTTTGCCCTCACAACTCCTACTGAGAGGCTGTTCCAGAACCTCACCCATCTGATGGCTAGAAATCTACTTCTAACTTCTAGCCAGAATTTGCTCATGGTCAGTTTATCCCCACTTCTTCTTGTGCCACTATTGTCCTTAACCTTAAATAGCTCCACCCTTCCTGGTGTTTACCCTTGATGCAGTTATAGAGAACAAATGTATCCCCCCTTGGCCGTGTCTGTGCTAGGCGAAACAAGCCCAGACCTTTTAGTACTTGTCTCATACAATAGGTCCTCCAGTCCCCTGATCATCTAGTAGCTCTTCTCTGCACCTCTTCCACCACTGCAGTAGTTGCAACATCCACTGTGTAAGCTGAAGGCCAGGAGGGAAACAGGTTGTTGGTCTCCATTGGAAGCACCAGATAAATTACTAGAGGGGACTAGCTTCCCCGCCACCCCAAACAGGACTAAGAATATCTGTTAATGGGAAGAAAACCTGGACATTTAGAGTCTGTGATGGCTCTTGGTTTGTTTCAAGGATTAGAGACATTAGAAGCCAGAGAATAGTATCACTGAACTGAACATGGCCAAGAGTGTAGTTACAGGGGCTGAGGAAGATAAAGCTGCTGAAATGAAAGGTAATAAGATCACTGTGTTCTGAATGGGGCTGGAAGAGGAAGGATGTGGG
Source organism: Caretta caretta (assembly GCF_965140235.1). NCBI lineage: Eukaryota > Metazoa > Chordata > Testudines > Cheloniidae > Caretta > Caretta caretta. The sequence goes on along the minus strand of NC_134208.1, from coordinate 211,969,126 downwards.
AGGAGTGAATCTAAACCTGCTCAGAAACCTTCTTTAGGTTCAAAATTATTATTAAATTGTGTTCGGAGCTCCAGTCATAACCCAGGACCATTGTGCTAGGAGCTGCATAAACACAGAAGCTCCCAACCTTCCTTCTCTAGACCACTCTATATTTTATATGCTTTTATCATTTGCCCTCTTGCTCATCTGTTTTCTGAGGTAACAATCCCAATCTTTTCAACCCACTTTGAATGAGAGTTTTCCCAGGTCCCTGATCATTCTTGTTGCTCTTCTCTGAGCCACTCCAGTTCTGCAATATCCTTTATGAGGTGGGGTGTTCAATACTGCACAGTGTTCCAGATGAGGCGACCCCTCATCTCACTGATTGATATAAAGGCATTATTAGACAATTCTCTGTATTATTCTCCGTCACATACTTTATGCATGTGAAGTGTGTTAGGTAGTTTGATCGCACTGTGCATTGCACAGAGTCTCTGCTGAGCTGTCTATAATGATGTCCAGGTCCCTTTCCTGTGCAAGATACTGTTAATTTAGAACGCTGTAAGGTTTATGAGTAGTTTATACTTCCCCTCCCTGCAAAGTGCATTCCTTTGCATTTATCAACAACGAACTTCAGAGACTGCTGCACTGGGGAGAGAGGTAAAACAAGGTCTAGCCAGGGCCAACCCTTTCCCCGCAGCAACTCCCTGGGCCTAGAACCATGTAGGGAGACCCCCACCAGTCTGGTGAAGTAGACGACCATGTGGCTTTGGTGAAAAGATGCAGAAACAGGAACCAGCCAGAGACTCCAGCTGGTCAGAGCAGGAGCAAAATCAGCCAAATCTGGATTCCCCTGGACATTCAGTTTTGACTGGACTTTCTCTATCCTATGCTGATTAGCTGTTTGCTCCAACCCACCAACTCCCTCCCAGTCTCTTCATCTCAGCTTCACGCTTCCTCTGCTCTGTCCCCTTCACTGCCCTTTTCCCAGCAACATCCCTTCTCCCTTTCCTTGTCTTTCTGTTTAGGTTATCCCCTCCAAACTAAACCTGTGACGGTACTTTACCTCTCACCAACCTGCTGCATGATCTTGGGCAAGTAATTTCCCTCTGTCTCTCTGTTCTGTTTAGGCTGAAAACTCTTTGGGGAAAAGTCTCTTGCAATTTTTTGTTGTTGCTGTTGTTCAGCACCTAGCATAATGAAGCTCTGATCTCATCTGTCTAGGTCTTCATGAAACACAAATAATATTTAATATTGTTTTGGTCAGCTTCCCTATCCTCCACAGGATGTATCCTTTGCAATCTCTTAACCATCTGCCATTGAGTTACTGTGCGCCTGCTGTGGAAGTGGACAGGTGCAGCAGTTCTGTCTGTTTTAAGGATGTTTGTCATGCTGAGTTGTCAGCATGTCCCCCGGGTAAAGGGGTGATTTGCCTCCTGCCTAACAGGTCTGAATTCTTAGGGGTACTGAACTTCTGCCTGGCAGGAAAGAGACATTGCTGAGCTGAGAATTCCAGGGTGGGATTCAGTCCAACAGCACAATGCACTAACACACCAACGCACAAGAGACCTGAAGAGCAGGTTCTCTCTCTCTCCAACAGAGCTGGTCTTAAAACACGTGACCTCACCCACCTTGTCTCTTTTACATACAAAGAGAATCTGCAGAACCAAATCTGGCACATTTCCCCCTCTTGACTTCAGGAGGCTGCTGCTCTTCTAATTTCTCTTTGATTTGCCCAAAGCACTAGTTTAATGGGATCAGAGACAATGTTTAGCCTACTACGTCAATCTGGGAGGTGTGCCGTGACTCGTGGTCAGTGTACTTCCCTTCTCCCCAATGCTCTAGACTTTGATTTCTAGTCTGTCTTGACATCCACTCTCCATGGCTTTCCAGGCAGAGGATGCTGACAGGTCTGATGGGCTGGTAACATGCTGACTTACTCAAGGGTCTCTGACAGCACGGCTTGCATTCCTCAGTATTGAAATTTAAGTTCCAAGGCAATAAACAGCTTCCATGAATCATAGCTGACTAACTGTAGCCAGGCTTCACTAGTTGAGCAGAGATGCTAAAGGATGCTCTTATGGTGAAGGCAGGTGAGGGATGCAGGAGATCAGTGTATGATCCCCAGCTCTGGCAAAGACATCCCGTGTGACTTTTGGTATGTCACTTGATTTCTGTGCCTCATTTCCCCAGCTGTACAATGGGGATTGTAAATGGCACCTTTATCCCTCGTCTATCTGAACTGTGAGCTCTTTGGGGCAGGATTATCTTTACTCTGGATACGTACAGCGCCTAGCCCACTAAGGCCTCAATCTTGGTCAGGGTCTCTGGGCACTAGCCAAGAGGTGGGAGGTTCACATCTGTGTCAAGTCCATGTCCTCTGGAACACTGACCTAGATTTTCAAAAGCAGCTAGTGATTTTGTGTGCCCAACAAGAGACAGCTTAAAGGGATTGTCAGAGCAGGGGCTCAAACCTTCTGAAAATCAGTTCTCTTTAAGGTGCCTCTCATTAGACGCCCACAATTCCTGGCCATTTATGAAAAAGTTAAGGCCATTACTTTCTTTTTCTCCTTTTGTTTCCTACACCATGGCCCTATGTGCAGTGATGAGCTGCCAAAATCTTAACAACCAGTTCCCTATAAAAAGTTCTGATTTAAGGGATGTGCCCCAGTATGTATTTTTTGTACCAACAGGGCTATCATACATCCGTATTTTCCCGGGAGGAATTTTTAAAATTTAAAAATTCCTCCTGGACTGCGCTTTAAGAACCAAAAAGTCTGACCTGTCCGGGAAAATACGGGTGTGTGTTAACCCTGCCGAAAGTTCTTTTTAAAAAAGATGGGCCTGAACTAGAAATGAGCTCCGTTTCACATGTGTGGGTCCCCGCCACTCCCTGGGGGTGTGCTCGGGTGACCAGATGTCCCGATTTTATAGGGACAATCCTGGTTTTGGGCTCTTTTTCTTATATAGGCTCCTATTATTCCCCCCCCCGTCCTGATTTTTCACACTTGCTCCCTGGTCACCCTAGGGTGTGACCATGTGTGGGTCCCAGTTGCTCCCTGTCCCCCTCATTGAAGCAGATGTGCAGGGTTACTGCCCTGAGAACTGCAGGGCACCAGTGGATGTGGGGTCAGCTGCAGACAGGGCCGTGGGGCAGGGCTAGCTGGAGGCAGGGGGTGCAGGGCTGGCTGCAGGCAGAGCAGAGGGTGCGGGGTTGGCTGGAGACAGGGGGTGCAGGAGGTGCAGGGTGTGGCTGGAGACAGGGGCTGGCTGCGGGCAGGGCAGGGGGTGCGGGGGCAGCTGGAGGCAGGGCAGGGGATGTGGCGGGGGTGGCTGGAGGCGGGGGCTGGCTGGAGGCAGGGCGCAGGGGGTGCGGGGCTGGCTGCAGGCAGCGGGTGCAGGGGGTGGCTGGAGACGGGGGCTGGCTGCGGGCAGGGGGTGCAGGGGGTGGCTGGAGACAGGGGCTGGCTGCAGGCAGCGGGTGGCTGGAGACGGGGGCTGGCTGCGGGCAGGGTGCTGGGCGCTCACGGGGAGAGCGGCTCGGAGTGGCCCGAGCAGCAGGACGCAGCCCAGGCCCAGCAGAGCAGCCGGGGACCCCCCAGGCAGCAGCGGGAGCCCCGGGGCCAGGGGAGCAGCAGCACCAGGGCTCGTGCCCAGGGCCAGGCGGCAGCCCACATGGCTCCCGCAGCGCCCCCGGCAGCCGGAGGAGGAATTGCATCACTTCCCGGCCAGAGCTCATCAAAGCCTCAGCACCCCCTGCGGGGACGCGGGTTAACAGCTGGTTCTAAAACGGCTTCAAAATGTAACACCCGGTTCACGGGAACCGGCTCTGGCTCCCCACCGGCTCCGGCTCCCCACTGCCTGCGCGTATGTAGCTCTGCGTACACAGAACACCCTAGTCCCAGCTGCTCCACAAGGACAGAGCAGAGAAGCTCTTGCAAAGAGGGAGAAACTCATGTTTCAGCGTGCAAAGGAAAAACAAATGTAATGTCGTCACTTGGCTCAATCACAATGGCAAAAGGTGGTGGCATTTATATCTCCCCTCTCCTACACCAAGAGTTGTACAATACACAAGATCACAACTTTTGTGCTGGTCAGAAATTCCTTAAACTGAAACAAACAACTAGCCCAAAGTTTTATGGACTGTATTCATTTCCTAATGAAATCAATAGGAGTATTTGCATTGACCTTGATGAGAGCTAAACTGTGCAACAGGGCATCCTAAGGATGTAGTGAGTGGTAATTAACAACTAGCTTGCGCTTGAAGGGGTAACTTGCAGTTGTCCTTTTAAACATCTGAGATCCAACTTTTCCCTTAGGTGTGTGTGGCTAGCAACAGGAGCTGCACATGGGCATCCAAGCACAGAATCTGCATCTCATCATTTTCCTGCAATGCAGTTTCAGTCTGTGCAACAGAGTTGCAGGTTAATTTCACTGAAATTTTGAAATGCTATATGCTGCCTCCAGTAATAAAGAACGCAGGCAGAGCAGCAGATGTTTTAGGAATAAGTTCTTCCAGGACATTAGAAATCAAAGGGGCAATAAGCCAAGGAGGACACTCAGGTTGACTTCAGTCAGTGAATGATCAGGTCCTAGCTGGTCAAATATACCTAATTTAAAGGAACTATTTGCACTAGCTCTAATGTTTGCACAAGCACCTTTTATCTAGAGAGTCAGGAGAAGGGTCTCTTAGTTGTTAGGAAGGCTATAAGTATTGTAATAATGGTGTGCAATTTTCTTAAGCCCCAACTGCTTGCCTGTGTGAGCATTTTCCTTTCCATATCTCTTTATGCAATGGTGGCACTTCTTTTGTGTTTAATTTAAAAGGAAAAATGTATAAAGACCCCTGCAAGGAGTGTAAAACGATGTTGCTGTGTATTACGTATTTATTTGTGAGCACCAACTAAAACTGCATTCAAATGGTGGCACAACAACATAACAAAAGAATTACTGGGAGCCACTTCTGGTTTAGTTTTTGTTCTGTTGCCACACATAACAAAAGCAGCTTTCTAGCACCAATTGCTAGTGTTGGTATGGAAGGATGCCAGACTGAGAATTTGGCTGCCCAATATAGCATTTGGTTTTGGAGGAAAAAGCTAATACTAGAAAACACAAATACACCACCCATACAAACCAACATACCTTCCAGAAAAGGAATAGAGATTACATTTTTCAAAAGTTTTTGTTGAGTTGAAAAGTTGAAAAAATGTCAAGTAGAAACTAAACTACACTAATGTTTTGACGTTGCCAAAAATGAAACAGGCCATTTTGTTTCAACCCCAAAATTTTTGTTTTGCTTTGCAGGAATCTTGAGGAAAAAAAGCAAGTGACCAGGGAAGATACACAAACTGCTAGAGGAGATTTAGGCCATGTCTACACTAGAGCTGTACTGATACATCTGCGCCACTGTAAGATCTCTCATGTAGTCACTCTATGCTGACGAGAGAGAGCTCTCCTATCGACAGAATTAATCCACCCCAGTGAGGGCAGTAGCTATGTCGGTGGGAAATGCTCTCCCATCGACGTAGCGCTGTGCCCACTAGTGCTTAGGCCGGTGCAACTTAGGTCACTCGGGGGAGGAGGGGGAGTGGAAAGTTCACCCCCATGAACAACATAAATGGTAGTTGCTAGTGACATCCAACCCCTGCAGGTGCAAGGAAGGCTGAGACCCCAGCCAGGAATGTGAGGAGAAGGACGAGCCCCTAAGTGCAGAGGAAGCTACCTCACTGCTGAATGGCTCTGTTCCCAGGCAGAAAATGTTCACAGCATCCCACATCCATGGGCTCCTCCTCCTTCTTGCAGTCCTGGCCAGTGGTCTCTGCTACGCAGGGCCAGGACCACAACCTCCCCTGCACCTTGGCCATGCAGGTGCCCAAACCCCAACCCTGCCCCCTAATTTTCTGGAACTGTAAAAATAAAAATGGTTAAAAATTAAAAAAATTAAAAAATAAAAAATGAAAATTGATATTAGTTTTCTAAACAAAAAAGTAAAAGTAGAATTCTGCTAAGCCTACTTGTAAAGGTAGGCACCTGCGCCTCCTCTGGTTATATTGTGAATCTCCTCCCCTGGAATTTTTGGTCAAAATGCATGAAAAGCAAAACGAGGTTTTTTGGATTGAAATGAAGTGTTTCACTTTGACATTATCAAAATGGCCTGGCTTGGTTGAAACTAGCCCATGAACTATACATGAAGTTGTGAAGAGTTTTGGCTGACCCCAAACTGCATTTTTTAGGCAAATCAAATATTAGTCTGAAAAATCTTGTCCAGCTCTAATTAACACCCAGTGAGGTATAAAGGAGATTAAGCTTTAGAACAGAAGAGACAGTTGAAACTGGTGAAAGTTTTCCAGCTACATTCTGTAGGATATTTTTCCTGGATTCATTCCACCTGGCTTATAAGCCCTCCAAACTTTGTGGGTCTAAATGTTTTTCACAAATCAAACTATGGAATCTGTGTCTCACTCAACACTTCAAGATCTTGCAATTTTGCACATACAAAATTTTGCACTGAAACACCACAGCAGCATCAATCGGCAACTTTGAGTGGTGGACAGAAGACAAGGAGAGAGAAAGCAACGCACAGGAAAGTCACAAACATGCAGGACCAAACTGTGGCAAACAGCATCCCCATGTTTCAGGTGGGACAGAGCAGTGCTTCATTCAACATGCACCTTAAAGCACAATGTTTAATATGGTAGAAATAAATAATAGGAAGCTTGATTTTATTACCTTGGTAGACAACAAAGGAAACTCCAAACAAACTCTGCTATGTACTGGGGTGGAGGTGGGGAATTTATTTAAGTCTGAATCCTGTGCAGTTCTTAGCTGATCCCACAAAGACTGGGCTGGCTAGACACATCTCTGCTAGCATTATAATTTTGCAACAGGCATTTTAAAATATCTAGAGAGCTGTGAGGCAGTGGAGCTGTCGCAGAGTTAAAATCTTTAGGGAGATGATGAAACAGATTTTTAAAAATGAATCTGAGTGTGGCTGTCACAATATTGGTCTGGATCTGTCTGTCATTTTTCTGAGGGTTAATAATGAACCTCTCTAGAAGAGCTAGGATAGAGGTTGCTAGGTTGCTTAGAGAGCCATATGCACCCACTCTGAGATGTTAGGCCAAACAATTACCAGGCATCTTTGCTGCAAGAGAAAGTTTCCAACCCTAAAAATAATAAAAATGTAACATTTTGCTCTTTAGTCACCCATGTTGTAGCTCAACTGCAAGGTATGCAGGAATGACTGGCTGGGGGAACCTGTCTGTGGCTTTTGTTATACAGAAAGCCAGACCAGACAATCACAATTGTCTCTTTTGGCCTTAAAACTCCATGAATCATGTATTAACTTTCCTGAATCTAATAAGCACACTGCTACAGAGAGCTAGCCTATATATTCTAAACACGTTATGTCCAAGCGTGATGTCCCTCCTAGCTGTACATCTGGAGTACAGCTGCACTACTGCCAACCCCAAGTGTAAAGAAAAGAAAAAACAACCATGAATCAAGCCTGCCCAAAATCATGAGATTTAATATAATTAATTAGTTAATTAAATAATAATGCTGTTTGGATTATTATTTTCCTTCTGGGTTTTGAGCCTTCATGGTGTGCTCAGGTCACGGGTTCAAGTTTGTCTCTGCAATCAAGAGAGCTAGAATATTACTTTTTTTTTTTTTTAAATGAAGGCTGAGATTCTCCCTGTGATCACAGGACTCCAGGGGCTGGGCTTTAAGAAACATCAAATATTGCCAGAATCATGATTAAAAAAAAAAAATCACAAGACCTGGCAACACTGTTAAAAATGCTCAATGTCTGCTCCCCACCCCAATTGTAGAAGCCAGTGCAAGATTTTAAGGGGGACTCTCACCCATCTCTGTGTAGGGAGACTGCATGGGGACAGACAACTAAATCTCTCCCCCTCCCCATGTATGCTAACAGAAATAAGCCCCCATCCCCCTGTTAGATGACACAGAAGAGCCCCTAGGCCTGTCTCCTGGCAGCATTAGGAGGAGAGAGCAGCACAGAGGCCCTGGGGTGCAGCCAATGGGAGTGCCCACACATAAGATGGCTGGAGGGGCGCACACTAACAAACAGCCATGCTCCCAAGGTACGGTGTAGGGAAGGTAAAGGAGGAAGCACACACGCCCCACCCCCAAGGTGGGGAAAAACCTCCTTTCAAAGTGCTGCAGCAGCTAAATGTGATGGAATGGGGTGGTGGGAGAAGGGCTGCATATTTGTGGTCAGTATATTTATGTCTGCATCTGTAATTTTCACTCCATGCATCTGAAGAAGTGGGGTTTTTACCCACGAAAGCTTATGCTCAAATAAATCTGTTAGTCTTTAAGGTGCCACCGGACTTCTTGTTGTTTTTGTGGACACAAACTAACACGGCTACCCCCTGATACATTCAGATCTAGGTAGCCTATAATCTGATCCCAAATGCCTCATTTCTGATTATTAAAAAAGTATTAAATCTCCATTAGGATCATCATTCATCATCTCTATCAATCAACTTTTCTGAGTGAATGATGGGTGTATATTCAAATATATAATAGAAATGTGGTCTCTCTCTTTCTACATACAGACACATCCTAAACTATGTCTATTACTGCAATGATAACTGCACACCTGTGGTTGCCTTTGCTATAATAAGGGATGCGATAAATAATTTATTTTGGATTAGGTTATTTTGCCTGTAAACTCTTGGGCAGGAGCTGACTTTTACTGTGTTTGTGCAACACAATTGGGCCCTGATCTTGGTTTGGGCCTCTCAGAGCTACTGTAATACACATAATAAAAATCCAAGAGCTTTTGTGAGGATGGAGTTTTAAAAGTGAAGTCATGACCTGAAAGTTTTGTCTCCAGATACAATGAAAGACAATAAAACTTTCTCTTCTAAATGAATCACACATGAAAGCGAACAGCTATCAAGTTCTCCATTTAAGACGTAGGGGAACTTTCTCCCTATAATCAGGATACCTCAGTTATGTAATGACTAAAAAAAGGGAATCCCCCATAAGAGGGGCTAGAGATATTAATCTGTCACTTCAGTGTTATGTAGTTATTGATATTGAGCCAGCATTTATAAGACAATGAGACCATAACATTCATTACAATCAGAGCTGTTAATAAATATGTTTGAAGTGCCTACTTATCTGAAGGACAGGGAAAAATATCTGTTCACTATTTGTTTTTCTGTTAAACTTTATAATAAAATGTAAGATAGACAGCTTTGCTCAGAATGGAAGGAAATTACTTAAGACAACTCAAGGACATTAGATTTTGAACTCCGCAGTAAGTAGCATTGGTTTTTTGTTTTTTGTTTGTTTTTTTTTGCAGAGAAGGCAATCTGTACAGATATATGTTTTAAAAGAATACATTTGAAACTTTATCAGACTTTAAATCATGCATATTAAACGCTCAGATTAAGGGCAAATTAAATATCAGTTGTGGGCTTCACTTGTTATGACATGTAATTATCACTCTGAAACAGGGGAACACTATGAGTGGGATTTTCAAGAGCACCTACAAAATGGGAGGGGCTGCAGGAGCTCTGAAGGACAGGGTTAGAATTTAAGATGATCTGGACAAACTGAAGAAATGGTCTGAAATAAATAGGATGAAATTCAATAAGGAAAAATGCAAAGTACTCCACTTTGGAAGGAACAATCAATTGCACCAACACAAAATGGGACAAGACTGCCCAGGAAGGAGTATTGAAGAAAAAGATCTGGGGGTTATAGTGGATTACAAATTAAATATGAGTCAACAATGTAATACTGTAAAAAAAAAAAAAAAGACCATCACTCTCGGATGTGTTAGCAGGCGTGTTGTAAACAAGACATGAGAAGTAATTCTTCCGCTCTACTCAGCACTGATAAGGCCTCAGCTAGGGCACCACACTTTGGGAAAGATGTGGACAAACTGTAGAAAGTTCAGAGGAGACAAACAAAAATGATGAAAAAAAAATCTAGAGAATGACCTACAAGGAAAAATTGGGTTTGTTTAGTCTGGAGAAGAGACGATTGAGGCGGGGACATGAGAGTAGTCTTCAAGTACGTAAAAGTTTGTTATAAAGAGGAGGGTGATAAATTGTTCTCCTTATCCACTGAGGACAGAGCAAGACGTAATGGTCTTAAATTGCAGCAAGGTGAGATATTAGGAAAAAAAACATTCCTGTCAGGGTGGTTAACCACTGGAACAAATTACCTAGGAGGGTTGTGGAATCTCCATCATTGGAGGTTTTTAAGAGCAGGTTAGACAGACACGTGTCAGGGATGGTCTAGAATACTTAGTCCTGCCTCAGTGCAGGGGACAGGACTAGATGACCTATCGGAGTCACTTCCAGCCCTATGTTTCTATGATTGTATAACTTTTGCTCCTGAGTTATGTAGATTCTTTTGAAAATCCCAGTCTATAAACTCAGAATCTTTAGTGGTAGTTACAAGACAAAAAGAGCCGTGACCTACTGTGAACTTCCTTCTTGCTCTAGCAGAGCAGCCAGCATGGATCACCAATGAAATGCCCAAATATCAGAATTAGAGAGATTATAGAATTCTACATCCTATTCCAGAAATTCATTTCCAGTATGCTGTAACATTTCCAAACTACAGCAGTATTCACTACCCCCCCCAAAAAAATCTAGCTGTTAACTGCTACATAATAAAATTAAACACAGAAACTTATCAGGTCTACAGAAACTTTATACTGTGACAAAGCTCTGTCCTTGTCTCCGTGGGTCCCACGTTTTCTGGGAGATTTTGCTAGCCTCAGAGGCTCACTGTGTCCATCCACATAACCCTTCTCTCTCTATAGACAAGGGTCACAGTCTACTGAGCCATTTTCATCATAAGCCAGCAAGGGAGGTGAGGAGAAGCTATCCTCCCTTGCACAGTCTCTGTTGCCTCCCAGTCTCAATAATTAATTGGGGGGGCAGCAAAGGGGGGAGCCCGGGCCCACCCTCTACTCCGGTCTCTAGCCCACGGACCCTAATAGTATCAGCTATGGTAGTTGACCTTTTAGAAACATGACATGTACAATTCCCTGGGCTACTTCCCCACAGCAGCCCCCACTTCCTCAAGCTCCACTTCACCCTTACCTCAGGGCCTCCTTCCTTGTGCCTGACTTGGTGTGTACTACTCAGCCTCTCCAACAGCACAACTTCCTCCCACAGCTCCTGACATGCACACCCACCTGACTGACTGGGAGGCTTTTAACTAGTTTCAGCCAGCCCCTGCCTGGCTTCAGGTGTCCCAATCAACCTAGCATTCTCCCTGCCTTCTGGAAAGTTCTTAATTGGCCCCAGGTGTCTTAATTGACCTGGAGCAGCTGCCATTTAACTTATCCTGGTACCAGGGATTTGTTTAGCCTGGAGCTAATATATCTATCTCCCACTACTTTTCTATAGTCATCTGGCCTTGCCCTGTCACAATATCTAGAACACCAAACAGATCAATCCTTTCTACTCTATTCCTAGCCATATTCTCCTTCTCTACCAGTACATCACACAATGAGAAAATGTATAGAACTCTGACACAGCTTAGTGTACACTGAAATTGTAGTCCTTTATAAACTTCAGCTTCCTATTTCACACACAGTGTATTAACTCAGCAGTGTGCAACCAGCAGCACATTTCCATTACAGAATGAAGCCAGGGGAGACATGTACCGCAGAGCGGGCAGTATGAAATGCCAGGGATGTTAATAAATGAATGTGGATTATGTGGCAGACAAGAACTGGGTGGGTGCCTTATTTTGAACTGGCTATATCCCTGGCAGGGATGGCCTTCATGTGCTGTGTTTATAGAGTGCCTAGCACAGTGCGGTTCTGGGCTCCTAGGCACTATAGCTATACAAACGACAATATCCTGTCATAACTCACTCTCTGATTTAAGAGGAATTCCCCCTCTCATTGATCCCAGCAGGCACATATTTTATTATCAATAATATTTTGCAGTACAGAAGTTCCCCAAACTTGGTTGGGGATCTATTATGTAGGCACAGAGTAAGAAAGAGGTTGCAAGCGCTTTGGGTCAGAGACTTAATAGACAAAGGGTGAGAAAGGAAACCAGGGTGACAGAACCTTCCCAAAGCAGGCCAGAGGCAGGACTTGCACGCTAGGCTCGTGTTCTAGGCCACAGGGCCATGCTGCCTCAGGCCATGCTGTCAGTTCTGATTTCTCTTAGCAACGTCCCCACGCTGTCGTGGCTGCTTGGTGGAATACGCTGTGTTGTGAATCAAGCTTTGCATGGCTGAGTGTGCTGTGGGTACAGGAGCTCACCTAGGCTTGTCACATTTGACTTTTCGGATTGAAGGAGCTTTCTTCTTACAGACACTAACTAGAAAGCACCACATCTCCTCTGCATTCCTGCTGTCACTCAGGGCTTTATTTATATTATAATAGCAATACAAGGTAGTGTTTGGGAAGAAACAGTGGAGACAAATAACAGGGGATCTCACTTGGGCCTGGAATCCAATTAGGAGCTGACACCTCAACTGCTAGAAGAGGGCCTCATCCTCCCTGATTCAACTTACCTCATTATCCCTAGCCTGATTCTTGCTTGCATATTTATACCTGCCTCTGGAAATTTCCACTACATGCATCCGACAAAGTGGGTATTCACCCAGGAAAGCTTATGCTCTTTTAGTCTATAAGGTGCCACAGGACTCTTTGCTGCTTTTACAGATCCAGACTAACACGGCTACCCCTCCGATACTTGAGCTGGGTCCTGTTGCTCAAATGACAAGGAGACTTTAAAACAAGGCTCTCATCTTCCACCCAGGCACACACCCCTAGACAAGACAGCTGCCCACAGCAGACTCAGTACATAGGTAGCACTACAATTTCTTCCAAGTTGTCTCCTCTGGGTGCAGCGACACTGGCAAAGCAGGCTAGGGGTTCGTGCCGCTCCCCTGGTTCTCCCAGATGGCCCAGCTCCACCAGCAATGCACAACAGCTCACCAGCGCAGCAGGCTGCCAGTCCCAGCTTCTCAGCTGAGGCCTCCCAGCTGCACACATCTTGCCCTGGTATCACAGTTATCCGCAGCAGGCACATCAAGAGCTCGTCTCTCATTCACTCCCTGGCCTGCCTCTGCTGAGTCCCAGAAATCCACCTAGCCAGGGTTTTCTTTACAGCATTTTCTGAGACCGAATGCGAGAGGCTTGATCCTTCCATGGAGTCAGTGCTCAGTGCTTTCTGTGGTTTGTTTGGGAGCATGATGCCCCGGCAGTCAGCTCTCAGCACTGCATGGCCCCACACTGAACTTCTGACTCATCACTATTCTGCACAGTGACAACAGTGGCTCTGCAGTTAGGTGCCAGCATGGGACTTGGGAGACCTGGGGTCACTTCCCTGCAGTGCCACAGACTTCCTGTGTGAACTTGGGCAAATCACTTAGTCTCTCTGTGCCTCAGTTTCCCATCTGTACAATGGGGATAACAGCACAGGGGTGAGGGGAGGGTAGATACATTAGAGACGTGAGGTTCTCAGACTCTGTGGTGACGGGGACCTGTGAAGGGGAATGCTAACAACCTGCGCTGCCAAGAGTGGTCGGGCAGGGCTGTGGCAGGTTGCCTTCTGCCCAGGTATTCCCCTGTCTTACTGTCATTCTGCCCTGCAGTGGTCTGGCCTTCCAGTGACTCAGCCCTCTGGCCAGGTCACTGGCCAGGTCAAGCCCACCCCTTCCGGGGTATGTCTAAAGAGGCCAGTAATGGGCAAGTCCTTAGGATTAAGTGAGGGAGTCAGGGCTTCCCCTGGGGTCTGGGTCTCGTGCTCCAGAGCATTGTATCTTCCCCAACAAGGAACAGAGTTCTGTGGTTGTCCCTCTTTAGGGGTGGGAAAGAGACCCCAGGGTCCCACTCCACTGGGCTCCAATCCAGGGCCCATCAGAAGGCAGCTAAATCCTGCACCCTGGGGTACTAGGTGGTTGCCTCCCTGCATCACTCCCTACAAGTCCCCTCTCTCCCCACAGAGTAAAGTAAAGAACTAAACACCCAAATAAAGTCTCTGACCTTCAGAGAGTCCCAGGTCCCATCTCTGGAGGCTGGGCAGGCTGCAAGAGCTCCCAGGGTACCCTTCCCAGGAGCTTATCATGCAGGTTAGCTCACTTCCACATCGGCCTCCCACTGAGCTACTCTGCTCCCCTTTTTAAGCACCTCCTCCAGCCAGTGCATGCATTGCTGGTGGGACGAGGAGGAGGGGCACCTGGGCCCAGAGTAGCTTTTTACCCAGCCCTTTCTACTGTGGGGTATGTAACCTCATCGTAGGCCACAGAGGCACCCAAGATAGACTTAGCTCTCCACCTTGACTGTGTTTTGTTCTCTCTCTTTTACCACCTCTCTCCCACTCTCAGCACTGCCATTAAATCTATCAGGAGCGTGGGCGGCGACCAGATTTTTTGCTGCCCCAAGAAAAAAAATGTGCTGCCCTAAGCTCCGAGAGTGCAAGTGCCCAAGCAAAAAAAAAAAAAAAAAAAAGAAAGGGGGGGGGTGGCCACATGCCGCCCCTGGAACCGTGCCGCCCCCCAGCACGGGCCTGCTTTGCTGGTGCCTAGGGCCGGTCCTGGCAGGGACGCTCCCAAGCCTGTTCAATGGATGCTCACTGAGCTAGGGAGCGGATACTCCCTTTGGTCCCCTATGTGGTAAGGAACAGGCCGTTCCAAAATGTCACTGATTCCATAGCCAGCTATCCGGTATTGCAGCACATTACACAGCCAGCGCACCATTGGGCGGCTGCCATTCTTGTGGCAGGAGATGTTCGAGACCAATGACAATAATTAGGTTTCAGATAAGGATGACTAAGTCAAAATTATTTTCTAAGATACCGAGTTATCCATAGCCTCATTACCGTAGTATCTGAGCACCTCACAATTCTGCATGTATTGATTTTTTCTACACCCCTGGGCAGTAGGGAGCGCTCTTATCCCCATTTTATTGGAGGGGGAATTGAGGCACCCAACTCCCATTGACTTTCAGTGGGGAACTGGACACCTCTCTGCCTCCTAAGCGACTTGTTCAAGATTGCAGAAGAGGTCCCTGGCACAGTGGGGAACTGAACTCCATTCTTGCATGTCTCCAGCAAGTACCCAACCCTTGGACCATCCTTCCTCTCTGGGGTTCCTTTTTCTATTTTCCATTTTATCAAGTAAGAGACCTTTCAGTGCAAACTGTTAGAACTGTCATGGTATTTCAGTGCAAGGTGAAATAAGGAATTCTTTAAGGAAATTATTCATATCCTTTGTCAGATTTAACCACATAACTTCCAGGGACATAGGGAAGGCAATCAACATCAGGCTTGCTAGATGGATGGGGAAGAGCTATATCTTGGGTCACAGCTAAGCTATCCACAAAACCAAAGCCGTGTGAAAAGAAAGATCAGCTGCAGACTGCAAAGGAAAATCCTCTCAGGTGTAGTGAATAAAGTCGGTTGCATAGTATCTTCAACTTAGGCACAGTGAATGACAGCACTGAGATATATGCCTTTCATGTTCTAATCTTTAATTGACAAAATCCACAAGGGAGTAAACAGAACATCTGACTGTCAGTAGCCTTATTGGCAGCCTGTCAACGCAGCAGCACATAGTGCAGACCTAATTTAAGGAGGAGGAAGCTAGCGCAATGTCTTCCTTCAAATGTCTCATTGCTTTGCCGTTTTGTGGAGGAAGGAAACTATGCTATGTAGACCTGAAGAAGGGACATGTGATGTGCACACACCAGCAATACCAAATGATTTCTAAGCACTGAGCAGACAGAGGTGAGATCTGCTCCTCACAAATGAAACATGCCTTTTTGTTTAATCAACCCGTTATGTAATGTCTCCAAATGTAGTCTAGTTAAAATTAATGAAGCTGTTCCTCTCAGAGGAGTCCATGAAGGTGCAAAGTCCAATGCACCAGGCAGACTGCTAACAAGGATGGAGATCATTATTTACTCTGAATGCCTGCCTGGAAAAGTTTCTGACATTCATTTTGTCTTTGTGCTTGGCTACTCTTGGAAGGGACATTGGAAAGCGACAGAAGATAACGCACTGTGTTATGATTTATCACCCTCTTAATTCCATGGTCAGCTGATTGTGGAGCTATGTCATGTCTGGAATTGCAGGAACGTGGCCTATAGCAATTGTCATGATGCACACAGGAGACTCCAGCACAGTGCATGAGAACATGGGGGGGGGGAGGAGGAGGCTCAGTCCACAGCAGGACCAAGCTGCCCCATCCTGTCAGCCACAGCTGATCAGAAACAGACCCACAAATCATGATCCCAAGCCCATTCATAGGGCGAGACTGTGACTTGGTCTGCGTCCCCAGGCAAGAGAGTAAAGGGACGTAGGTATCCCCTACCCCTTACACCTCTGTGTGCACTACCCAGACCCAGGTCTGCACATGGAGCAGTAAGAGGCCACTGTGCACCCACCAGAGCAGGTTGGGGTCGGGCGGGGGGAGACAGATACACAGGGGGATGGAACTGAATGGAGCCTTGACTCTAGCGTTCACTTGTGGCCTGAACAGCAGAGTCAGTGTTGGATTGGAGGGGGCCAATAATTTACTGCAGTTATAGGCCAACAGCAAATTACCACCTCTATCCCTGCTGTGGCACAAGAGGGGGCAGGTAAGACTTGTGGCTCAGAGGGCTGTCTGTGTCACAAGTGTCCTGACATATGTACGCAGATACTGTGAATAACTTTGTTATCTGTTTTGCTTCAGCAGTAATCTGCTGCCACAGACACAGTACAACTGAGACAAAAAAGTGGCTTATCATAATTCATTCCATGTAGAAACAGGAACTTACCAGCGCTGACGGTGATAGCTTCAATAAACTGTTCTCTCCAACTGTTAGTTCCAACCACAAGGGCTAGGTTTGTCTTCTTAATGAGCTTGTCCACAGTATTCTGCAGATGGAGACAAGTATAAATGAATTAAGGGCAATGCTGGCTCAGAACCTGAGATCATGGGCAGAAATCAAAAGCCTTGTGGATTTACATTGTACAGTTATGGATAAGATATTCCACTCAGAACAAGAGCATGAGCAGCAGAAGTGACAATACGTATGCACACAAAATCCCATATTGCATTAAAAAGGTCTGTTTGCTAATCTGCATACCTTCTAATCAGAACTAAAAATCAGCAGTCTCTCCACACTCTTCAGCAGAAGTTTAATGGCAGATGCTGTAGAGAGGACTCCTGTCTTGCTAATGCTTCTTTTGTTACAAAACAGATCAAGGAATTGTGATCTGTATATTTGGAAGCACTGTAAATAATTCAAAGTGAATGAAGTATATTTTTGGGTATCCACTCCTGCTTTTTTACAGCATTTATATGCTTGCTAAATCAGAAACTTCAGTCACTAATGCAGAATCATCATTAATGCTGTAAATGGCTGGCAGAAAATTCTCATTGGAAGTTAATCCAAGCACTCTTCACTGTGTTCTAATGTAACAGGGTGTGGCAAGGCACCTCTCCCACCACATCAGGATTTCTCCCTTGGGGGTGCAGGGGGGCAATAAGAGGGGCTGGAGGAAATCACTCCCACTCCAGAGGGGTTACATTCTGGACTTTGGTTTATTTACAGGATTTACCGGTGGGTCTCAGGCTAGGCCTGAATAGTTTCCTTAAGCAAAAACACAGAAGAAATACATCTCCTTGCCCCTAGCAGAGCATTGACTTACTGTGATGACATCTGGTCACTAGTCCTTCCCTGAACAGATGCAAACTCACTGCTTTCCCTGTAGGGAGGTAACCAGCTCTTCACCTAGGCCACACTTTTTCTCCCTGCTGAAACTTTTCTTTCCTTCTTCCCTCTCTCTCTCCTCCCACTCTCACACCAGAACAGGGTTTTTAAAGGTGTGTGTGTGGAAGGTGCTTAATTGACTCAGGTGTGTCTAATTAACCTTTGGTAACCTCTTTTCATTTCATCGGGAAAGGGGCCTGCACATTCCGCCTAACATTCCGTCTTCCGCCACACTCTTCTAGCTGTCAGCTCTGTCACAAGCGGTCACAATGGGCAGCCGAGAGCGCTAGAATGCACGTAGGAGAGACTCTACTGCTTACATGAAACAGTGTGGCTGGTTTATTTTTTATTACCTTTAAAAAAGGGGATTAAATTGTCAGGCTTAGGCCACGATCCTGCACAGGCTTAATTTTACACATTCAGATAAATGAGACCACTCACATGCACAAAGCTAAGCATGTGTGTAGTGTATACAGCATCAGGATTCATGTGCATGAATGTATGCAGGACTGCGGCCACAGTCTCTTTTCTTAAACAGTATTTTATTTTAGTTTGGGCATTTTAAACCCAGCTAAGGATTTGGCTTGCCATATTGTTCTGTTCTGTAATAAGTATCTATAGAGAAATTATGGAGCTGCATTCCTTACTTCCTTTGCTGTTGCTCCCAGAACCCTGGGAGAATCAAGGCTACTTTGCCACTTGTGATTAACTGATCATTGCTGGTGTGCTGTAATTTTTTCATGCCAGTTTTCATTAGCACATGTACTCTGGAAATCTCTCCTGCGCTGTATCTCCATCTATTTTACTGCTACTGGATTTCCTGCTTTACAACTTTCGAGATGCTTCTCAAACAAACACTGTCTGACACAATTAACACTCCCGGGTTTTCTAAACAGTTAAGTTACAGGCAACTGTAGCAACAACTGGACAAATCAACATTCGACTAACTTAGCTGATGCACAGAAAGTTCTATCATGTATCATAGCAAGAACAGCACTTGTGGTTATTTCTTTTGGTAAACACGAATGATGCGGATCTGGGAGCTGTCTGTATAAGTCTGTGAAAGAGACACCAGGCAGTTATTCAAACCCCAAATTCAGCTTGTATGACAATATTTTCAAGGAAGGTCAATGATAATAAATTCTTACGGTGCTGGCGACCAACATGCAACAGCCTTGTGCTAGTGCCTCACATGCTCAAACCTGTGTGGGGTGCGGAGCTCTCAGCCCCTCCAGTCCAGCTGAGCAACGAAGCACACAAGTACTCCCTTTGACTTCAATGGAGCTTCAGTGATTTATAGCACCCAAGGACCTGGTCCTGACGGTGACACTGAGCAGGCTAGTTTTGCTGCCCAAGCCTAGTGAAATGCTAGAAATAAACCCACACCATTGCTGTTGCCAAGTCCACGGTCTTGCTGTTGCCGTGACATCACAGCTAGCTGTTGAGAGGGGACAGTATATACCACAGCTGTGCCTTATTCAGCTACTTGTGCTCCCTTTGGGAGCTGGGGGCAGAAACTCTCGCTTTTGCTCCAGAAGCTCCTGATGATGCCTTGAGATGCTCTTATGGGGCCTCTCCCACGGAGGACATAAAGGCCATTAGTGGATTTGATTTTGAAGCATAAAGGCTGTAAATTCAGCAGAACATGAACACATCCTGCCCCTGATGAATTTTTCTGAAGAGCATTGTCTCTGATTACATCTCTACCATATGAAAACTGGGCTCCCAACTCCTTCTGTTCCAATCATCCCCATCCCAACATACCTCTTTATGGTGCCAATTAAGTAGTCTGCCACAATTCAGCAAAGCACTTACGTATTAGCTTCAGAGTGGTAGCCATGTTAGTCTGTATCAGCAAAAACAACGAGGAGTACATGTGGCACCTTATAGACTGACAAATTTATTTGGGCATAAGCTTTCGTGGGCTAAACCCACTTCATCAGATGCACGGAGTGGAAAATACAGTAGGAAAATATATATAGCAGTACATGAAAACTTCCTACTGTATTTTCCACTCCATGCATCTGATGAAGTGGGTTTTAGCCCACGAAAGCTTATGCCCAAATAAATTTGTCAGTCTATAAGGTGCCACAAGTACTCCTCATTGTTTTTACATATTAGCTTGAATCCCATTGAAGTCACTGGCATGTGCTTGAGTTCTTTGCTGAACAGGGATGGATTTAAGCATGTGTGTCAATGCTTTGGCTGAATCAAGGCCTCAAGCGCTCAATATACTTGCTTCGCAAGGATGATACCTTCCTGTGCACAGCATGTGCTTGCCAGATGTGTGCTGACTGGGCATGTAAAAAAGATGGAGCCCTTAGTTTAGCAATCTAATAAAATGCAATTAGAGATGCTAATGTGAATTCAGGGCTTCCATGCCCTGGGTGGAGTGACGCAGACAATTGCTGTACCTTGAACTCATAGGATTCTTCAATAATGACTTCTAGTTTGGTATGTTCTCCCAGTACTGGGCGTCCCATTTCTGCAATGCGGCGCTCTTCCTCCTCTTTGCTCGTCAGCGGCTGTTTCTCTTCATTCTCTTCTGTAAAAAAACAGCCCATTTTTGAGCAACACACAATCTTTCACTTTCTGGCACCGGCTTCTATCAGGGGAATCTCTCTCTAAATGAAAATTTTCTCTGGAACTAAGACACAAGTGACAGATAGTTGCTGGAGTAAGGTAGAGGACATTATGCCTGCGCTGAAAGGTTTTCTGTTGCAGATGGCCAGAAGCGTTAGCAAATGAGATCACTAGCTCATAACTCTTCTGAATTTCAAATCCGTTCCACCCCCACTCAGCTCCTCTTGAATTCAGCCTGGACTATAGGAGAACATTCACAATCTCAGTGATGGATTCTCCTCTGGAGTGGCCATGGTGCCAACTTTTAGGGCAATCAATCTAAGCTGGGATTTTCAAAAAGGCCCCTGTATTGGCCTCTCTCTGCCCCCACTGAAGCCAACAGTGAAATATCCCTTGACTTTGATGGGAGTTGGATCAAGCCAGTGCTGCGCGCTTTTGAAAATCAGACCTCTGCATGCAAATCAGGCCATCCAGCTCATATGGAAGGGCTCATCCACCTCAGCCACTCTGCCTATATGTGAGTAATGGGGAACTGAATGCATAGTAAAGGTACACTGAATGAGGCAGGGTCCTGTGGCAAAAAATAGCACGTACTCATGTATTTAAAGACTGTATCATAATGAACACACACAGGGACAGGGTGTGTGTGTGTGTGTGACTTAAGGTTACACAAACCTTACTTCTGGCATTACCTAACTTTTGAGTGCTTGATTTTGCACCCTAAACATTTGAATAATGGAGTATTGTGTAGGTAGTGTTACACGCAAAATAATGTCAGCCAGTTTTTCATTGCAGTTAGTTACATCACTGTAAATCCGGAGTAACTCTGATGTCACTAGAGTGACACCTGATAGACTCCAGAATCACTGAGCTTGGAATCTGACTCTTCTAGCCTGCGGTATGCTAAAGGACATAGTACACTGAAAGATAGCTCTTCAGTCACTGTACAATCAAGACACAACACTTGTGACAAGGACTGTGCGGCGCCCACATAAGGAACAGGGGCTCTGTATGTCTGTGAGCCCATTATTACTGGTGCATAACGAAGGACTCGGAGCAGGGGCTCTAATATTTTTGAGTGTTTTGCTGACATTTTTTGCAGCAAGTCATAAAATTGGTGAGGCAGATTTTAATCAAGTCTGCAGCAAGTAGCTTGAAGTCTTCACCACCGCCTTGTGATATGTGTTTTCTGCGAGCTTGTCCAAACAACTAGCAATAGGTAAATGAACCTTGGAAAGGTTTATTTCGGTTAAGCATCCAAAAGTTCAGGCATGTATCTGAACCTCAGCCAAATTGCTGTACCGATAAACACACACTCCCATGAGGCCTGTGTCGTATTATCCACATGACACCTTCTAAGAATATAAGAACGGCCATACTGTGTCAGACTAGCAGTCTATCTAGCCCAGTATCCTGTCGTCTGACAGTGACCAGTGCCAGATGCTTCAGAGGGAATGAACAGAACAGGGCAATTTTGAGTCATCCATCCTCTGTCATCCAGTTCCAGCTTATCAGTTAGAGGTTTAGGGTCACTCGGTGCATGGAGTTGAAGTCCCAGACCATCTTGACAAATAGCCATTGATGGACCTAGAAATCAATTCTGAAGCACTTACAGGACAGGAAAGTGATCAGGAACAGTCAGCATGGATTCACCAAGGGCAAGTCATGCCTGACTAATCTAATTGCCTTCTGTGATGAGATAACTGGCTCTGTGGATGAGGGGAAAGCAGTTGACATGTTGTTCCTTGACTTTAGCAAAGCTTTTGACACCGTCTCCCACAGTATTCTTGCCAGCAAGTTAAAGAAGTATGCGCTGGATGAATGGACTATAAGGTGGATAGAAAGCTGGCTAGATTGTCGGGCTCAACGAGTAGTGATCAATGGCTCCATGTCTAGTTAGCAGCCAATATCAAGTGGAGTGCCCCAAGGGTCGGTCCTGGGGCCGGTTTTGTTCAATATCTTCATAAATGATCTGGAGGATGGTGTGGATTGCACCCTCAGCAAGTTTGTAGAGGACACTAAACTGGGAGGAGAGGTAGATACGCTGGAGAGTAGGGATAGGATACAGAGGGACCTAGACAAATTGGAGGACTGGGCCAAAAGAAATCGGATGAGGTTCAACAAGGACAAGTGCAGAGTCCTGCACTTAGGATGGAAGAATCCAACTGCACTGCTACAGACTAGGGACTGAATGGCTCGGCAGCAGTTCTGCAGAAAAGGACCTAGGGGTGACAGTGGACGAGAAGCCGGATATGAGTCAACAGTGTGCCCTTGTTGCCAAGAAGGCCAATGGCATTTTGGGATGTATACGTAGGGGCATTGCCAGCAGATCGAGGGACGTGATCGTTCCCCTCTATTCAACATTGGTGAGGCCTCATCTGGAGTACTGTGTCCAGTTTTGGGCTCCACACTACAAGAAGGATGTGGAAAAATTGGAAAGAATCCAGCGGAGGGCAACAAAAATGATTAGGGGACTGGAACACATGACTTATGAGGAGAGGCTGAGGGAACTAGGGATGTTTAGTCTACGGAAGAGAAGAATGAGGGGGGATTTGATA
This sequence comes from Caretta caretta, assembly GCF_965140235.1. Taxonomy (NCBI): domain Eukaryota; kingdom Metazoa; phylum Chordata; order Testudines; family Cheloniidae; genus Caretta; species Caretta caretta. The sequence goes on along the minus strand of NC_134208.1, from coordinate 211,946,284 downwards.
GCTGCTTTCAGCTACCTGAAAGGGGGTTCCAAAGAGGATGGATCTAGACTGTTCTCAGTGGTAGCAGATGACAGAACGAGGAGTAATGGTCTCAAGTTGCAGTGGGGGAGATTTAGGTTGAATATTAGGAATAACTTTTTCACTAGGAGAGTGGTGAAACTCTGGAATGTGTTACCTAGGGAGGTGGTGGAATCTCCTTCCTTAGAAGTTTTTAAGGTCAGGCTTGACAAAGCCCTGGCTGGGATGATTTAATTGGGGATCGGTCCTGCTCTGAGCAGGGGGTTGGACTAGATGACCTCCTGAGGACCCTTCCAACCCTGATATTCTATGATTTTACATACCTCTGTCATATCCCCCGTCATCTCTTTTCTCAGCTAAACAGTCACAGTCTTTTTAAAAATCTCTCCACATATGGAAGCTGCCCCATACGTCTAATTTTAGTTGCCCTTCTCTGTACCTTTTCCTATTCTAATATCTCTTTTGTGAGATGAGGCAACCAGAACTGCATGCAGTATTCAAGGTGTTGGTGTACCATGGATTTATATAGTAGTGTTATGATCTTTTCTGTATTATCTACCTCTCTCCTTACACTGTTAGCTTTTTTGGCTGCCTCTGCTCATTGAGCAGATGTTTCAGAGAACTATCCACAATGACTCCAAGATCTCTTTGATGGGAAAAACAGAGAATAACTATTATTCAGCAAATGCTGTTCATTATTTTGTTTACATGGGATTTCCTGTTGCCCTGGATCTAAGCTGGCATTGTGTTTCACTAAAGTTAGGCTCTGGGATGTTGCATCATCAGGTAATAACACTGCATCATGATGCGATGGCATTTTCTTCTGACTTCACTGCTTGTATGATGACGCAGTGCCAAGACATTACATCACGAACTCACAACATCACAAAACAACATGTTTGCCCTATAAGACAAACAGCAAAATATGGCTGTTTTTTTTAAACTTGGAGGCATTGCAGGAAGGAGAGTTCTGTCTTTCCTCAACTGCTCTGTCTTCCAGGCTGTACCCTGGAAGTCAACGGGAATTTTGGACAGGTGGCTTTTTCTCAGTGTGACAGACTCATGCAGAGTGAGAGGCAGCACATATGCAGCAAGAATGCTAGCCAGCCCACATGGTAGCATCAGGAATATGGCAATGCAATAAAACTCCAGGGATTCCTTGAGGGTGCCAGCAACATTTGACACCTTGTCAGAACTTCTGTATTAGATTATCGTTAACACACACAGCCCTGTAACTTAATTATCTGCATGTCCAAAGCAATGAATAGAAAAACTGCAAACACTGAAGCTGTGTCTGCACTAGAGAATTCTGCTGTTGCTGCACCTGATACATTGCTCATGTCCACACTACAGCTGGTCAGATGACTGATTTTTTGGTTTGCTGGCTGTTCCAGAGAACTGAAAAAAAAAATAAAATTGGTTTTGCTCAACCTAATGCCATAAATTCCGAACAATTTTGGCAAATTGAAAAAGTCGACAAAACATTTTTGTTTCAAGTGGAAAGAAATGTTTTGTTTGGTCTGAAACAAAATGTTTCATTTTCTTTCTTGGCATTTTAAAAATAAAATAAAAGGACATGAAGGGTTAGATTAACAAAATGCCAGCGGAGGTACCGCCCCTCCCCCCCCCCCATAACCTTTAAGCTCTTCCTTGTGTGGAGAAGTAATTTTAACTTGGCTCTCCCACATTGCTGGACAATGCTGTAACCACCAGGTTATGGATATTCTGGGACAGGTCTCACTGCAGCATTAGGTCTTGTCTACACTTAAAAACGTTACTGGCATAGCTATGTTAGTTAGGAGTATGACCCCCTGCCCCTTGCCCCAGCCACTATGGCTGTGCATATGCCCTAGTGTAGACACAGTTATACAGGCAAAGAAGTCCAATGGCTGGTATCATCTATTTTGTTTGGGGCAGTGGTATAAGTTCGAGCAGCAGCAGAAACTTTTGTTTATATAAGTTGTGTCAATACTAGCAGGGTATGCTGGTCTAGCTATGCTGACAAATGCTTTCTAGTGCAGATTTACACAGAATATAAGAACAACCACACTGGGTCAGATCAAAGGTCCATTTAGCCCAGGATCCTGTCTTCCGACAGTGGCCAATGTCAGGTGCCCCAGAGGGAATGAACAGAACAGGTCAATTATCGAGTGATCCATCCCCTGTCACCCATTCCCAGCTTCTGGCAAACAGAGGCTAGATTAAACACAGACCTGATTAAATACAGAGATAGGTACAGTTCAGCACTTATCCCAAAATGGTTTGCACTTCCCATGTCCCCCTCATCAGGGAGCTGTGCTGGGCCCGGTGACCCATGATATGCTGGCACTGCCTTGCTTGGAGGGAGAGCGGTGTGTGGACATGCTGAACAGATACACGCTTGCTGAGATGTCTAGTGTGGTCCCAGTGCATTGTTACATGTCACAGCAGCTCCCATGAACAATAGCAATTTGTAACAGTGCAGTTCTCTACCACAGATGAGGCTATAGCAGCCTCCCCCCCACTTGTGAATTTCATGCAAGTTCATTCTTGAGGCACTCTGAAGAGGTAGCTGGGTTTTCTTCTTATTTCAGCTTCCCCAGTCTGACTTGCCTTAATATGTGGGGGTAACACACTTTAACTGCTGCTTGGCAACAAATCGAGCACCTGGGAGGCTTGATGCGTTCAAACTGTCAGAGTGGCTACAACCTCCCCCTGAGCAGTCTTCACGGAGGGCTGCAAGGGAAGGAGACCAAAGTCCTGAAGTAAGTGGAGAAGTGGGATACCGGGAGGAAGCACGAGCAGGAGCATGCGAGAGGGCAGGGCTCCTGCCTCATACTGAGACAGAGGGACGATCTGCGAGTTATCTCAAGTGCCTATACACAAATGCAAGAAGTCTGGGAAACAAGCAGGGAGAACTGGAAGTCCTGGCACAGTCAAGGAATTATGATGTGATTGGAATAATAGAGACTTGGTGGGATAACTCACATGACTGGAGTACTGTCATGGATGGATATAAACTGTTCAGGAAGGACAGGCAGGGCAGAAAAGGTGGGGGAGTTGCACTGTTTGTAAGGGAGCAGTATGACTGCTCAGAGCTCAAGTATGAAAGTGCTGAAAAATCTGAGTGTCTCTGGATTAAGTTTAGAAGTGTGAGCAATAAGGGTGATGTTGTGGTGGGAGTCTACTATAGACCACCGGACCAGGGGGATGAGGTGGACGAGGCTTTCTTCCAGCAACTCACAGAAGCTACTAGATCGCAGGCCCTGGTTCTCATGGGAGACTTCAATCACCCTGATATCTGCTGGGAGAGCAATACATTGGTGCACAGACAATCCAGGAAGTGTTTGGAAAGGGTAGGGGACAATTTCCTGGTGCAAGTGCTGGAGGAACCAACTAGGGGCAGAGCTCTTCTTGACCTGCTGCTCACAAACCGGGAAGAATTAGTAGGAGAAGTTAAAGTGGATGGGAACCTGGGAGGCAGTGACCATGAGATGGTTGAGTTCAGGATCCTGACACAGGGAAGAAAGGAGACCAGCAGAATATGGACCCTGGACTTCAGAAAAGCAGACTTTGACTCCCTCAGGGAACTGATGGGCAGGATCCCCTGGGAGAATAACATGAGGGTGAAAGGAGTCCAGGAGAGCTTGCTGTATTTTAAAGAATCCTTATTGAGGTTACAGGGACAAACCATCCCGATGTGTCGAAAGAATAGTAAATATGGCAGGCGACCAGCTTGGCTTAACAGTGAAATCCTTGCTATCTTAAACACAAAAAAGAAGCTTACAAGAAGTAGAAGATTGGACAAATGACCAGGGAAGAGTATAAAAATATTGCTCGGGCATGCAGGAGTGAAACCAGGAAGGCCAAATCACACCTGGAGTTGCAGCTAGCAAGAGATGTTAAGAGTAACAAGAAGGGTTTCTTCAGGTATGTTAACAACAAGAAAAAAGTCAAGGAAAGTGTGGACCCCTTACTGATTGAGGGAGGCAACCTCGTGACAGAGGATGTGGAAAAAGCTAAAGTACTCAATTCTTTTTTTGCCTCTGTCTTCACGAACAAGGTCAGCTCCCAGACTACTGCACTGGGCAGCACAGCACGGGGAGGAGGTGACCAGTCCTCTGTGGAGAAAGAAGTGGTTCGGGACTATTTAGAAAAGCTGGACGAGCACAAGTCCATGGGGCCAGATGCGCTGCTTCGAGAGCGCTAAAGGAGTGCTAAAGGAGTTGCAGAGCCCTTGGCCATTATCTTTGAAAACTCATGGCGATCCGGCGAAGTCCCGGACGACTGGAAAAAGGCTAATGTAGTGCCCATCTTTAAAAAAGAGAAGAAGGAGGATCCTGGGAATTACAGGCCAGTCAGCCTCACCTCAGTCCCTGGAAAAATCATGGAGCAGGTCCTCAAGGAATCAATCCTGAAGCACTTAGAGGAGAGGAAAGTGATCAGGAACAGTCAGCATGGATTCACCAAGGGCAAGTCATGCCTGACTAATCTAATTGCCTTCTATGACGAGATAACTGGCTCTGCAGATGAGGGGAAATTGGTGGACGTGTTGTTCCTTGACTTTAGCAAAGCTTTTGACATGGTCCCCCACAGTATTCTTGCAAGCAAGTTAAAGAAGTATGGGTTGGATGAATGGACTATAAGGTGGATAGAAAGCTGGCTAGATTGTCGGGCTCAACAGGTAGCGATCAATGGCTCCATGTCTAGTTGGCAGCCGGTATCAAGCGGAGTGCCCCAAGGGTCGGTTCTCGGGCTGGTTTTGTTCAATATCTTCATTAATGATCTGGAGGATGGTGTGGATTGCACCCTCAGCAAGTTTGCAGATGACACTAAACTGGGAGGAGTTGTAGATACGCTGGAGGGTAGGGATAGGATAGACAAATTAGGGGATTGGGCCAAGAGAAATCTGATGAGGTTCAACAAGGACAAGTACAGAGTCCTGCACTTAGGACGGAAGAATCCCATGCACCGCTACAGAGTAGGGACCGAATGGCTCGGCAGCAGTTCTGCAGAAAAGGACCTAGGAGTTACAGTGGACGAGAAGCTGGATATGAGTCAACAGTGTGCCCTTGTTGCCAAGAAGGCCAATGGCATTTTGGGATGTATATGTAGGGGCATTGCCAGCAGATCGAGGGACATGATCGTTCCCCTCTATTCGACATTGGTGAGGCCTCATCTGGAGTACTACGTCCAGTTTTGGGCCCCACACTACAAGAAGGATGTGGAAAAATTGGAAAGAGTCCAGCGGAGGGCAACAAAAATGATTAGGGGACTGGAACACGTGACTTACAAGGAGAGGCTGAGGGAACTGGGATTGTTTAGTCTGCGGAAGTGAAGAATGAGGGGGGATCTGATAGTTGCTTTCAACTACCTGAAAAGGGGTTCCAAAGAGGATGGATCTAGACTGTTCTCAGTGGTAGCAGATGACAGAATGAGGAGTAATGGTCTCAAGTTGCAGTGGGGGAGGTTTAGGTTGGATATTAAGAAAAACTTTTTCACTAGGAGAGTGGTGAAACACTGGAATGTGTTACCTAGGGAGGTGGTGGAATCTCCTTCCTTAGAAGTTTTTAAGGTCAGGCTTGACATAGCCCTGGCTGGGATGATTTGGTTGGGGATTGGTCCTGCTTTGAGCAGGGGGTTGGACTAGATGACCACCTGAGGTCCCTTGCAAACCTGATATTCTATGTTTCTATGAAGGGACGGGTGAATGCACCAGAACCAAACTGGAAGAACAAGTCACTGTGGATAGTTCTCCGGAAACTTCTGCTTAATGCACAGCAGTGCACAAAAATGCGAATAATGCTAGGAACTATTGGGAATGGGATAGAAGATAAGACAGAACATATCATAGTGCCACTATATAAACCCATGGTGCACCCACCCCTTGAATACTGTGTGCAGTTCTGGTTGACTCATTTCAGAAAGGATATAATGGAACTGGAAAAGGGTTCAGAGAAGGGCAACAAAGATGATCAAGGGTATGGAACAGTTTCGATACAAAGAGAGATTAGAAAGATTAGAGCTGTTCAATTTAGAAAAGAGATTAAGGGGGGGATATGAGAGAGGTCTATAAAATCATGAGTGGTGTGGAAAAAGTGAACAGAGAAGTCTGTTTACCCTTCCTCACAATACAAAATCCAGGGGGTCACTCAATCAAATTAATAGGCAGCAGGTTTAATACAAACAAAAGGAAGTACTTTTTACACAATGCACAATTAACCTGTGGAACTCAATGCCAAAGGATGTCGTGAAGGCCAAAAGCATAACAGGGTTCAAAGAAGCACTAGATAAATTCACGGAGGAGAGGTCCATCACTGGCTACTAGCCACAACGGTCAGCGATGCCTCCCCATGCTCAGCGTGACACTAAAACTCTAACTAACAGAAACTGGGAGTGGAAGACAGAAGTGGATCCCTCCAACTGTCCTGTTCTGCACACTCCTCATGGAGCTCTGGCACTGGTTGCTGTCAGAAACAGGATACTGGGCTAGATGGACCATTGGTCTGACCCACTGTGGCAGTTCTTATGTTCTTAATAAGTCCTCTCTGCATGTATTCATAGAATCATAGAAATGAAGGGCTGGAAAGGACCTCAAGAGGTCATCTAGACCATGCCCCCCATGCTGACGCAGGGCCAGGTAAACCTAGACTGTCCTTGACAGGTGTTTGTCTAACCTGCTCTTAAAAACCTCCAATGGTTTTAATTGCCAGTAACATGTTACCACATGAAAATGCTACAAGCAAGACAAAAGCAGCAGAGTGTGGCTGGAACCCTGAACTTCAGCATTGTTGGATGGGAAGGATTTAGTTTTAAACCCTACGAGTGTTAGGTTTAATAGTTTGGCAAAAAAAAACCCTGGATCTGGAACATTTCAGAGCCGATTCTTTGGCTGGTATAAATCAGCAAAACTTCACTGACTTCAGTGGAGATTGTCTATGCAACTTCAGTGGTACTACACCAACTTACACCACCTGGCCCTGAGTGGACTTTCACCTGATAAACACCAACCCTCAGCATTTTCAATTTGTTTTTAGAAGTAGGAGGCTCTTTGGAAGAGGGTCAGCTGCCTTTTGTCTTTTAAATTTGCTACTAAGACACCCAAGCAGGTTTCAGAAACTATTCATCCTGCCCCTTAATTCTGAGATGCCACCTGTCTCCTTGTGGTCTTAGCTCCTCCCTGTCCCCAGGAGCTGCTCCATATGTCAGTTTACCTTGCAGCTAAGTGCTGGCACACACAGCTGTTTATGCGGCTATTGTCAAGGCCAATCTATTAGCCCACTTTAAATTAAACCCTTATTTCCAACCTCCATGGTACTTCTTGCCTTTGTTATGATTCTTTGTGTGTATTGCACTAACACCCCCAGACCCCAGCTGAGATCAGGGCCCTGTTATGCTGAAAGCTGAATGTATACATAGAAACGGCTTCTGTCTCCAAGTGCTTGCAATACAAATGGACAAATAGAAACAGAGGCACAGAAAGGAGACGTGACTTGCTCAAGGTCACCTGCAGCCTGTTCACTGCCAGTCCCATGCCCTACCCCCTGGACCAGGCTGTCACTCAAATAACCAGCCTTTAGGAAAAATATTCACAGCTATGGGTAATGTTCAGGGCTGCATATTTACTTCCATCTTTTTCTGTCCTCACAGAACAGATACTCCTCCCCCACCCACATCAAGAACCTCACCACTACAAACCAGAATCTTCACAGTTCTGAAATGGGGATCAAACAACCCATGCTTTTAATTATTGTGGTTTAAATTCTTGCAGATTCAAAATGGATAATTATTAATTGAAAAGCCCTTGTCAGATTTTCATGACGCTCCAGAACACTGCTATGTGTTGGAGGGTTTGTGGTTTGGTGCATTTTAATCTGCTTCAGTTTCCTGTCCCTTCACCATCATTGTGGCTGACATCTCAAGGTTTACAATAATGGCACTCACCTGGAACAAGCCAATCTAACACACAGGCTGCTTCAGGGCCTTACTTCTCAGTTTATAATGGTTTTAGCTGGAACACCTGTTTGTACGGATGCCTCACCACTGTGCCAATCCATTACAGATGTGGTAGGGAGTGCATGGAGGGATGGGGTTTGAGGAGAGGGTCTCTGCCCCACCCTCAGCATAACAAATACAATTCAGACATCCCATGCATTTAATTTAGGCCTGCCCTGCCCAATGCAATTACCTTAGACCTGGCTGAACCATGCAGTCAGTAGAGCTGCAGGAACCTCTTCCCAATGCAATTACCTTAGGCCCGGCTGCTCCGCTAATGCAGTTACTGTAGGTCCAGCCTTCCCTCGGCGCTGCAGCAGCTCAGGACCCCAGCTCCTCTCACTGTCTCCCCTTCAAGGAGCAGGAGAGGACTCTGTGGAGGAGCCCAGCTACCTAGGAGCCATGTTATTTCCCAGCACGGGAGGGGACATAGCAGGGAGAAGGCTGGGCCAGGCCCCTTTTCACTGGAGGAGATGTGGGGCAGGAGGAGTGAATCCTCCCAGCCTGCTCTCTACCTCCTCCCTCCCCTACCTAAAACTACCCTTGATCCTGGGGCTTTGCTCCCTCATAGTCTCTCTGCGCTGACTGGAGGAGAGGGGAGGGAGTGGGGAGCTCACAGCTGCTGACGGAGGCTCTTCTCTCCCTTTCACCCTTGCCAGCTGGCTGCTGCTGCTCCCGCCCTCAGAAGGTGCAAGGAGGTGGAATCAGCTCCTAGGCATGACGGGTGCATAATGGAGGACTCATAAAACATCTGACTTCCTCAAGAGAAACCAACTCCCCTTAAACTCTCCATGCCACACTTCCTCCCAGGACAAGAATTTTCCCCAGAGAGCTTGGGAGGCATCACACAGGGAGATTAAAAAACAACAACAGGGGGTTATAAAATAGCCCTGCTGTTCACTTTTCAAAGACTTTCGCAGGGCTCATTAGAACTTTGCAACAGTTTCATCTGAGAACTTAATTTCGCCAGGACTCAATAGTGATTGGAACTGAATGGGGGGTACTGGTAGGAATTACAGCTATTTAAAGCTATCATCAGAACAGGAAAATACAAGTACCTATACAGTGAAAAATACCAGGCATCATAAAGACATGGATATTAAATGCATGTTCTGAAGTGTATGCACCACAGGTCAGATCCTCAGCTGGTGTACACCTGCCTTGCTCTAAGGTCTACAATGCTGACTTTGTCTTTAGTGGAGCTATGTTGATTTACACAAGCTAAGGATGTGGGCCTTGACGTGTATACACACTGGCTGTGACTCTCCACTGCCTTGTACCTCCTACGGCCAATCTGATCTGTTAGCACTTTATATTCACTTCGCCCTAATGTAAATATTGACATAAGGTGCAAGGCAGCAGAGAAGCATTGGCCCATTATCTTTTTAAGTGTATATAAGACACACATGAGTTTTACTGATACCCACCTCAGCTGGACACACCCATCTGCGTGATGCGCCCTTTACAAAGCATTTGTGTCTCCATGGGAACTTTGCAAATGGTACCTGTCCTGACAGCTATTTTGTAAAGAGGTTTGCTTTAATGGGTGGAGAGATGCTGCTGGGAAACCACATGTAGTGCAAGAGGGTCTGTTCTGGAAGGGGAGCAAGTGACACGGGGACAACGGATCCGAGGTGAGAGAGGTGAGGAAGGACGCAGCACATGGATACAGAAGCTGTCTGGGAAGGAATCCATCAGAGTCTGGGCAAGGTCTACGTGGATTCCTGTCACTGAACAATTATTCAGCATTTTAAAAAGCTAAAGAAGTTCCCAGGCTAATAACTTTGTTAGCCTAGAGTGAAAGGTGAAAGAATCTATCACTTGCTTCAGCCAAACATTGCTTAGAGAATAGGCAGAACCACCAATGCCTGTAAGTTGAAGCCAGACAAATTCAAATTAGAAACAAGGTCCAAAGTTTTAACAGTGAGGGTGACTGAACACTGGAACAAAGCACTAAGTGAAGAGATGGATTCACCATCTCTTGAAGTCTTCAGATCAAGTCTGGATGCCTTTCTGGAAGGCCTGCGTTAGTCAACCCTACGTCATTGGGCTCAATACAGGAGTAATTGATGGAATTCTGTGACCCGAGGTATACAGGAGGTCAGACTAGATGATCTAGTGGTCCCTTTGTGCTTGAACCTTTATCAATCTGTGATCCCTACTGAGTCTCCCCAAGAAGTCAAATGAAGGTGCTGAAGTTACTTCGGCCAACTCCACCCAAGAACAGAATCCCCCTGGCACACAGCTCATTGCAGACCTTGGTACTGAAACTCTGTATTCCCTGAACACAGTATAAGAGAGAAATGCATTAAAACAAATGACTCTAGTGTCAGTACATGAACACGCAAATGCTTTCGCTTCGTGTTAATTAAATTGTGGTCCTAGAAAACCAAGTCAAAATACCTTGAATGCTGATTACAGTAGAAGGAATTGGATGTTCTCTAGCATGGACCTTCCTGAAGACAGGCTTGCCTAACAAAGTGATGGGCAGAAGATGAGTGAATGGATCACGATGACTCGGTGATGTTAGTGAACTCTATTTCTATTTCACACAAGGTTATTGTTTTTAAATCCCCATTGCAGACACTCTTGTCTGCTCTCCTGTACCAATGGGAAAAAGCAGAGCCAGAGAGAAGTGATCCAAGAGTTTACCCTCATAGCCATGGTGGCAAGCTATGGACATCTATTTCCAGCCCAGTTGGCCAAGTTCAATCTCAGTTACACTGGAAAAATGTTGAAAATTGTATGTGATGTTATTTAATTTTTTTTAACTGTCCCAATTTGGGGCTGGCTCCTCAGAATCTGATTCTGCGTGTGCTTTTCAGACAAGCCATCAGGGAGATCAGAGGTATGTGAAGTACCTTGTTAGCTAAAAATAGTTTCCCACGTCTGAGCTTGGCCCTCTGAACCCCTCCTCATGCAGAGTCACAGTTGTTTGCCGTGCTCTGCTAGTACTAAGGGGGAGACTGATGGCTCTTCTTCTCTAATGCAGAGCTAACACCCGAGCAACACTTGTAAGGTGTACATTAACCAAGGAGGCATGTGTGTCTGCTCCCTTGTTGGACAAGTGCAGAAATTTGGTACTGCATGCATGGCTCACATACAACCCTGTGAATACACCGGCATGCTTGTCTAATTATTTGTTGCTATTCTTACGCTTACTGAGCCCAATTCTCCATTGCCCCTTGAAGCCTCTCTGGCAGCACAAATGGTCTGTGAAGGCAGCAAATCTCCATGATGGGGAATACCCCAGCATAGGGTCTTCCCTGGAGGGCACAGAGCTGCCGTAATTGGTCTTTTCTCCCAGCCCCTAGCACAGACAGTTGCTGGGGAAGAGAACATGGCTGAAGTGCTTTGGTACTCCAGCTACTCTCAGATGATACTGTGGCCCTATGGTGTTGTTGCAGCCAAGGGTAAATTAGATCAGATGTGGGGCTGTTGTAATTTAAGCTGAGGTCTGGGCAGGCCATTGGACACCCCAGAACATGGGGAGGTGCAAAGGTGGCATGAAGTCCCTAGTTCTATGCCAGGTGGTGGCAGGATGGAGTAGGAGTATCTTTAGTGCAGAGATGGTTCCCTGGTTCATGTAACTTGGTTTGCAGGAACTCATCTGAACATGCTTTCATACATGGCTTGCATTTCTGATGGGCTAACAATCACACATCGAGTCTATACAGCCAAGAGCACAAAGCCTGCTGCTCCCCAGCTGTACCACAGCAGCCCTGGCTCTGCCATTCAAACCCCAGCAATGATCCATGAGGAACCATTCCTGCCTTGTCCACTCCCTGAGGAGGGAACCAGTATCCAGAACACCAGATGGGGAGAACTGATTTCTCAGGCATCCTTGCGGAGCGGCATTTTAAACAGTGAAGCGTTTCTTGGCAGCTTGCAGCCAAGTAGCTTTATTTCACAATCAGCTGTATCTGCAAAACTGATTGCCGACAGACTGACATTGGGAATTACAGAAGATGATTGATTCTCCATTTCTCACTAATCTCTATCTGATAATAGGGAAGCAGACCCCCTCAACTGTTCTTGCTGACAGAGAAATGCAGTTACATATCACCCCATACCTGGGGACAGGGATCAAATCACCGTCCTTCTGTGGAGTCTGGCCATACCTCTCCAGGCAGGCAATGGTGTACTGGTGTCTTGTGTAGCACCATGCACACTGCCTGCACTTAGGAACAACAACGCTGGCTCCAGCTGCCCCCTCTTGTAGGGAAAACCCATGGGATGGGCAGGCCTAGCTACTCCCTGATCTGTAAGGGACATATGGGGTTTGCAGGGCTGATTCCCAAACTATGTGGGAGTGCTCCAGGATTCACATGAACCCCAGGAATGAGCAAGAGGCCAGGGCAACCCGAGTGGAAGACCCATGCCTCCCTACTGCCTCTGCGTTCCCCTCTTCCCTGGGAGCATGGCAGCGGGACTGTGGACACACGGCCTGGGGGCCAGTCCTGCCACAGAAGTGGCTGACATCCCCTTCATGCGGGAGGGGCGTGGCGAAGGTACCAGCAGGCCCCACATTTTGGTCCATGCCTTAGGCTCGCCCCCCCGATGGCTGATGGCTGTGAAGAGTGTAGTTGAGACTGCACGTGGATTGAGGGAAGTCATTTAGCAGACTGGGGGGTTGTCGACACTGGAGCTGCAAAGAGTAACTCCCAGCGTAGTCTCCACATGGGCTAGCTCTGATTGAGTTAGCGAGCTAAAAATTGCAGCGTAACCCTGGAGGGAGCTTGTGCTACACTCTCCCCAGGCACAAGTCCCTCTGAAAGCCTAGGTGCATCCTTTGACAGCTAGCCCCTCCTGCTGCCACAGCTACACTGCTAGTCAGTGCGCAGGTTTCCCTGAGCAGGAAACCTCCCCTTCCAGCTACAGAGCAGACAGGCCCTGGGAGAAAATCCCCCTGCAGCAGGCACTGGCTACAGCAGCCAGAGGCTGCCCTCCGCATGTCCCTGTGCAGAAGTATGCTGGCCTGGCGCAGAGTGCTGGAGTTCCCAGGGGCTGTGTGGCTAAGCAGCCCAAGGACAGCTGTCCTAATTCAGTGCAGCCTCTCAGGCTGTCCAGGCTGGGGTCCATTTCACCCCCTTTGCCCTTCCTCCCCCAGGGCTGTGAGTTCCGCACTGAGGCAGAGTCTCCTGGTACATGCTGTAATCACTGCAGCTAAAGAACGGGGATTACTGTGAAACACACGTGAGGTTAAGCTGGTGACAAAGACACATCACTTGCTGTTAGACGGTGCCGTGCTAACACTAGCGGCTCGGAGTAGGTGGCCAGGACACTAAACAGCGCTTTCTTACCATTCAGAAGTTTCCCTCCATTAAAAAAACAAACAGGAAATAAAGAGAAAAGAGCAGAATGAGCACCCGGCAGTTAACAATGCAGAGAGGAACAGTGGCACGGGGCAAGGAGGGAATCAGAAATCCATACCTGTTATTGTGAAGCCACCTAAACGAACCACAAAACAAAAAAAGAGAGAGAGAAAGAGAAAGCAGATTAGCATCTATTTTTGCATCACAGTGACATTCATCTCGCAGCAGCCTCCCCCCCCCGAAGCAGTGGCCCACATGCTCCCGCCACAGTGTAATCCGCAGAGGAACAGCTCACTACAACTCCTGTCTCCCATTTCTAGCAGGGACTGTCCCCTGCCTCGGGGTCTGCATGGAGTGCCATGGTCTCCCCCCCCACATTCTGCTGGGCCTTGTGTAGTGCGCTCCACTCTGAATGTGGGGCTCTGAATGGGTGCGTGGGGGAGACTGGGCTGCAGGGGGCCAGGAGACAGCAGGCCTATGGGGCGGATGCATGCCAGCCTCCCTCCCACCCCACATGGCTTAAGATAGCACCTCCTGGAACAATCTCTTTTCCACAAAGCCACCCCAGAATCGAAGGGACAGCTGCTCAGTAGGCCCAGGGACTGACCCAGGGACCAGCCTCCACCCCGCCCCCCGGCACTGTGGATCCCGTGGAGTCTGAAGGATGCCAGCGCCAATCCTACAGAGACCCTTTGCCTCCTCAGCAGCTGCTCAGTCCCCTGGAAATCCCCACTGTTCATAGCAGCCAAATTAGTCCTGGAGGACTCCACTGAAGAGACAGCACAGCTCCAGCTATATATTCACAGGGTCAGGGGATGTGTGGAGATGTGGTTTTCCCTGGCCCCACCCTTGTACTACCCAGTCTCCTCCCATGTGCAGCACAGATTCTGGACTAGTGGAGAGCCTTCAGTGGGGTGCAGACTGGAGGTAGGGCTGGTGCTGTGGACATGGTTAGCCCTCCTATCCACCCATGGAGGACCCCCTTGGGGTGTGGTTTGGGGCTGGGGAGGGACATGCCTCCTAGGTCCGCTCTGGCAGGTTCTACCCCAGTAGCGGCCAATCTAACTCCAGTGTGGGAAGTGCGAGAACTTTAAAGATACACCACAAAGCTGAGCTGTGCAAATCTCCTCCTTCCCTGCCAACCAGGCACGAGAGAGATGGCATTTCTAGGAGGTGACGGTGGCTAGAATCACACAACGGAAAAGATCAAAAACCCAACGGCTACTATCCCACCTCTCAACCCAGTCTGGCCTGAGTGCAGGGCTCAGTGTGGGAGACAGCCCAGAGGGACAGATGCACAAAACTCAAAATGATGCAGGATCCTCTCATTAAGAGCAAGTTTCTCTTCCTAGGGCCTCACTCCCATGAGTCTTTATTTCTGGTGTGAAAACATTTTCAGCAATAAAAGCAGCACTGGGGTGGGCATGAGAGGGCATGATGCACCAAATCCATGCTGCAGCTGGGTAGCTTTAGGACTAAATGGAGGGCTATTCAAGAGGGATGGATACAATGCTGGGGAAGAGGAAAGCCCCTCTCACCACCATTTCCACCAAGCCCCTGACAGCTCAAACATCCCTGGAAACATTCCTCATTTACCCACAGCCAGGGAGAAGTTCGGCTCATATCGAGTTACTACTGCCCACAGCAGCATTTTCTGCAATGGTCCAGTGCTAACAGAAATGAGTGAGAACCTTTCCATCGATTCCAGTGAGCCTTGGATAAGGCCTGGGCTTTGATTTTCCAAGGTAGCCTGCAGAACGCTTTAGCTTTGCTTGGACTCCCCCCACATCCCCATCTTATGTGTTTGTGGATCTCCTGCTTGGGATAGCTTGTATGCCAAATTTGGAGGCTGGTTTTGAAGTGTGCTCTAAGAAGGCAACATGCCATACCTCCCTCAAAACAGCATGCAGAGTTTTCTGAATATACGGAGTTAGGGTCTGTCTACACTGGGAAGTTATAAGGAAGGGAGTTTAAAATGCTGTAGCTATTCTGGAATAGCTCCCCTTGTGCACACACTGATTCCTGAATAAGAATGTGCTCAGGGGGAGTTATTGTGGAATAGCTCTTGTGGATAATTTCACCACAAAAAGCCCTACGTATTCTGGTCCGACCGTTGCCAGGTACTACAAACATTCTGTTTCTTACACCTACGTAACGGGATATGAATTAGTTTGCACAGCTCAGTTCTGTTGTACATTTCTGAGACTTAGTGCTTTCCACATCTTTTTACTACAAATTAGTGCATAGGGCCCAGTGAAATCAACCCAAAGGATAGTAGTAAACCTGAGGAGTCAGTTGTATTGAACGTATCCACTAAATGTGCTTGTTGTCTGGGATTTCCAAAGGAGCTAGCTGTCCAAATCCCAGTGAAATGCTGTTCATAACCCCCTTAGGCTCCCTTGTCATTGTAATTAATGCCACTTTCAATTATGATTTTAGCTACTGTCCCTCCTTTAACACAAGTGTTCATGTCTCAGCTAAGGTGACTAGATGTCCCGATTTTATAGGGACAGTCCCGATATTTGGGGCTTTGTCTTATATAGGCTCCTATTCCCCCCTATCCCCTGTCCCGGTTTTTTACACTTGCTTTCTGGTCACGGTAGTCTCAGCTAACAATTTTTGGAACAGATACTCAAAGAAGAACATGATCTCAATTACCTGGGCTTAGTAAAATGGTATTAACAACCTTAAAAGAGATTCTTGTGAGCAAATCGAAAAGTCAAATAAAATCATCATCTTCCACCAATATACGGACACATTGGGAAAATGGAAAAGAAATACAAGAAATGCAGCGCTTACCAAGCTCATTCAACAACAGGGCTGTGAAGGAGACAGACAGAGACAAACATAGAAGAAGAAAAGTAAATGAATAATGAAATTAAAAGGAAAATCCACAGAAAGACTCCAGCTCCCAGGCCCAGACAATGAAAATCTGTAAAGTTTCCGGATACCATTGGTACCCAGAAAAGAGCACTGAAAATAACGGAACAGAAACATTTCATGAGCGTGGGCTGTGAATTAAAAGAAAAAAATGTCACATACAGTAATAAGATACAAAAGACAAACTTTTAAAAAATTCATTTCCCCCTTTTGGGCCATAAATTCATGGAGCGCCCAACGACATCAATGGCAGTACTGCCATAGATTGAGGAAAGAATATGTCCCAAAATATGGGTGTAAGGGCTGTTTGCTGGATTCTTGTACTTCCTCTAATAGTCTAAATGGAAAATAATAATTACATGATGGCCTGATTTCTACAGGGAATGTAGAATGAAAGAAGTACAGTGTGTGCTAGGGCTTGACTCACCAAACATAATACAGTATTTATCCTGTCATTTAGCAAAATGACAGTTTAAGCCCTGATAAAAAACAACTGTCATTTAGCATTCAGGTAGCACTCTGGATCTTTGAAGAACTGAACATTCTGACTAATTACTTCTAGCAATACCCTGGAGAGGTAGTAAGATCAACACTTTTCAAAGGAAGGGGAACTGAAGCAGAGAGGATCAGGCCAATATTTTCAAAATCAGCTGCTGATTTTAGGTATCTTAATTTTTGGCACACGTAGGCCTGATTTCAGAAGCTGAGCTCACAGTATTGCTAGCCCCAAGAGTTCAAAAATCATAAGTCAGTCCTCAAAAACTGGTTTAAAAATCATGAGATTTTAAAAAGACTAATACATTTTTGGCTCTTGTTATTTGCCTTCTGGCTACTAAGACTTTACTTGGCTTCACATTTTCAAGCTTTCCCCTGCAACCATGAGAGCTAGAAACTTACATTTTATAAAATGAAAGCTGAGAGCCTCATGTCATCACATGACTCCAACAGCGAGAGCTTTAAAAACCCTCCAGATGATCCGATTTATGATAAAACCATGAGAGTGGACAACACTGCGCTCATGCAGCGCCAAATGAAGTCAATGGATAGCTTTTAGTGTCAATGGTTAATTTTATTTTGGTGACACGAAATGATTCCAATAGTAGATTTCCCTAGTACTGCTCGTGATGCAAATCCCACTCACTGGGATTCTATTGCATTGTGTTACTGTGTCAGATTTAGTGGAATTTTCCGTGAGCTCATAATCACATAGGGCATCCATCTGTCAACGGAATGCAGGTCCGTGGGCAATGTTCTCTCTTGGGATAAATGTAGCCCCTCTGAGGAATCCATCTAGTGCTAGGTAATGGCAGCTTCTCTCCTCTCAGCGTGCTAGGCCAGAGAGGGAGCAGGGAGCCCAGTGCTCTCATGCAGGAGGCAGCCACAAGGATGCAGCTACTGCTCACCCAGTACCTGGGAAGGTGTGTGTGTCTGCGTCTGCTCTCATGCCCAGCAGCACCGAATGTTACAAGGCCTTGTCTTTGAGTGGAGCTGGGGTGTGGCCATAGTTCACCTTCCCTTGGGAACTCCAAGCATGTGGGGAGGTTGGAGGAATAGCAAGTTTTACCTTGTCTAAAGGCTGCTGGTGAGCAACAGCTGGGCTCTCCCCAGTACTCCACAAGCACCATGGGGCAATTCACTGGTCCCTCTAGGCGCAAGTGGCATAAATTGGCTGGGGAATACTGCTTGGCAGATGCAGAGCAGGCAGACTCCCTCCTCTTAGGTGTGCTGTAGCACTTGAGGACTGGCTGAATCACTCCTGAGCTCTGGCTAGTGTATGGTGGATTCAGCTCCAAGCACGCTGGCTCTGGCTGCCTTCTTATGCACGGCCGTGCCAATGCAACTAACCAACTAGGAAACGTTGCGAGATGGCAGCAGAGGTGTCTGGCTGATCCCTGTGCTCTAAGACCGCCTGATGAATGCGCTCACTGAGCACAAAATTGCATCCATCCCTTTCCCCCTCGTTCTCCTATGAATGCACTCTGAGAAAGCTGCGCCTTTGAACAGGACTAAAAATGTACCCAGCTGCTAGAAAGGCCTGGATTTAGAGCACTGAACAACTCACTGTGTGAACAAAAGTTAGTTTTTCCAAAGGCAGAATTGTTTGAGCCTGATAAAATCATGCATTTCCTTGAGTAAAGATGAATCGGACTGAACTGAATTTCTTATCTGTGTAATTTATTAAACTAATCCAGATTATTCTCCTCTTTCTTTTATATTAACAAGCTTAATTATTTTTTTAAAAATTAGACAGCTACCAGTGAATATACATTTCCTATTCATTTGTTTTTCTGTAATAAGGGGTATTTTTTTCTTGCCTACGGGGGAAAAGGAACTAAAATAAATAGTATGTGTTTCAGACTAAATGCACTACCATTTGATATACATGAAGTCATCTTAGACCTCGATCCAACAAAGCACTTAAGCATGTATGAAACTAAGCCTGTGAACAGCCCCCTTGGGACTACTCACATGTGACACACATGGCCCTGACCCACACTTGTGCTGAAGCCCATCTCTATCCAGGACAGCACTTAAGGACACCCTTAACTTTAAGCACATGCTTAAGTGCCGTCTTGAACAGGGATGCTTTCCTGAATCAGGGCCATGCTTACATGCTTTGCTGGATCAGGGGGTAGTCAGCAAATGAATGGATTTAGTCTATAAGAAGGGAAGCCTATTTATTTCTTTGGGGTGAAATGCCACAAGGTGTGGGGAGCCCAAGCAATGCCCTCTGCACCACTGCTGTCCTGCACTGTGGTTGGGAGCAGGGCACAGGGTAGATGTGCTGGATGAAAGGACCCAGCATGCCCCATGTGATGTAGAGGTGGACTTCACGGTGGGACCTAACAGGCTAGCATGGAGGGGTCAATTAATGAGTGCCAAGGCTGGATGGGGGTGGGGGGAAGGGCTATGAGATCTATATTTATATTATCCCAAGTCTCCAACTTCACACAGAGAGGGCACAGGGGAGCTAACGCCACTATTCCAGCTGCCCCTGTAAATTCCTATGGAGTGTTCCGCAAACACCAGTTTGCTAAGGCCCCCATTCAGCAAAGCAGATAACAATGTGCCTAAGTCTTAGATTCAGAGATCTGCAGGTTAGAAGGGACCATTATGATCATCTAGTCTGATGTCCCATAAAGCGTGGCCAGAGAACCTTGCCCAATGCTTTCTGCCTTCTGTTTGAGCTATAGAATCTCTTTTGGAAAGACACCCAGCCTTGATTTAAAGACATCAAGTGACTCCATCCACCACATCCCTAGGTAAATTGTTCCAAGAGTTAAGTACCCTCACTGTTAAAAATGTGCATTTTATTTCTAGTCTCATTTTGTCTAGCTTCAGCTTCCAGCCATGGGAGCTTGCTATGCGTTTTTCTGCTAGATTAAAGAATCATCTATTATGAGAAATCTCTTCTCCCTGTAGGTACTTGCAGACCATGATCAAGTCACCTCTTACCCGATCTGGTATAAACTAACCCTGGGACTCAAAAGTTAAGCATGTGCTCAGGTGCTTTGCTGATTCAGGGCCTAAATGTATGATAATATTAATAATATTATAATACAATCTGATGATTCTTAAGGAGCAGATATCTCCTAGAAATTAAACAGGGAACCAAAGAGACAAAATGTTGCTAACAATGTTTGGGTTGTTAAAAAAAAATGTTTTGTGTTGCAACTAATTATTCAGGATAATTATGTTATTGCTGTAATGTCCTAATTAGCCATCAATAATTCATGAAATGAGTTATATCCATTCATTTTAAGTTACCTTTTTAAGAAAAGAAACTGCTTAGAAAAATTAGCAGCCCTTTTCTTTTTATGAGTATGTTTGCAGTTGCTTTAGAGAAATGTTTTTATTTTGTGTGATGGAAACTGATTTCATCACTCTTATGAGGATTCAGCGGAATGTCCATGTCACTGTACTTTCAGTGCATTTTATCTATTTACTTCCAGATCCACTGGGTGAAATCCTGACTGCAGACGTCCTACTGGAATTATCTGATTTTGACCTACCTTCAGATCTCATTGTATTCTCATTACCAGTGTAAAAAAGCTAAAAATATTGTGTTAAGAATGTGATTTTTATTTAAACAGAGGGTCTACTTTATCTCCTGCTAAAAATGATGCAGTATCCTTTTTTAATTAAAAAAAGAGACTGTTTTCTCCTAGATTAAAAGGATATTTATATACGCAATTTCAGTGCTGTATATTTTAAATACACAACTGAAATGTCTTTATTTGTGATACTATTGCAATAGCAATTGACAGTTTAGGATTTGCACTTTGTCTTCCCCCATTGCATGTGGTGGAATCTCAGACCCACTCTGGTGTTTGTGATCACTTTGTGGGGGCTAGACGCTGCTATAAACTCCTGGTTGACAGCACCTCTACAGTGTGTGTGAGCTTGTCCCTCCCTAGCTAGCGTGGAGAGGATATGAACCCCTAGTGATTTATTCACTGGATTGTTTTCATTTACTGCCTCACAAGTGGGAGCAGTTCACAGATGAACACTTGACAAAAAAAGTCAGTTTGTATTTAGTGCCAACCCTGCTTCAGTGGGAGCTAGCCAGTGGGACCAGAGTGACACCCGCCAAACAATAAAAAAGGAAAAGTTGCTAAGCTTGAGAGGAGATATGGCAAAATATTTGGAAGCCAAGTGCGAGGAGAGAGCAAGTGTGAGAGTAGGGAGACAGAGAGAGCAGACTACAATTTCTCGAGAGTTTGTCTGGGTTTTACTCTCACACCTTTCATTCCTCTTCGTAGCCATATTGGTTCCTCAAGCACAAGGTAGAAACTGCACTCTTTCTCATACTCCTCACGGTCAAGTATTTTAAGGGTAATGAATTTCCTGTGGGAACACAAGACAAAGGCAAAACAAATGGTTGGCGTCACACACTCATGCTTTAAGTTCAACCAGGCGAGATGGTTACCGAGATGATACGAAGAGAGGAGCACATCTGCCTCAGTTACTTATGTAAAAGAGCAGAAAGTCCATCGCTGCACCTAGGCTGTTTCATTCTGAAAAAGGAGCCACTCCACAAATTTAACTCTGAAATGAAGTAGATAGGTTTACATTGTGAGGAGCTATTGTTCATGTAGCACATAAGTGTTACATGGAAAAGGAAATCCGAACGCCAGAGGGTTTGGTTGCTTTGTTTGCAGTCAATCTGCATCTGGATTTTATTCATAGCTCTGTGCCAAGTATCTGAGCCCTAACAGGAGGTGGACTGGTTTTGCATTTAAGTAACAGCAGCACCCCAGCAACTTATGAAAGGCCAGATCCTTGACTGATGTAAGCCGTCATCGCTCCATTGAAGTCAATGGAGCTATGCTGATCTACGCCAGTTGATGATCAGGCCCATAATGTCTGAATTTAAGTATGGAAAACTGAAATTGGAGTCCAAAGTGCAAACAAAGGTTCTCAGCTCCAGGCCCTAGTCACTTGACTCCTGCTCTTTGACATAGATAGAGGAAGGCATGTTTTAGATTGCATGTATTGGAAAGTGCCAGGCATCCATGAGTGATCAGGACAGGTGCACGCAGGCTGAGCTCAGCCTCAGAGCAGATCCCCCACCTTTCTTCTCACTCATCTCCACCAGACGGGGCTCCCCAATCTCAAGGTAGAAGGTCTTGTTTTTCTCATACTCCTCATCATCAATTATTTTGACTGATATCGTTTTGCTGAAACAGAGAAGAATAGAGATTCAAGAGTAAGGGGGGAAAGGGAGAGTAAAGAAAAGGAGAAACAGGAGGGAGGATGGAAACATCAAAAGGAAGTTAGTTTGGGTAAAGACTCATCAAGTAATTATCTCAGGGGGCAGCCACACAGCATCCCACAGCATTCTACAATAAGGCTCAGGAATAACACTGAAATGCATCCTGGGAACTACGGGGCTGAGGTCACATCTGGGATAAGTAGGGCAAACTCCATGGGCTGGCATGGAATTAACTCCACTGGCCCTATGATTGCATTTGATCTGTGTTCTTCACATGCTGCACCTCTGGATCTTCATGATATGTGAAATATACGTGGCCGTTGCCACAGTAACCCTCTCTGGGGAATGGAGGAGATTGCCCCCGAGCCATGTCCCCAAGGAGGAAGAGAGGTGAAGCATATGGAATCCCGCACAAGGATGCCAGGGTCCCTTTCTCACTGATTAATAGGGTCTCGAGTTAATCTGCCCCAGTCAAAGCCAAGAAAAGTGGAGAATGAGCAGCAGGCTCATCAGAGTGTGAGACAGAAAAGCAGAAGGCCTGAGAAGATGGAAGGGAC
Source organism: Caretta caretta (assembly GCF_965140235.1). Classification (NCBI taxonomy): domain Eukaryota; kingdom Metazoa; phylum Chordata; order Testudines; family Cheloniidae; genus Caretta; species Caretta caretta. Next base: position 211,923,824 of record NC_134208.1, on the reverse strand, counting down.
CTTTCATCTGAAAGCCCTGCTCTGGGCTCTGTATAGAATGTGTGTGCACATACACACGTTCACACATGCAGTACTAATGTCTCAGTCACCTCCAGGGTGTCTACATTGTCATGGAATTGAAACGCCTGGTAGGACAGAGGCCCCAAGGTCCCAACCTTTCCTCCTTCCATGGACCCTAAATCCAATGGGGAGTGCTGGCTGGGGCTGCTTGGCCTTCACTCTGATGGGCCAGTTTGGACATTCACACAGGACAGAGGTATTTCCACAGAGAGTGACCAGTCTATGGCCCTTTAAAAATCAGCACAGTTCCCAGCCTCACATTCCCCTGAGAGCCTGCCTCATTAGTCCACCCATCCTGTTGTGGGCCTGGCCAGTGTCACCAGGAGATCTGGTGGGCACTTTGGTCTCTGGCTCTTGCTGGATCATTGTGATCATCGCTGTGCACAAGTTTGGGTTGAGTGCTGAAATCTTCACTCAGTAGAAATGGCTGCCAAAGACAATGGGAGCTTTGCTTAAGTAAACACGGAGTAAAAACTGAGAGCCCCATGCTGCTCCCTCCAGGGCCCCATTCTCCTCACTCCAAGCCCTGCAGAAGGAGAGGCGTTTCATCTCTGCAGTCTGCCCCCTGATCCCCTCAAGCCTGTGGGCTCCAGAGGGTCCCACTCTCCAGAGCTGGGAGGGATCGCTGAGGAGAAGGAAGCTGTTTGGGCCCCCACCTGTGGGGAACATGTGAGGCTTGCATTAGTTTGCACTTTGTACCCCTCTCTCTGTGTGGGAGATCCCCATCCCTTTACGGAATAGTCTGCGATAGCCCTGGTACTGTAGCTCTACAGCGATCAGAAAGAACCAAAACCTCTCCTCAACTGCAGATCCCAGCAGATCTGAAGGGATCTGAGGTCAAGGACATGATACTCAGGTTTATCCTCCGGGAGCAAACTGTGCCCTCCCGACAGAAAAGCTTGGAAGCAAGGTCCCCATCAGCTGAGGCTCGCAGAATTCTCTCTCGTAGGGAGGGAAGAGAATAGGCCCTAAATAAGGACGTTGGGATTTGGCCCAACGTGCATGGCCATGGTGGCCCTTGACACCAGACTCAGAACTGCCAGGATGCCACAGGCCAAGCTCCCCTTTGACATGTGAGCCCCGAATCTTCTGACCCCACACCCTCCCCTCAAATCCCACTCTTGGGAAAGGCTTGCTACCCTGACTCTCACAGTGAAAAGCCATTACTGAGAGAGATAACTGCAACCAACTACTCTTCACAGGAGTGAGGATCTGGTAAAATAACCTTTATAAAGAGCTAAAACCTGGTTGGCAGGCAAGGATCTCTTTTGGAGACGGGAGCCATTTACCTGTAAAACAGTCACTTAACCTACTTCCATCCTTTGTCTCTGCCTTTATGTATTTAATGCTTTGTGAAAATTCAGGTTTACCTGCATTAGGTTGGGCTATTACAGCCTCAGCTAACAGTTCTGCCACTGCTCTCCCATTATTTTTAAGTGGTGCATTTTGCTGTGGTTTCCATATTAGGTTGGTGTGTAATGCTCAGAAAGCTTGGGGCAGCCTAGGTCTCTTAGTAAGCATGGGACTCTGTGACCTCACTGCAAAAAGCCACAGGCTCCCGGCTGACATTTGAAACTTGAAACAAACAAACAAACCACTCACCCCCTTGAAGCTAACAGAGAATGCTTAAGCTAACCAGCCATACAAATGAAAATGGCAGCTTATCACCAGACACATGCATATGACAATGGTCAGTCATTCAAGTCTGATTTTAAAGATGTCTCTCTTGAAGCTAGTAGTTTATAGGTTTCCATATGATGCTTTCACACTCTGGAAATTCAAAGGAGATAGATTCTTTCTGAAAGCTAAGGCAGGAGGAAGTGGAGAAAGCATCAATGGTGGTAGGCTATTTTTTTTAAAACAATACATTTGTTTTTCAAACCAAAATGATTTTGATTATATTTTTGTCATGGGCCTTAATGTGGAAATTGACCTATACGTCCACATTCTTATCCAGACTAGCTACTTAAGACTGTTTCCCTGCTATTACTGAATTTGCTGTTCTAGCAACAACATGAGTCTGAAGCCTTAGAACATGCACAGAGCACAGCTAGAGAACCAATAAACTAACATCAAAACCTGGCATCACCTTACTGGAGGCCTTGGCCACTTTCCAGAGTTTTGTTTTCTAATGCACCTAATACAGTGCAAAGTAGGTGACAGAGAAAGTTCACATGAAAAAACAATGGCTATGGAAAAGATTCATTAACACTGTCCTGGCAGAAGTCCCCTGATGGTGCTGTTACACACAGGCCTTTTTTGGAGTGTGTGGGCCTATAGCAAACCTGAAGAAATATTCTGCGGTTAGTTTTGTGTAGGGCTGGATTTACACCTTATGCGCCCTTAGGCACAGCATCTTCAGCGCACCCCCTGCCTTCAGCTGACCTTCGTGTTTTCCATAACAAATTAAACTTTTAACCCACTTTTAGGCACCCCTAGAATGCTGGTGCCCCTAGGCATGTGCCTACTGTGCTTAACTGGAAATCTGGCACTGGTTTTGTGATGTTCATTTCTTTGGGGGGAGCTATGGCAAGCAGCGAAGGAGTCTGCTTTCTGTTTGAGTGTTTGTCTACACTACGAAGAGAGAGCTCTGACAGTGCATCTCAGAGCCCACATCAGCTGAATTGGGCTCACAGGGCTTGCATTGCAGTGGTAAAAATAGCAGTGTAGACCTTCAGGTGCAGGTTGGAGCCTGGGCGCTGAAATTCTGAGGGTGGGTTGAGTCTCAGGGCCCAGGCTCCATCCTGAGCCGGAACGTGAGTCAGAACAAAATATGCAAATAAAGTAACAAAATAACTGTGTCATCACAGAGGTTCCTTATTTATTGTCTACATCCAGCCCCCTTAGTCCATTCCTAGTCCACTCCAGCTTCTTTCAAACTTTGTTGGCTAAACTAACTTTCCAACTGCTCTTCTTGTGTCCCCTCTACCTAGGTTTGTCTTCTCTTTGAAAGAAATCTTCTTTCTCATTCTTCATCTCTTATGTACTCTCCATAGGCAGACTGGTGCAGGTTAGAGCAGCCCTGAGGCTGCTCTAATGTATGTGAAGGGCTCAATTGGTCCCCCCAGCAGGTCCCAGAATGGAGGCACACAAAGGCAGCATAAAGCCACCCGTCAGGTCCAGTGGAACTTGGCTGGACCTGGGAATTGGAACCAAATCAGAGATCAGTTACATATTTTGGCTTTCTGCCCTTGTTTTAGACTTGAGTGCTCAGTACTGCAACCTAAAACTTTCTGTTAAGCTGACTGGCATTAGATGCCTTGCTTTTCATAACTTAGTACAAACACCACAAATCACTAAGCAGAACAACAGGTATGATTTCTTGCACTGTTTGATATAGTCAAAAGTCTATTAAGTTTGTCCTTCATGCTTATAATGACATCAATAACTGCGCAAGTGATGGCTGAAAAAAACAAAACAAAAGAACTTTTTCCATGTATCATCATCGCTGAAATCGTTTTTATGCACAGACGAAACAGTTACCAAACATGGAGCAGATCTTGCTTTGCATTGATGTGGTAGGTGAAAATGTTTTAGATGAAAAAAAGAATGGAGGATATGCAAGAGTTCTTGGCAAAGCCATACAAAAAGCCCTGATGGACTTAACATAATGACAATTTCAAAATCATTAGTAAAGTAATCAATAATTTTCCTGACAGCACCCATTAAAATGCATACTGATTCCTCTCTGTCTGCATAAAAAGAAAAGGAGTACTTGTGGCACCTTAGAGACTAACCAATTTATTTGAGCTCAAATAAATTGGTTAGTCTCTAAGGTGCCACAAGTCCTCCTGTTCTTTTTGTGAATACAGACTAACACGGCTGTTACTCTGAAACCTGTCTGCATAAAATCGCTCTTCTTAGGGAACATAATTTAAAAAGCCACATTTATCAATGTAAAGTGTAACATACAGGCTAGTGCAGGGAACCTCACTCTACACTTACAAATCACAGAGTAAGAAAAACATAAGACACCTGAGGACTTACAGTTTCCACTGATTTGGGGTTGTGAACCCTCAGTACTTCTGAAAACCAGGCCCTTATTTGTCCATACAGTGCTCAGAAACTGTATATTCTCCATCGAACAGGTGCCTGTGCCCTGACCCTGCAAGCTGCTTCCTGCAGGCAGGCCTCTCTGCTTGAGCAGCGTCCCACTGACATCATTGGGGGCTGGCTGCATGACCAGCGTCCCAGACACAGTCACAGCAGGTGTCAACAGGTGGTGCTGTTACACATAGGTTTCCCAAGTTCTTTGGTCAGAGAGCGTGAACGAATGGTCAGTCTTGGATAGCCATGTGATGCGCTGTTGCAAGTTTGTTATGTGAGATTCTAGGGAGAGGAGCCAGAAGGAGAGTTTGGTCTCAGCTTAGAGTCAATTCTTGAGGCAAAGTTGTCCCTGGGAAGCAGGTGTTGGTGCTGAGGTGAGATCCCTGAAAGAAGGGCTTGCTGTGCATGCTTTTTGACTCTCTCTGTTCCAGGTACATGTGCAAATAAAACAAGTTACATTTAGAAGACAACCAGACTCAGCATCACGGATTTCTCCTCTACTGGGAACTCAACCTACAAGGCCCCAGACGTCTGCTACCGCTCACCAATGCAATGAAGAGGAAGCATGTAAGAGGTTGATTGAGGCCCTGTCTACACGGCGATTGCATTGGTGCATAAGCTGCCCTGCACAAGAGTAAGATGGGGCATGCACTGGTGTGAAATAGAATGGTAGATTACCAAGGTTAGTGGAATTGCTTTGCAGTGAGTCTACAAGAAGGGTTTACTATAACAACAGATTTACACTGGTGCCGATTTCTCCATGTCAAACAAGCCCTTGGGTCTATTGTCTCTTTTTTTAAAAAAAACCAAAAAGGCACATATTGCTGTTATACTATTTTCTTCGCTCAAAATATAAACTATGCAGGGAGACTGTGTGGCTCAGTCGTTAGAGCCAGATGCTGGGGGTAGGACACCTAGATTAGGCTCTGAAAGTGACTTGGTTTGTGAAAAGAGCAGTGTGAATTTTTTATTCTAGGGCAGCCCATGGGATATTCCAATCTAAGGCTTCCTCAATCCCTCCTATTGAAGCCGTCCTACTTAGTCTGAGCTATTCATTGGGGAAGGGGCTTGAACTTGGGTCTCCCACATCTGAGGTGAATATCCTAACCACCAGGCTATAGAGCAGAGGTGAGCAAACTACAGTCCATCCTGCCCGGCCTCTGAGCTCCCCACTGGGGAGGCTTGCCCCCAGCCCCTCCCCCGCTGTTCTCCCTCCCCCGCAGCCACGCTGCCATGCGGGCAGAGCTCTGGCCCACTGCTCCTGTCGGGCAGCGCGGTGGCGTGACTGGCTCTAGCATGGTAAGGAGGCGCGGAGCGGGGGGGTTGGATAAGGGGCAGGGGGTCCCCAGGGGCAGTCAGGGAACAGGGGGAGTTGGATAGGGGGTGGGGTCCTGGGGGGCGGTTAGGGGCCGGGTCCCGGGAGGAGGAGGTCAGGGCATAAGGAGTGTTGCATGGGTGGGCAGTCAGGGGGTGGGACGTGGGAGGGGCAGATAGGGGGCAGGCTGTTTGGGGAGGCACAGCCTTCCCTACCCGGCCCGCCATACAGTTGCGCAACCCCGATGTGGCCCTTGGGCCAAAAAGTTTGCCCATCCCGGCTATAGAGTCATTTGCCCCCTGACTAACCACTGTCATGAATGACTATGAATTGTTACTATAGATGACAATGGATAATCACTGGGCCAAAGAAAGGGAGAACAGGAATGACTCTATAGCAGGGGTTGGCAACCTTTCAGAAGTGGTGTGCTGAGTCTTCATTTATTCACTCTAATTTAAGGCTTCACGTGCCAGTCATACATTTTAATGTTTTTAGAAGGTCTCTTTCTATAAGTCTATAATATATAACTAAACTATTGTTTTATGTAAAGTAAATAAGGTTTTAAAAACGTATAAGAAGCTTCATTTAAAATTTAATTAAAATGCAGAGCCCCCTGGACTGGTGGCCAGGACCCGGGCAGTATAAGGGCCACTGACAATCAGCTCGCGTGCCGCCTTCGCCATGTGTGCCAGAGGTTGCTGACCCCTGATCTAGAGTCTAGTCCTCTTTTGCTTTACTCAAAATGCCTGAAAAATTTAATTCACTGAAAATTTTTGAAAAAAAAGTAGGTTTTGGTTTGTCCCAAAACAAACATTTTTATTTTTCAGAATTGCCAGAGAACCAAAAAATCCATTATTCATCCAGCTCTATTTCTGGTGCTGGAAAAGTCACTTAACCTTCCCTGTGCCTTGGCTTTAAAATGGACCCATTTATATAAAATGCTTTGAGATCCTCTGATGAAAGATTAATAAATTCCAAGGCCAGAAGGGACCATTGTGATCAACTAGTGTAGCGGATCTCAAACTGTGGTCATGACCCCAAAGTGGGTCGTGACCCCATGTTAATGGAATTGCCAGGACTGGCTTAGACTTGCTGGGGCCTGGGGCTGAAGCTGAACACTGAGCACCACTGCCCAGGGCCGAAACCTGAGGACTTTAGGTATTGGGACTCAGATTAGAGGCCCCTGCTTGGGACTGAAGCCCTTGGGCTTCGGCTTTTGGTCTCTCCCCACTGCTTACCTGGGGCTTGGGCTGGCTCAGGCTTTGGTCCCCCCTCCTGGGCTCATGTAGTAATTTTTATTGTCGAAAGGGGGTCGCGATGCAATGAAGTTTGAGAAGCCCTGATTTAGTCTGACCTGTTGTACAGCACAGGCCAGAGAACTGCCCCACAATAATTCCTACATCAGATCTGTTAGAAAAAGTATCTTATCTTGATTTAAAAATTGTCAGTGATGGAGAATCCACCACGACCCTTGGTAAATTGTTCCAATGGTTAAAGATTCTCACCATTAAAAATGTACGCCTTATTTCCAATCTGAATTTGTCTAGCTTCAACTTCCAGCCATTGGATCATGTTATACCTTTCTCTGCTAGATGCTCTATCAGTGAAAAGAATTAATATCACAACCATGCAGTGAGGTTTGCATAATGGTTAATTCCACAAGTTCATTCATCAGTTTTAAATCAGACTCTCTGTTACTGGTGGCTCAGAGATCCCTTCAACTTATTACATAATATCACTTATTTAAAATGAAAGTGAAATAGACAATGTGCATCATTCAAGTAAAATATAACCATGGTAGAAAAAGTATGCAATGTATAACATTTTCTAATCAACAGAGCTAACACCAAAGGCATGGGGTGGAAGTATGTCTCCTGGCAACTGTGGACTGTTAATTAGAATCAGAATGAGGAAGTTAAAAGTAATATTTCTAACTTTGCAATATTTTTTCCAAACATTTCTTCAGGGGGAAAAATATCTTTTCTAAGCTTTAAAAATGAGCTTCCAAAAAGACATAGTATTAATTTTTCTTCTAGGTAGAAGACCATGCCCAGTGTATCCCGCTGCCTAGAATTAATCAACAGCCCATACCCAATTCATCTTCCATTCAATTCTTGGGGAATGCTATTTGTCAGCCCTGAAAATGCCTCCTCTAAAAAGCAGTGTATGGGGAATAAACAAACAGCTAGGCCCAGATCTTCAGCTGGTGTAAACTGGCTTCGCTCCACTGAAGTCAATGGAGCTATGCTGATTTACACTAGCTGAGGACCTGACCCTCCGCCAGTAGGCAAGATATTCCCCTTTTAGCATATTTAGATATTTCCCCATTCTAAGGACAGAGTACAATGGTTTGGACTGACAATGTGGTATCAGTGGTAAAATAGTAAGAGAAAATGGTTATCCTACACCAGTGCTAGTTTTGTAATGAAAGAGGTGCCGGGGCTCAAAGTCATTTTTTTACATTCAGAACGGATGCAGCAAGCGCAGAGATGCTGGGGCTATGAACTGCCAAACCTACAGCTATTGCGGCTCAGCCCTAGCAAGCCCTGGCACAAATTAATCACTGCATTACATCCAGTGTGGAAATGACATCTCATGGGAAGCCAGTGCCATGGTGCTGCAGTAATTCTTAATACAAGACAATCTGGAGCATAAAGAGGATGCTTAAGAATAATTCCTTGGTATGCAGAACAACACATAAGCACTGCACAGAACATACCATGGTCCCTTAAATGGCCCTGGTTTCTGCTAGCAAGTTAAACAACTTATTAACAATCTGACAGCAGGGCCATCCCTAGCTATTCTGGGGCCCTACACAGGCCCCCCCCCGCCATGGGGGGTGTTTGGCCCCAGGCCTCTGCGGGGGGGGGGGGCTGGCTTGGGAAGCAGGGGGGAACCACCCCCCAGCACTCACTGGCGGGTTGGGGGCAGGTCGCTGCACTTCCCGCCGCCGGTGAGTGCAGCCTGACCCCTGCTGCCGTCCTCAGGGGAGTGGAAGCAGGCAGCGGCCAAGGGGAAGAGGTGGAGCAGGGGCTGGAGTAGCATGCAGCTGCATAGGGCACCAGAAAATTTGGTGCTCCAAATTTCCTATTGCCCTACACAGCTGCGTACTTTGCATATGGGTAAGGAGGGCCCTGTCTGGCAGTAAGTTAGACACTGCAAAAATTCTAACACCTTTTTAGACTGCACATTATTGAGTCATGATTGAATTATAGAGAGAAAGCAGTCCAAAGCAGTGCACCTTATTCCATTAATACTTTAAGTTGAAAGCAGTAAAAACAATTTGTCTCCTTCCCCTGCAGCCCTCTGGCATGCTGCAGAGTGGATGGAGACACTCTTTCACTTAAATGCAGAAGTGCAGTTAAGCACGTGTGAGCAAAAGCAATTGACTGAACATGGGCAAAGACGGGCAGGGGCTACACTGACTCATTTCACTCCATAGGTAGTGATTTGTACTCTTAAATAAATGTGTGCTGGGTGTTTAACACAGCCAGTGGTGACACCTAGAACAGCTCTAGCTAAGAGATACTGCTGCAGCCTGTTGCAATGGGATGGAAATGGCCATGACCATCTCACAATAGCCTTAACAACACTACTATACACAGTGTGGCAGGAAACTCCTAGGGGAAAATCAGCTTATTAAAGCCAGGTGGGGAGCTGAGAGCCACGATAGCTGTATGGCAGAAACAGTGGTTGCCGGAAGTCTTCGTGTTCCTAATAGAAATTTGTACCAGCTGTGTGTTGCACATCCAACGGTGCCGAAGTATTCCACGAAGAAGGTAGGGTCTTACTCTAAAGTGGACACTTTTGACTCCTGCCATCCCTCATCTGGCTGACGCTACAATTGTGCCAGTTAGTCCAATCCTGGATATAAAACAGCTGATGTGCAACAGGTAACAGAGGCGAAGCTGCTAGGGTAATGGATGAACGGGTTTGCCAACGAAAAGAGCACAAAGCAAATATTCATGAGTCAGCACATCAGCAGGGCATTCTATGCAGGATGCATCTTCCAGTCCTTATACCTCCCTCTCTAAGTCAAGTTCACACGGCACAGGTATGATCTGGCACTTCTAAAGCGCTGGTAAAATGTACCCATGTCTCCTCCCGTCAATGTGAAAAGCTTCACAAAGACTCTCCAAACCTGAAGGATTCCAGCTTTTCCCTAGACCAGCCAAACAAAATGTTTACACAAAGAAGAGACCTGTATTGCCAACTCAAACCTTCAAAAATCATGAGTCAGGCTCCCAAAATCATGAGAGGAGATTAAAAAATCATAATAATACAAGTTGTGCTATTTTTATTTGCTTTCTGGTTTCAGAGCCTTTGGGGTGCACTCTGGTCACATTTTCCAGCCTTCCTCCATAAGCACGAAACTTGCATTTATTTTTTAAAAAGTAAGCAGACGTTCTCCCCTTGAGGAGCTGGGGCTTTAAGAAAGACACCAAATTTAATGAGATTTGTCAGCGCAGACACTCTCAAATGCTGAAATATTTTCCTCATCTCCTGGGAAAGCTCTCCCTGCTGATTGGCTAAACAGTGAGAGGAGTTTGATAACAATGCTCAAACATCACATCCCTACACTGCTTTGTCCCAAATGTTGCATCTGCCCTATAGATTCTGGTGTGTGTGACTGCACGGCACGTATGTCTGTGCCTGTCCCAGGGACCATATTGCATGTGGGTCTAAATGACAGCAACACTGATCTGTGTTCAGATCACTTTTAAAGCTTGATCTGCTACAGTTCATTGCTTCCACAGTCCATTCATGCAAGACTCAGAAACCTGTGTCTGAATGAAGCAGCACTGTGTGCCTGGACTGCCATTTGGCATGTCTTTTTATCCCTCTTGGAAGCAATGTTATTGTGTCAGGGTTTTCTCAGGCACTCTTGTACTTGGGGTCCGTTTGCGTTTGGCACCTCCCATACCATCAGAAGTGCAATGGCTGAGTGCTTATGGGCCTCACATATAACTCTTAAGGTCATGGGTTTGCAACTCTCTCAATCTCACACTGAAAGGTCACCTCCAGTTCACCCTGCTGCAAAGTGGGCACCTGATCCCTTGGGTTGGGGCAGTCACAGGTGATTGATTGGATGCAAGGATACTGGCCACATCACTCCCTTGTGTGCTTCTAGCTATGAAACTGAGGTGCCTTAACTGTGTCAGCCTGATGAGCCCCTAGCTTGAGGGAGCTTTCACTTTGCTACCTGCCTCCCTTTAATACGCTGCTGGTCCTTGGGTGGTTGTCAGCATGAATTCCCTTTGTGTTATCTGAGCCCGATAGAGGATGTTGCTCAGAGAGAGAGAGAGTTACTGAGGCAAAGTGGGGAGCTGGAGAAATATTTTCTGGGAGGTGCAATTGTATTTTTACTTGGGGGCTTCCACCATCCCAGGCATTCATTATACAATTTGAGGTTGGGGTTGAGAGGAAGGGGGCCATAGGGCACACAGCTGGCATTTCTGTCTGAGATGCAGTGATTTATATTTATACGCACTGTCACGGTTCAGGGCACCTTTCCGTGGTCCCTTGAGAGCACCCACCCTAGGCTTCTGGCTCCTCAGCCATCACCTCTCTTGGGCAGAGACCCATGTCTCTCTCCCTCCTGACTGAGGTTTTTCCAGGCTCACAGTGTAAGCAGGGAACTGTGGAGTTCCTCAGTAAGTCAGACTGCCTGAACAGGCCAGCATCTGTGCTTTGCTCTCTCTCTGAAGGCTATGAACAACGTACTTGACACAGTTATAAGATACCACACAGCCCTCTCTAAGCAACCACATTTATTCTTAATGTGAAAGCATTATAGAGAAAACATATTACAAGCAATAGAAGTTCCTGTGTGTAGGCTGAAAGCTTACCAGAGGTCACCAATCAGTCTCACCAGGCCTCTGCAGGCCAAAGTCCTTCCCAGGAAGGATTGGGGCTCCCCTTGGACAGAAGGTTCTGTTCATTTGCTGGATCAGAAAGCAGACTGAGTCAGTTTAAACGCAGGCAATTTATCTAAGAGCCCTTTCTTTGTCTGTTGTTGCTGGAGAATCCAGTTTGAATCAGTATATGTGAGCCTTTCCAGGTGGTGCTGCACTCCCCCGTTGTGCCTCTGACAGTCCCCCCATACAGTACAAAAAGGATGGTGCACAATCAAATGTGGAACATGAAATAATCTGAAATATTAGAGAATAAGCATTCTAAGATGGCACAATATCATCAGTGAGCCAGACCAGCCATCAGAACTGGAGAACCTCCGCAGCAAAAGTCTATTCTTGACTTTGGTGGCTTTGAAGCAGGCCCATAAATAGATTTTTAGGGCTGGTTACAAAACCAACAAATCGGGGGGGGGGGGGGGGGAAGGAGGGGGAATGGGAGGGGTTGTCTATTGAAACAAGGAAAGAAGCAAATTCCAGAGTTGAGGGCTCTTCAGTGAGCCCTGAGATAAAAGTCTAGGGATTGCAAGCCTATGAGTCCAAGCTGATCTCAACGGTCAGAAGCAATAAGGAGGGAATCCAGGGTACACAGGGCTTGTGGCTAGTGTGCAGACAGAGTAACATGCTTTACATTTGGCACATTTGTGGCTGCTGTGCAGCAGTGCAAGCAAAACAGGCAAGACCAACTCAGAGGTCCATTTGGAAACGTGGTACTAGAACATTTATATTCCTCCCTCACTGCTGTGACTCACTGAAATCACTGCAAAGTGGCATCCTGCAAGGAAAGGCTTGTCATTGATTGCCCACTACCAAATTGCTCTTTCCTCCAGACAAGATGGCAAGTCAGAGCTTGGCCACTTGATTCTGAGACATCTGGCATGCAGCACAGTGCAGAAGTGCAATTGTGAGCTCTCAGTCTTGCAATCCAGCTGTTGACAGTAGCTTTCTGTCATAGAATCATAGAATATCAGGTTGGAAGGGACCTCAGGAGGTCATCTAGTCCAACCCCCTGCTCAAAGCAGGACCAATCCCCAATTAAATCATCCCAGCCAGGGCTTTGTCAAGCCTGACCTTAAAAACTTCTAAGGAAGGAGATTCTACCACCTCCCTAGGTAACACATTCCAGTGTTTCACCACCCTCCTAGTGAAAAAGTTTTTCCTAATATCCAACCTAAACCTCCCCCACTGCAACTTGAGACCATTACTCCTTGTCCTGTCATCTTCTACCACTGAGAATAGTCTAGAACCATACTCTTTGGAACCACCTCTCAGGTAGTTGAAAGCAGCTATCAAATCCCCCCTCATTCTTCTCTTCTGCAAACTAAACAATCCCAGTTCCCTCAGCCTCTCCTCATAAGTCATGTGTTCCAGACCCCTAATCATTTTTGTTGCCCTTCGCTGGACTCTTTCCAATTTTTCCACATCCTTCTTGTAGTGTGGGGCCCAAAACTGGACACAGTACTCCAGATGAGGCCTCACCAATGTCGAATAGAGGGGAACGATCACATCCCTCAATCTGCTGGCTATGCCCCTACTCATACATCCCAAAATGCCATTGGCCTTCTTGGCAACAAGGGCACACTGTTGACTCATATCCAGCTTCTTGTCCACTGTAACCCCTAGGTTCTTTTCCGCAGAAATGCTGCCTAACCATTCGGTCCCTAGTCTGTAGTGGTGCATGGGATTCTTCCGTCCTAAATGCAAGACCCTGCACTTATCCTTGTTGAACCTCATCAGATTTCTTTTGGCCCAATCCTCCAATTTGTCTAGGTCCCTCTGTATCCTATCCCTACCTGCCACCATATCTACCACTCCTCCTAGTTTAGTACCATCTGCAAATTTGCTCAGAGTGCAATCCACACCATCCTCCAGATCATTTATGAAGATATTGAACAAAACCGGCCCCAGGACCGACCCTTGGGGCACTCCACTTGATACCGGCTGACATCTAGACATGGAGCTATTGATCACTACCCATTGAGCCTGACAATCTAGCCAACTTTCTACCCACCTTATAGTGCATTCATCCAGCCCATACTTCTTTAACTTGCTGACAAGAATACTGTGGGAGACCGTGTCAAAAGCTTTGCTTAAGTCAAGAAACAATACATCCACTGCTTTCCCTTCATCCACAGAACCAGTAATCTCATCATAGAAGGTGATTAGATTGTCAGGCATGATCTTCCCTTGGTGAATCCACGCTGACTGTTCCTGATCACTTTCCTCTCGTGTAAGTGCTTCAGGATTGATTGATTGAGGACCTGCTCCATGATTTTTCCGGGGACTGAGGTGAGGCTGACTGGCCTGTAGTTCCCAGGATCCTCCTTCTTCCCTTTTTTAAAGATGGGCACTACATTAGCCTTTTTCCAGTCGTCCGGGACTTCCCCCGATTGCCATGAGTTTTCAAAGATAATGGCCAATGGCTTTGCAATCACAGCCGTCAACTCCTTTAGCACTCTCGGATGCAACGCATCCGGCCCCATGGACTTGTGCACGTCCAGCTTTTCTAAATAGTCCTGAAACACTTCTTTCTCCACAGAGGGCTGGCCACCTACTCCCCATGCTGTGTTGCCCAGCGCAGCAGTCTGGGAGCTGACATTGTTCGTGAAGACAGAGGCAAAAAAAGCATTGCGTACATTAGCTTTTTCCACATCCTCTGTCACGAGGTTGCCTCCCTCATTCAGTAAGGGGCCCACACTTTCCTTGGCTTTCTTCTTGTTGCCAACATACCTGAAGAAACCCTTCTTGTTACTCTTAACATCTCTTGCTAGCTGCAGCTCCAGGTGCGATTTGGCCCTCCTGATTTCATTCCTACATGCCTGAGCAATATTTTTATACTCTTCCCTGGTCATTTGTCCAATCTTCCACTTCTTGTAAGCTTCTTTTTTATGTTTAAGATCCGCAAGGATTTCACTATTAAGTCAAGCTGGTCGCCTACCATATTTACTATTCTTTCGACACATCGGGATGGTTTGTCCCTGTAACCTCAATAGGGATTCTTTGAAATAGAGCCAGCTCTCCTGGACTCTTTTCCCCCTCATGTTATTCGCCCAGGGGATCCTACCCATCAGTTCCCTGAGGGAGTCGAAGTCTGCTTTCCTGAGGTCCAGGGTCCGTATTCTGCTGCTTACCTTTCTTCGCTGTGTCAGGATCCTGAACTCGACCAACTCATGGTCACTGCCTCCCAGATTCCCATCCACTTTTGCTTCCCCTACTAATTCTCCCCGGTTTGTGAGCAGCAGGTCAAGAAAAGCTCTCCCCCTAGTTGGTTCCTCCAGCACTTGCACCAGGAAATTGTCCTCTACATTTTCCAAAAACTTCCTGGATTGTCTGTGCACCGCTGTATTGCTCTCCCAGCAGATATCAGGATGATTAAAGTCGCCAATGAGAACCAGGGCGTGCGATCTAGTGGCTTCTGCGAGTTGCCGGAAGAAAGCCTAATCCACCTCATCCCCCTGGTCTGGTGGTCTATAGCAGACTCCCACCACTACATCACTCTTGTTGCTCACACTTCTAACCTTAAACCAGAGACACTCAGGTTTTTCTGCAGTTTCATACTGGAGCTCTGAGCAGTCATACTGCTCCCTTACATACAGTACTACTCCCCCGCCTTTTCTGCCCTGCCCTGTCTTCCCAGCACACTGCCGTTCTCCTATTAGGCTTCTGCTAATAAAGGACTATAGTATATAATCTTTTGTTTGCCTCTTAAGCTTGCAAAGCAGAGCCAGCCTACAAGTACCTGCTGAGCTGCTGGGGGATTTCAATGGTGTCCAAGCACAGGAGCTGCTGGAACACACAGGCATTTTCTAACTCATCAGCTAATTCACCACATGGCTTCCTAATGGAGTGAGCATGGCTTCCTAATGGCTCTGCAATATGCCCCCATTGCCAGGTAATCATAGAATCATAGAACTGGAAGGGACCTTGAGAGGTCATCTAGTTCAGTCCTCTGCATTCAAGGCAGGACTAAGTTTTATCTAGACCAGCGGTTCTTGACCTGGGGTGCATGCACCCCCTGGGGGTGCAAGATGCCCTTTCTGGGGGTGCGAGACTTGCCAGATTTTTTTTAGAAGGTAAATCATCGAAAACACAAATTAAGCACAGGCATGTAAGTACAACTAATTTGTTTAATCAAACCTATGTATTTATTAACATTATACATTTTTTAATGATTACTGTAATAAACAAAAATATATCTAGGTTTAAAGAACTGATCTACTTCAACGAGTTTTGATAAGGGATGTGAGAACATATTTTGATTTTTGATAAGGGGTGTGAGAACACATTTTGAGAACCAAAGGGGTGCAGGCTTCCGTAAAGGTTAAGAACCACTGATCTAGACCATTCCTGACAGGTGTTTGTCCAACCTGCTCTTAAAAATCCTCAATGATGGAGATTCCACCACCTCCCTAGGGAATGTATTCCGGTGCTTACCCACTCTGACAGTTAGGAAGTTTTTCCTAGTGTCCAACCTAAACTGCCCTTGCTGTAATTTAAGCCTGTCAGGGTTCCCTCCCCACTCTGAACTCTAGGGTACAGATGTGGGGACCCGCATGAAAGACTCCCTAAGCTTATTTCTACCAGCTTAGATTAAAAACTTTCCCAAGGCACAAATCCTTCCTTGTCCTTGGATGCATTCCGCTGCCACCACCAAGTGAGTTACACAAAGATTCAGAAAAAGGACCACTTGGAGTTCCTGCTTCCCCAAAATATTCCCCCAAGCTCCTTCACCCCCTTTCCTGGGGAGGTTTGAGAATAATCTACCAACGAGATAGGTAAACAAGGTGAGCACAGACCAGACCTTTGGGTTTTTAGGACAACTAAAACCCAATCAGATTCTAAAAAACCAGAACTTTATTATAAAGGGAAAAAAAGTAAAAGAAGCACCTTCGTAAAATCAGGATGGAAGGTAATTTTACAGGGTAATAAGACTTAAAACACAGAGGATTCCACCGTAGGCAAAACTTAAAAGTTACAAAAAACAGGGATAAACCTCCCTCTTAGCACAGGGAAAATTTACAAGCTAAAACAAAAGATAATCTAATGCATTCCTTGCTGTTACTTACTATTTCTGTAATATTAGATGTATCATTTCAGTAGGAGCTGGATTACTTGCTTGGTCTCTCTCTTTGTCTCCGAGAGAACACACACACACAGCCC
Source organism: Caretta caretta (assembly GCF_965140235.1). Lineage (NCBI taxonomy): Eukaryota > Metazoa > Chordata > Testudines > Cheloniidae > Caretta > Caretta caretta. Next base: position 211,907,330 of record NC_134208.1, on the reverse strand, counting down.
AAAACAAAGCCTCCCCCCCCCGGATTTGAAAGTATCTTCTTTCCCCATTGGCCCTTCTGGTCAGGTGCCAACTAGGTTAATTGAACTGATTAACCCCTTACAGGTAAGGGGATTCTGTACCTCTGGCCAAGAGGGATTTTATTTTACTGCATACATAAAGGTTGTTACTCTTCCCTTTACATTTATGACAAAGCCCATTGCTTTTTGTCCTACCCTCCTTGTAACAACCTTTTATGTACTTGAATACTGTTATGTCCCCTCTCAGTCTTCACTTCTCCAGACTAAACAAACTCATTTTTTTTCAATATTCCCTCATAGGTCATGTTTTCTAGACATTTAATCATTTTTGTTGCTCTTCTCTGGACTTTCTCCAATTTGTCCACATCTTTCCTGAAATGTGGAGCCCAGAACTGGACACAATACTCCAGTTGAGGCCTAATCAGCGCGGAGTAGAGCAGAAGAATTACTTCTCGTGTCTTGCTTACAGCACTCCTGCTAATACATCCCAGAATGAGGTTTGCTTTTTCTGCAGCAGCGTTACACTGTTGATTCATATTTAGCCTGTGATCCACTATGACCCCCAGATCCCTTTCTGCAGTACTTCCTAGGCAGTCATTTCCCATTTTGTATGTAATGCACAGAGCAGCTTTCTGTGGTAGCTTAAAGGAGAGCTGCACCTTCAAGGCATATGCCCAGCCTTCACTACAGCTGCTCTGCACCAGGCAGAAAGGAGCAGTGCAGCGATGAAAGCGAAAGCAAGTAGCCCCACCCCTGCGCTCTGGGGGTGGTGAGCACAATGAAACTGCTGGGTGATATTCAGGGCCTTGCAAACCTGTTGCATAATTTGGCCTGTGAAATGGGTGCCTCGATCGCTGTTAATAGAGACAGGAAACCCAAATCGGGGGATGAACTCTCTTAACAGGCCTCCCTCACAGAACACAAGGGCAAAGAGGGCCAGGGGACAGGCAACAGGCCAGGCCAGGCCAGGCCAGGCCAGGCGAGCCAGCTTGCCTGCCTCAGACACGGATAACTCATTGTGGAACAGAGCTGATGAAGGGGGTCTATGACACTCACTCCTCCTGCCACAGACAGGATGGCCGGGGGTGGCCCAAGGAAAGGGCATGTGGTGAAGGAGCCCCTGTGTCACACCAAAGATGAGCCATGTTTACGGCCCAGTGTGGCTGTTCAGAGCAGGCCTTGGGGCAGGGGAATTGGCTCCGCACATGGAAGAAGCAGGACCAGGGGAGCGCAAAGGCAAGTATTAATCCCCTTTGTGGGCACGCACGCGCACACTCCTGTGCCACACAGCTACACCGCAGGACCTGGCCTGAGTTCTTGAGTACCGTGTTAGACCCACATACTCACACCTGCGGTACGTTTCAGTAGGCTGATCCAAGCAGTGGGATTAACACACCAGAGGCAACAGGGTGGGGATGGGGAGAGTTCGCACATTTCTAGGCTGATGCTGTAGGGCTGAGGGTGGTTTAAGATCTGAACAGAACAATAGCTGCCATTGTTTGGCTGGAGAGGGTTGACAATTCGGCACCGGGGAAGCTGCAGCAGCAGGTGTGCAAATTCTCCCCCTCCCCCTGCACTCTGTTTACCTCAAGGGGGTGTTAATACCAGAGTCTGCCTGTTCCTTTACGAGCCAGGGGTTGCCTGCGCTGAGAGAACATGCAGTGCTGCAACTACCCAGCTACACCAGGGCAAACATCCGGGGAGCCCTAGATTTGTTCTGACAAGTCCCCTTTTGCCCTGCTCTCCCCTCCCCGGATTCTGTGCTCCCTTCGCCTCCCGCCCCAGGAGGTTGACACAGCTTCTGTCAGTGCGGTGTGGGGGGTTAATGTAACGTTGCATTTCAAAGACACGCTCACTTCCATCTCCTGAGCGTCCTTTACTCCATCCCTTTGTCACGTCACTGGCTGTTCTCCCTCTCCTTCAGAGGTCTTGACAAAAGGCCAGCCAGGGAACTTGGGGGAGCTGCACCCATGTGCATGGAACAGTGTATCCCCATTGACTTCATGGAGCTGTGCTGATTACATCCGCTGGGAATCTGGCCCATTGCCTTTTAGGTCTGTAACAACACTTCACAAATCCAGTCTAGTTTACTCAGAAGCCCTGCAGATACCCAAACTGGGTTAGTGAAATATGGTGTGCTGTGGTTTTCACCGTAATCATAGTTCGGGACCCTAGCAGCTGAAATAAGCAGAAAGTCATGCTCTTGAAATCATATCACTCAAATCCCACTGAGCCCTCGCACGGCAGTCACCCATTCCAGATGATAGCCACCAATCGCAGCATGAAGGACATGAACATTTCAGCAACCGGAACCCTAAGCTATAGCAAGGGCAAGCCCTTTGGGTAGGGACTGTCTCTGTGCCAGGTCCTGTACAAACACACAATGAAATCAGGGCCAGGTCCATGACTGGGGGGCACTACGGTAATAGGTACACAACGAGCTACAGGGACTTCCATTTGACAGAACATGTGCAGCTCAGTGGTTTAGTGAAAGCCTACAGCACCTTCGCTCCCACTGAGTGCTTTTCCACCCTGCTTTCCTTCAGGGCTATGACCATTGCTTGCCAGCCACAAGCTTGAGGAATCAGGTGTCGATTGCTTCACACATGGGAAAGCTGCAGGCCAAAGGGCAGGAAAGCCCCACTAGGTTTCTGCACAGAGATTTCTCTCCAGTTGTGTTGTTGGGTGAGGGAGAGGTTGTGTGCTTCTCCCCCATCAGATCCTCAGCTGGTGTAATTTAGGGTAGCTCCACTGATTCCAATGGAGCTATGGCCAATTGACATCAGCTGAGGATGTGACTCTATTGGTTTCAGTGGAGTTACACTGATTTATACAACCCAAGGATGTGGTCCATGACAGGCAATTTATGCCTGTTTAATTTTTCTCTCTCTTTTAATGTTAGTTTTTTTAAAAACAGGATTTAATTACAAACCACCAACCTTCTCCTAAGAACGAGGAAAGCTGTCTTATTCCAAATTAAAGCCAACATTTTAACCTCAACTCCCACTGATTTTTACCTTGAAAATGAGCATACTCACGGACACGAGGAATCCTTCATTGTGATTTTCATAGCTTTCTTCAGAGCCTTTACATAATACACCTGTTTATTGGGTGCACTGAATATATATTTAAGTTACTCAGGGCAAAGGAGTATCATGTGGCTCATGGGCCGGATCCTCAGCTGGTGAAACTTGGCATAGTTCCATTAAAGTCAACAGAGCTAGGCTGAGTCACACTAATCCAGCCCCATGTGTTTAAAGGGAAAAATACATATACAAAAGGAGCAATATACTGCTGCCCTCGATTCATGTGTGGAACTACTATTGACATCCCTGGCAGTTCCACATGCAGATAAAAGACTCAAAGGCTGTGTGTGGCCTTTTGTGTTTGGAAGATATAAGCTTTTGCAATTTTTACACTACATCATCTTTCTGCGTTTAATGCACGGTGCAGCAGAACAACGGATGAGCTCCTCCACAGAGATAGCGAACAAGCAATGAGAGCCTAAGGAAATATACAGAACCCAAATGAGGCATGTTAGCACGCTGTAGCATCTTCAAGAGCAACATGTGGAAGGAGGCAAATTAATATGAGCCAGGGATCATGCTAATAAGCATGGAGAGAGCAGGTCCATTGTGAGCTAAGTGCCTTCCATGAGGGATAGATGAGGAGGGAGATGATGCCCATAGGTGGGAGAGGCGCACAGGGACCGAGTGAGGCCTGATACCCTCCATTGTCTTCAGCTGGTTTATCTGAGACAGAGGCAGACCTCCCATTAAATGTGATGGGGCTAGGGTGCTTGTAGGACTGGGACCTGTGGGCCTAATCACGCAGACACTCTACTCTGCACAGAGTTACTATTCTGAGTATACCTGCTGGCTCGCTCTCCCCTCTCCCTCTGCAAGACCCTGTGAGGCCCTGAAAGCACAATCTCCAGGAAGGGTCAGTATTAAGCATGGAGAGACATCCTCTCAGCGTTGCCCAGCGTAGCACAGGGGAGTGCAGTACATGATGCTACAGCCCTTCACGGGGTGTAGTTTGCTCCGTCTGCTGCGCTGGTCCTGGTGCATGGGGACATTTCCTCTCCCTTCTAGTACTGTGTCCTCTGTGTCATTGTATACTGGGGCTGCAATTCCACCTGGCCCTCACACGGGGCATGGGGTGCGTGTGAGAAGGCTGCTTGTGCCTTTCCCCTCACCAAGTGCCTGCGTAAGGGTCAGGCAAAGTGTGGGAAGCAACTGAAAGCAATGGGATTATTTGTGGAGCAAAGTAACGCTTAGCAGGAGGAAAGGTGGGAGGACCGAGCTCTTTGTTTCTAATCATAAAACAGTGCGATAGAATTCCATCTCTCTATCACACCGTCAGGGCATGTGTCCCAAAGTGCTCTATGGGCTAGAAGTGCTTGGTAAAATTAGTACCAAAGCACTAGTAGCTGGGTATAGAAACTAGCCCTGGGTATTTTTAAAGATAGGAACAGTGTTCGTACCATCATCTTTACAATTACTTCAAGGTGAACTTGGAAGGATTTTTCTTTCTTTCTCAAGTTCTGATTAAAACAAGGAACCTGTAGCAAATAATAAACAAACAATCCAATCTCCACACCAAAGAACCACAGCAATCTGCTCGGGTATAATAAAATACTACTTGATGTTCTGGCTTTTACAAAATCAGTACCACTAGGGGAATGGCTGCTGGGAAAGCATTGTTTGCAGCTGTAGAAATTTCACCAGTAAATGATATGCTATAGGACACATGCAATAAAACCCTGAACTGGAAGTCAGGCTGAATGAATATACTTCTCACTTCATAAATCACAGCTGCTCTAGGATGGCAGACACCTGCACACTTTCTAGATTTATGTTTTAAAATTAATATGAAGGCAGGAGCCAGATCCTCTTTTGGTGTAAATGAGCAGAGCTCCACGGAAATCTATGGATGAAGTTACTGCTTGAAGTGAATGGAGCAACTCCAGTTTACATCAGTTGAAGATGTGGGCCATTGTTTTTCATTAAGTGCCTGATCCAAAGCCCATTGAAGTCGATGGGTTTCTTTCAGTGCACAGTGTATCAGATCTTAGCACTATGTGAAGTGGCTGCTTTCTGGCTGGTTGCCCTTCCTGAGCTGTGTGGCCCTGAGACACACAAATACAGCAAGAGGACACAGATGAGCTAGAATTGCATTTCTGCACTTTTTCCCCTCCCCATGCCAGGGTGCACTGAAATGAGATGAAACTGTTTGTCCTAGACCAGAGGTGGGCAAACTACAGCCCGCAGGCCACCGTCCTGCCTGGCCCCTGAGCTCCACACTGGGGAGGCTCGCCCCCGGCCCCTTCTCCGCTGTCCCCACTCCCCTGCAGCCACGCTGCCACGCGGGCAGAACTCTGGCCCACCGCTCCTGTTGGGCAGTGTGGCTGGCTCCGGCATGGTAAGGGGGCGGGGAGCGGGGAGGTTGGATAAAGGGCAGGGGGTCCCGAGGGGCAGTCAGGGGACAGGGAGCAGGGGGCGGTTGGATGAGGTGGAGGTTCGGGGGGGCAGTCAGGGAATGGGGAGGAGGATAGGGGGTGGGGTCCCGGGGGGTGGTTAGGGGCAGGGGTGTGGATAGGGGTTGAGGCAGTCAGGAGACAGGGAGCAAGGGGTGGGGTTGGACAGGGGCCAGGGTCCCGGGAAACGGTGGTCAGGGGACAAGGAGCGTTGGATGTGTGTCGGGTTCTGAGGGGGGCAGTCAGGGGGCAGGAAGTGGGAGGGGGTGGGGCCAGGCTGTTTGGGGAGGCACAGCCTTCCCTACCCGGCCCTCCATACAGTTGAGCAACCCCTATGTGGCCCTTGGGCCAAAAAGTTTGCCCACCCCTGTCCTAGACTGTAAGTGCTTTTCCTGATCACTTTTCTCAAATGCAGGCTTGGCAAGTTCTCGCAGAAAAAGGTAGCTAGTGAAAAGGGGTGGGACCTGATTCACCATAGTGTTACTCCAGTTTCAGGCTGGGGAAAGGCTGAAGAAATTGGTGGAGTCAGGAGTAAGGCAGCAGGGAACGAGACTCAGAGCCTGTGGAAGAAAAACCCCAGCAGCAGTACAAGTGATGTGATTTTCATGAGCACAGAATCTAATTATCTGCCACAATTTCAAGTCTGATGCCCTCTGTTGGGATTTGTTCAGATCCTCCAAGCATGGCTTTATGAAAAAGTGATGTCTCAGTTGACATCTAAGGCTTTTAAATGAAACAGTCACAGCAGAACTCTCAGGTTAATGAATTCTATGGAAAATTCCTCTCCCATCACATCACGCCTCTCCGTTGCACTGCGAAGGTTCTGATAGCTAACCTTATAGGACAGATGTCAGCTTGCTGGTTTATGAGTGGGAAGGGACAACCACAATCGCTGTGATACAAGGATCACCCTCCAGGAGGGTCAATGGCTTGGCTTCCCTTCCCTGCACCAGGCTCCTGGGAACTGGAGCGGTATATAAGGAAGATGCTAGGGACTTCATCCAGTCATACATTCTCGCTGAGGTGGGAGCCAATGACCTTCATGCCTTCAGCAGCCCAGGGCCTCGCTCTTCTCTTGTGTTGCCAGGGCAGTACTTGATGCTCTCACTATATGCTTTACCCTGTTTATCTTCCTCCCCACGCCCTTCCTCCTGTTCTGCTTCCCTCTCCATCAGCTCCCTCAGGGATTATGCCTCTCGCAGTCCCCCAGACTTCCCACTGACTTTCTCCAAAGATGGGGAGATAACTGGCAAGACTGTGATGGCAAAGGCCACCTGTTTGTTTGAAGGAAGTCGGCACATTGGCCTCCCATAAAGATGTATTAGCAGTCTCCCAACAGTAATAAACCACGATTCCTATCGCTCCTGTAGATTTCACCAGCAGTGAGGGGGACAGGTCCAACTTTCAGGCTGCAGTTCCCCACTAACATCTAGAAGGTTAGTATGTGAAACTGGTTAAAATTCAACCAGAGATGTCTCTTCCCCCTCCTCCCCCAAATAGATCTGCTAGAAAGCTCCTTGTTTGATATATTGTTCTTCTTTTTGATAATGCAGTCTTGTTATCAGAGTTGCATTAAGAAGTAACTGTTGTGTGTCTCACAAATCAAATCCTAGTAAAATTCAGAAACTAAGAGGGGACAGATTTGGGATATGACAGACCATCGCTCAGGTTACATGACAGATGCCAGGCTCAGTAGATGCAAGTTGGAAGAGACAGAGAATGATATATGCAATGTTTAATTAAAGGCATTAACAAGCCTTGCAAGCCAAGTTCTCCACTATCCTCTCGGCTGATAGGCATGGTCAAGCATTAAAGAGCCCTGTCTTCAGATTAAATTAAGATATCTAGTGGAATGACTGAGTACAAAAGAAAAGAAGAGCTAATGTTTAGTGATAAATGCCAACAGGAAAAGGCATCTCTGTGAGCAGCTTCATGCATGAATGATGAATTACAGAAGCTGATACACAGTGTATGGAGCAGAATGGAGGGAAAAGTGAAAACATTTTTCTGAAATTCACTTGAATTCAAAGCAAATTGTGTTTGTTTGCTGTTCTCTGCCACTTACCACTGAATTCCTAACACATAGTAATAAATCTATCCACACCGCTCCCTGGAGAAGCATCACTATCCCCTCTGTTTTGCAGATGGGGAAATGGAGGCACAGAGCTTATCCCATGAATTGGCCGAAGTCATACGAGCTGGGAATGGAACCCAGACAGGCAAGGTCCCAAGCCAGCACTTGGAGCACAAGCCCACCCTACCTCAGACTTTCCTATATGCACATGAAAATGCACACACAGCTTGTTTTAAGCCCAAACATCTTAATATTCAGCAGAAACAAATTCTGAATTCTCTAGTCAATCGTAAACTTTGCAGTTCCCAATTCACACTGTGTTGTTAGTTATATAAGAGGCTAGAAACCAAATGACTGCTGTAACTAACCAAAGCAGCAAGAAATGTGTACATTCCAAATTCAGCAGTGATCTGCAAACCCAGGCTCATGCTCTGGGAAAATCCAGGAATAACCTCAGGTAGCAAACACATTTGGGCCCTCCTCAGTCCGGTTGTGGCCAAGTCACCAACAGTATAAAAGGCAAAATTGATCAAGTCAGTGACTCACTTCATACAGTTTGTTCAGCTCTACTATGGAAAGCATGGTGATTTCCCAGCCAGGCCACGTTCGGATTTCTCTTGCAGAGCAGCTCTATGACCACGGTATCGCTGTTCCTCAGATTACAGCTCATGTTAAAAGGAGCAGGGAGGAGAATCCTTACTAAGGGCTGAATCCAATGCCCACTGTAATCAATGGCAGTCTTCCCGCTGACTTCCATGGGGATGGACCCTGCCTAAGGGCCCAGCTCCTGCCCAGCTGCCCCATATGTGTTCAATGAGCCCTATTCACCTTGTGACCCTGTGCAGCAGCCAGCACCGCTGCAGTTCCTGTGTGCCTCAGAATGCGTGGCCGCCCTTCTGGGCATGAAGGGGCAGCCAGAAGGCAGGGGGAGGAGAACACGCTCTGTTACCCAGATGAGGATCAGCAGCATCCTCCACCTGTTCTGGAGGCAGATTTCCTTTCAGGGCTCCTCCCCACCACCTTGGGCTGTGCAGCTGAGACAGTCCCCCAGCCTGGGGGGCTGAGCTCCAGGATCTCTCAAGCTGGTTCTGTTTTGGGGCTTCATTAACATCGTGGTTTTTTAAACTCTGCTTTTAGCCAGATGAGCATAAAATGCCAGGATAAGGAGAAGCCTAGTGACGTGGAAGTAGCCCTCACCCACTGCACACAAAGGTCTTAAGAGGTGTTGTATGTACAAAGGGATGATGCAACCAGTGGCAACCACAAAGAAATGCTGTAAATACCCCAGCAAACAACCAATTGGCTAATCAGGAGCTAACCCTAATTCTCCAGATACCCAATAGGAACATGGCATTCTCTTACAGCAGACAGACTGACCAACATTCCTTGCCAAATGGCTGGCATGAATAACAAGTTCATGCAGCACATCAGCCATCCAGCTTCCACTGATCGCCCAAGAGAGCTATAGAAATAGCTTGTAGGAGTGATTCATAATGAGAACACCTGGAGTAAACAACTGAGACTAGAACCCAATCTGGTTAACCCCTTCTGTGCTGGCACCCAGCACTCCCTTTGTCCAAATATTTCCCCTGCAAATGAATAGCTAGAGGGTCAAAGCAACAGCAGCAAGAGGATAAATTCAAGCGGTGTGTGTCTTTTAGATGACATTTGAAAAATGTTTGTCAACATTACTGTTTCTAGTACGTGTTTTCAGATTCCTGCTAACGCAGCTGAATTGATTCTCAGACATCTGCTAGTCTGCAAGTCAGCCAGTTAGTACTAGGTCCTTATGTGGGTGTATGCTGTATGCGTGGCATTCAAGCACTACCCTTCTTTGCATGCTCTGCATTAGAACTGGGCAGAACTGCAGTCCCTGCATGGAGGGGAGAGCACGATTTGCTCCCTTACTACTCCTGTAGGCGAATGAGGCACCCCCGCAGGGATAGAGATTAGCAGCAAGGAGGAGAACCATGTCATGGGTGAAAGGATGCTGCACTCCAGGAAGACGGATAGCAGTGTGCATGTTCCCTGTATGCCAAGCAGCATCTGGACCCCAGGAACTGCCATACTGGATCAGACCATCCGGTCTCCAACAATGGCCAGTACCAGCTGCTTCAGGGGAATGAACCCTGAAGTAGGCCGTATGGGTTAACCTTCCTCCAACAGAAGTTTCCTCCTGATCCCCAATAGAGACTGGTTGAAGCCCTGAAGCATGAGGGTTTGTATTCCTTCTGTATTCCTATATGTACTATGATAAACCTGGATATTCTCATTATCCATATAACTGCCCAAACCTTTTTGAAATCCTAAATACTTGGCTTCAACACTATCTTGTGGCACAGGCCAATTGTATGTTGTGTGAAAAACATATTTGCATGTATCATTCTGAATTTACCACTCCCAGCTTCATTGAACATCCCCTTGTCCTTGTGTTATGAGACAAGGTGAATATAAGTGACTGATATACCTTCCCTGCTTCAGTATTTTGCTTTGCTTTGAAAGGGAATTACAGAGTAGGTATGGCACAACGCTACCCAAGAGTTTGTGTGGTATTGAAAACACTAGTAACTAACTTCACAACCCAGATAAAACGTTGACCAGTGCAATAGATTCTATTTATTACATGTATGTGGTTTACATAATGCAAACAAACTGTCTAGACTGACATTCCCAATCCCCAGTAGTTAAAGCAGAAGCACATACAGTTTTACTGGTTTATAATGTTATAGATAATAGCCCTTTTTACAGAGCTAGAATATTTGTGTCTTTTGTAGTTACAGAAAATTGGATGTAGCAAGCTGAGTGCTGATGTCCAGATATCTGACAGGTCTAAAGTTGGGCAGGTCTGTACACCCTGCCTGCATTATTAGTTGCACAAAACATAGCAAGCATTTGCTGAAGAAGAGAAAAAGAAAAAAAAGCATGGTTGCTTATTTGGATTTTTCTTTAACACAAAACTCTTCAAATCCTGGCACCAGGCAATGCTTTTCTGCACTTAGTGGCTTAATTTTTCAAGTTTCTGACAGCTGCTAAAAGAGAAAGGTAATTTCTGCTGGGAAGGAAAGTGAACAGATTGGCTTTCCTTCTAACCAGCTGACAAGCAAATCATACCTGATCGCAATGAACTGACAGCATAATGTGAAACTATAAGCCCAGGTCTGTAATGTAACTGTTAGTCATTGTTGTGCATGACACATGCGTGGACTGCGACATTCAGAGAGAGGCATGAAATAGTCCATTAAGCTGATTTACAGGCACTCTTTCCTGTGTGATAAAAGATGCAGAGAAGTGGAACATGATGCACCAAGGGCCTTTGTTTCACAAACTTTTCACATTCCTTGGTTTTCATGAGGAAGTTTCATGAAGTTCACACACCCTCACCCTCACTTGCCCCAGTGTCCATTGAAGTCAGCAGGTATCTTTCCATTGACTCCAGTGGGCATTGGAGCAGGTGCCTAGAGAACTGAATATTATGCATCTTGGGTGAATCCCATCTTCGCTGAAGTCAATGGGAAAATTTCTACCAGCTTCATTGGCCCCACCCAGGATTCACCTCTTAAACTGACTCTGATCTTTCCAGCTCTGTCATTCTCCTAATTCAGCAGTTTTCAAACTGTGGGTTGGGACCCCAAAGTGGGTCGCAACCCCCTTTGAATGGGGTCGCCAGGGCTGGCTTAGAGTTGCTGGGGCCCGGGGCTAAAGCCCGATCCCCACTACCCAGGGCCGAAGCCAAAGCCTGAGGGCTTCAGCCCTGGGCAGCAGGACTCAGGTTGCGGGCCCCCTGCATGGGGCTGAAGCCTCTGAGCTTCAACTTTGGCCCCCCTGCCCAGAGCATTGGGGCTCAGACTTTGCGCCCCCGGGCTCAGGTTTCGGTCCCCCCCTCCTGGGGCTCGGGTAGTAATTTTTGTTGTCAGAAGGGGATCGCGGTGCAATAAAGTCTGAGAACCCCTGTCCTAATTGATATGTAGACTTGCTAGTACATTGCCTGTTCTTGTCTCCTCTTTTATGCTAATCAGCAACACAGTGCTAATCCATCTTATTTCAACCCAGGAAGCCATTGTCCTCAGGTGGAAAAAATAATTGAAAATTAATTATTAAAATTAAAAAAAATCAGAGCTCTGCTCTCAGTCCCAGTAGCAAAGCTAGAAAGGAAAGGAAAAACACATTCCTTCCCCAGGGAAGTCTCAGAAATAGATTCCCCTAGAGGAAGGTCAGTTCCTTTCCCTGTCACACTTTCAAATCATGCAGATCTATAACTCAGCTGACATCTTCCGGAACCAGCTGGGACTAAAGAGCAGAGGACGCCAAACAGTGAGCCACAAACTGGGTTATTTGAGTGGGGTAATACATGACAAATACTACAAGGGGAGCATTTCCCATTGCAACGCATGGTTTAATTTCTATCTAGGGCTAAAGGATGAGCAAGTTTAGTGGAACCTTTATGAACTCAAGGCCAAGTACTTCCCAGGCCTCCTCACCAGTGCTAAAATGCCTCCTGGGAATCAAGATGGCCTGGCTCTGTGGCTGCGGGGCCATGGAATGCACAGAGGAAGGCAGTATGACCCAGTGGATGGGGAGACTTGGGAGACCCATTCGACTCCCTGCTCTGCCATAGACTTGCTCTGTGACCTTGGACAAGTCACTTAATCTCTCCGTCCTGATCCCTACAATGGGGATGATTGCACATGTCTATCTCACAGGGGTGCTGTGAGGAGAAATGCACTAAAGCTTGGGGAGGTGATGCGCAGTGATGAGTGTGGTATAAGACCCTGACCAGAAGCGGCTAAGCTAGGAAGGGAGGCCTGCTTTATAGTGAAATTGCTGCTCTTACCCAGCTATTATGCCTCACCTGCTTCCCAGGAGGTGGGGCTCAGGCCTTCTGCTGCCTGCCCATGGCACAGGGATCATATCACTGCTGTTAAAATTGCAATAGCATAGCCTGAGGGACAGTATGTGCTACGTGGCCCCTTCTGTGCCTGACCCACAGGCAATCAGAGACTGTTACAGAGCCTGGTTGTTTAAGCTGTAAATGGCTTTAAGCTCTCCAGGTCCCTGGTTCAGTCCCTGGTATGCTGGCTAAGATGACAGCCGTCACAGGAGCATGTACATAAGAATGGCCATATTGGGTCAGACCAAAGGTCCATCCAGCCCTGCATCCTTTCTACCGACAGTGGCCAATGCCAGGTGCCCCAGAGGGAGTGAACTTAACAGGTAATGATCAAGTGATCTCTTTCTTGTCATCCATCTCCACCCTCTTGCAAACAGAGGCTAGGGACACCATTCCTCACCCATCCTGGCTAATAGCCATTAATAGACTTAACCTCCATGAATTTATCTAGTTCTCTTTTAAACCTTGTTATAGTCCTAGCCTTCACAAGCTCCTCAGGCAAGGAGTTCCACAGGTTGACTGTGCACTGAGTAAGAAAAACTTCCTTTTATTTGTTTTAAACCTGCTGCTCATTAATTTCATTTGGTGGCCCCTAGTTCTTATATTATGGGAACAAGTAAATAACTTTTCCTTATTCACTTTCTCCGCACTACTCATGATTTTATAGACCTCTATCATATTCCCCCTTAGTCTCCCTATTCCAAGATGAAAAGTCCTTGCCTCTAATCTCTCCTCATATGGGTCCCGTTCCAAACCCCTAATCATTTTAGTTGCCCTTTTCTGAACCTTTTCTAATGCCAGTATATCTTTTTTGAGATGAGGGGACCACATCTGTACGCAGTATTCAAGATGTGGGCATACCATGGATTTATATAAGAGCAATAAGATATTCTCCGTCTTATTCTCTATCCCTTTTTAAATGATTCCTAACATTTAATGATTCCTAACATCCTATTTGCTTTTTGACTGCCGCTGCACACTGCGTGGACGTCTTCAGAGAATTATCCACGATGATTCCAAGATCTTTCTCCTGATTAGCTGTAGCTAAATTAGCCCCCATCATATTGTATGTATAGTTGGGGTTATTTTTTCCAATATGCATTACTTGACATTTATCCACATTAAATTTCATTTGCCATTTTGTTGCCCAATCACTTAGTTTTGTGAGATCTTTTTGAAGTTCTTCAGAATCTGCTTTGGTCTTAACTATCTTGAGCAGTTTAGTATCATCTGCAAACTTTGCCACATCACTGTTTACCCCTTTCTCCAGATCATTTATGAATAAGTTGAATAGGATTGGTCCTAGGACTGACCTTAGGAGAACACCACTAGTTACCCCTTTCCATTCCGAAAATGTACCATTTATTCCTACCCTTTGTTCCCTGTCTTTTAACCCGTTCTCAATCCATGAAAGGATCTTCCCTCTTATCATAGAATCATAGAATATCAGGGTTGGAAGGGACCTCAGGAGGTCATCTAGTCCAACCCCCTGCTCAAAGCAGGACCAATCCCCAACTAACTCATCCCAGCCAGGGCTTTCTCAAGCCTGACCTTAAAAACCTCTAAGGAAGGAGATTCCACCACCTCCCTAGGTAACCCATTCCAGTGCTTCACCACCCTTCTAGTGAAAAAGTTTTTCCTAATATCCAACCTAAACCTCCCTCACTGCAACTTGAGACCATTACTCCTTGTTCTGTCATCTGCTACCACTGAGAACAGTCTAGAGCTATCCTCTTTGTAACCCCCTTTCAGGTAGTTGAAAGCAGGTATCAAATCCCCCATCACTCTTCTCTTCCGCAGACTAAACAATCCCAGTTCCCTCAGCCTCTCCTCATAAGTCATATGTTCCAGTCCCCTAATCATTTTTGTTGCCGTCCGCTGGACGCTTTCCAATTTTTCCACATCCTTCTTGTAGTGTATCCCATGACAACTTAATTTACATAAGAGCCTTTGGTGAGGGACCTTGTCAAAGGCTTTCTGGAAATCTAAGTACACTAAGTCCACTGGATCCCCCTTGTCCACATGTTTGTTGACCCCCGCAAAGAACTCTAATAGATTAGTAAGACCTGATCTCCCTTTACAGAAACCATGTTGACTTTCGCGCAACAATTTATGCTCTTCTATGTGTCTGACAATTTTATTCTTTACTATTGTTTCAACTAATTTGCCTGGTACAGATGTTAGACTTACTAGTCTGTAATTGCCAGGATCACCTCAAGAGCCCTTCTTAAATATTGGCGTTACATTAGCCATCTTCCAGTCATTGGGTACAGTAGCTGATTTAAAGGACAGGTTACAAACCATAGTTAATAGTTCCGCAATTTCACATTTGAGTTCTTTCAGAACTCTTGGGTGAATGCCATCTAGTCCCGGTGACTCGTTACTGTTAAGTTTCTTAATTAATTCCAAAACCTCCTCTAGTGACACTTCAATCTGTGACAATTCCTCAGATTTGTCACCTACAAAAGACAGCGCAGGTTTGGGAATCTCCCAAACATCCTCAGCCGTGAAGACTGAAGCAAAGAATTCATTTTGTTTCTCTGCAATGACTTTATTGTCTTTAAGTGCTCCTTTTGTATTTTGATTGTCCAGGGGCCCCACTGGTTGTTTAGCAGGCTTCCTGCTTCTGATGTACTTAAAAAACATTTTGTTATTACCTTTTGAGGTATATGTAGGATAGATCTACACTGGAATAAATACCCGCAGCAGACTTGGATTTGTGAGGCTATAAAATTGCAGTGGAGGTGTTCAGGCTGAGGTTGGGGCCTGGACTCCGAGACCCCACAAAGAGAGAGGGTCCCAGAGCCTGGGCTCCAGCCCAAATGACTACATTGCAGTTTTATAGCCCCGCAAGTGCGGACCAGCTGCAGGTCTTTTATTGCAGTATAGAAATAACTAGAGAGGCCTCACTACCCTGGGCTAGTCACAATACAAACGCGGCATGCAAGAAGCAGTGCCTGTCTAAAGAGTTTATAGTCTAAATTGACAAGACAGAGTGGGAGGGGAAACAGAGGGACAGAGCGATGAAGTGACTTGCCCAAGAACACACAAAAGTTTGGTGGCAGAGCCAGGCATAATGCCGAACTCTTGAACTACACTGCCTCTGCATTCTAGAGCACAGGCTGGATTCCAAATTCTCTGACCCTTTTGGCTCTGTGCATCATTGCAGCCCTGTCATGGAAAGATGTGCATTTGAGATTTCTAGTACTTCCTGCTTCCAGTCACACCACTATGAGACTTGCAAGAACAAATTTACTCCTACTGCTTTGGTATTTATCTCACCAGTCTCCCACTGGAGCCAAGAAGATATGAAGAATTAGGAAATAATGTTAAGAAAGCTCTCCAAATGTTTTCAAACCTGAAAAATTGACTGATTTGAGTTTTGAACAAAGGTTGGGTTGCTTCCTCCTTCTCTTTGCAGATCAGAAACAAGTACAATTGCGCCAATCAAGTTTCCCAGCTGTGATGTACAACCAGATTTTCATTCTCCATCAACCGTGTCACTCACTCCAACACAACTTGTTTTTAATTCTTGTAGGAAAAAATAAAACACAGAAGAAATACTCCAAAATATACTGAAAATTCTATTCTTATGTCACTTCAGTCTGAGCTTCTCTAGCGTACTGTCTGACATACGCTATTCCAGGGGAGAGGGAATCACACTGTACAATGACCACTGCCTGGCAAGGTTTTCCGTCAGGACTCCAAAAGCAGAGTGATTGGCTGTATTTAGTGACATTCTGTTCCATTAACAGTCCTAGCTTTTGGAGACTGAAATTGTTTTTATCATCTTGGCACATTAAACCCCAAATTTCCATCTCGTATCACTGCCCAGTCCATCAGGTGTTTAATAGAGCACAGGATAAGTTGCCAGCAAGGGTACATAGAAAGTGCATCGAAAATACATAGCAAACACATGTACTGTAGATACCAAAATGTACCACAGTTCTCTACTACTTCAGATAAAGCTGCAGAGCTATCCTTGCAAACTAGTACTCCAATCTTGCAGAGCCTTAAGCCCATGCTTACTTTTACCCGTGTGAGTTATTGAAGTCATTAAGCCTGGGTTCCCTCTCTAAGAAAGTTGCAAATGTTAATAAATCACACGTTATATGGAAAGAGGGAAGATGAGAAAGCAGGACTGTGTAGAGAAGGATCAAAGGCAGAGATGAGCCCAAGTGAGGATATTCAGATCCCTGCAAAGATCAGAATTCGGATCCAACTGCTACCCCAAAGAGCCAAGAATATTTACTTAGATTATAATATCCAAGCTCTTTGTTCTGTGTTTGCACAGCACCTAGCACAGTGGGGTCCTGGCCCCTGAGTAGGGCTCCCAGGTGCTACTGCAATACAAATAATAATAATGCTGCAAGAGCTGTGTAAGTCATTCTCTGCACTAAAATAGCAGTTTATTTTCATGTATCTACTTTCTTCTTTAATTTTCCATCGTTTTGGTTCTGTAATGGGTTAGTTCCTGACATAGATGAAAAGAAAAATGCCCTCCCCCGCACCCAATACAGCATGGCCTATTTCCAGATACGCTCCTTCTCTTTGCTCTGGATTCTGCCACACATGCTCACAAGGAGCTGTACTGTACTCTGCGTTTCAGCTGAACTACTCACCAAGTAAGATGCCACCTCTTGTCAAGGGAGGGTAGTAGGATCTAGATCTATTTGTCATCTGTTATCAATGAAAACCTGTGATGGAAACTGAACATGAAATCTCTCACATTTGCTTTTTGCATTCAAAGTATGCAGGTGCCAGGTGATTTCAGTGAGGAGGTAACATAACCTGCACTTCCCATAAAAACTCTTTGAGTTAATGAGCTGTGGAAAATAATGATCACAGCTGACTGTGCCCCTGAAAATGACAGTCACCTGAAAACCAGGACATGGCAGCAAAGCAGGTGAATGATGATGATAATGATGATCCAGACCCTGATCCTGCAGGGAGCTTGGGGTGGGCAGAGCCCCAGCACTCCTGAGAAGTCCTCCTGAGTTAAAGGTCTGTCTATGCAGAGCTCACTGCAGGCTTGGGTCTTGAGCTATCTGGGTTCACAGAGATGATACACCAACTCCACTTTACAGGAACAAACGAAAGCTAGAAACTTCTTGCTGGGAAAAATCAAAAATTGTTATGAAGCTCAGAGCTTTAAACTAGAGCTGGCCAAAGTAGTCAGGGCATAAAATGCTATTGGAAGAATGGCTTCTGCTGGCCAATTGTTTTCAGACAAATTTTGATTCTTGGGAATTTACTCATTTTCCATGACTGTCTGGAGGTTTAAGGTGAACACATGGTGTGCTGTCCATTGTTCCACACAGAACAAGACATTTAATGGCAGCGCACAGTGCGTGTGTCCTGTGCCTGAAGGAGCTCAGGTAGTGAGGCAGCACCTGTGGGAAGCGGAAGGGACCTAGGGTCTGAACGGGAAATGGCATTTGCTGTTTGTGGTTGACTCTTTCCTCCATTCGCTGTCCATATTTATCCTTGTTGGTGTTAACAATCTGCGTCAGATCGCCCCGCCCATTGCCATCTGCGCCAGGAGCGCTAGGGAGCCGTGACCTGCCTACATTCTGATCTGCACCGCTGGGCTGACAGGACTGATCATTCCCTGCGGCCCCACTAAGTCCTGGGTCTCTGGTTTGCTAATCTCATCAGGGGCCAATTACTGCAAATTGCCATGATGGATTTCAGACTGTAGACAGTTGTGCACTAGACACTCATCGCACACAGGTCATTGGTAACAGCTCATTGACACCTGTCTGCACTTGACATCATTGACACTATTGACACCTGTCTGCACTTGATTGCCTTGGGAACTGCAAGGTAGCGGGGAAAGCCTCCATGTCCCATTACCAATGCCCTGAGTCATACCAGCTAAGACTGTTAGTTCTAACAAGAGCCTGGCAGAAGCATTCTGTCCCTGTGTGACTTAAGCCTGCTGCTATGCCATGGTGAATAAAAAGGGAGATGCTGTAATTATGACACAGCAAACAATCAAGTGTCTGGAAAACAGATTTTAGCCCCCAGAATCTCTTTAGTCCCAAGAATGTCTCCAGAAGCAGCAGAAGAGGGAACCAGAGTATTAATTATATTATATTATATTTATATTTATTAATGCAATAGATTTTATTTAACAGGACTTCAACTGAAAAACTCTACTCAAAACTAATATACCTCAAACCTTTTATGAACCACGAATTCCTTTGATTGCAAGTTCTATGGGGCAGGGACCATCTTTTTGTCATGTTTGTACAGCGCCTAGCACAATGGAGAGGGAGCTGCTCAGTGCTACTGCGGTCCAAATAATAACCAAATATGCTCTATTAATAGCACAGTTACATAGATTTATACATGCCAAGCCCAGAAGGGACTAGGTGATAATCCAGTCTGACCTCCTGTATAATACAGGCCAGAGAAGTCCCAGCAGAGTCAGGACCCCATTTTGCTAGGTGCGATACATACACATTGCAAGACAGACTGTTCTCTGAAGAGCGTGCAATCTACATAGCCAAGACAGAGAGGGCAGTGTTCTGCCTGAGGTCACATGGCATCTCAGTGGCAGAGCTGGGAACAGGCCCCAGATCTCCTCCCTGACTCTCCAAAGCTGGAACTGCTGGCCCACGTTTAATCATAGAATATCAGGAGTGGAAGGGACCTCAGGAGGTCATTTAGTCCAACCCCCAGCTCAAAGCAAGACCAATCCCCAACTAAATCATCCCAGCCAGGGCTTTGTCAAGCCTGACCTTAAAAATAGCTAAGGAAGGAGATTCCACCACCTCCCTAGGCAACGCATTCCAGTGTTTCACCACCCTCCTAGTGAAAAAGTTTTTCCTAATAGCCAACCTAAACCTTCCCCACTGCAACTTGACACCATTACTCCTTGTTCTGTCATCAGCTACCACTGAGAACAGTCTAGATCCATCCTCTCTGGAACCCCCTTTCAGGTAGTTGAAAGCAGCTATCAAATCCCCCCTCATTCTTCTCTTCCGTAGACTAAACAATCCCCGTTCCCTCAGCCTCTCCTCAAAAGTCACGTGTTCCAGTCCCCTAATCATTTTTGTTGCCCTCCGCTGGACTCTTTCCAATTTTTCCACATCCTTCTTGCAGTGCGCGGCCCAAAACTGGACACAGTACTCCAGATGAGGCCTTACCAATGTCGAATAGAGGGGAACGATCACGTCCCTTGATCTGCTGGCAATGCCCCTACCTATACATCCCAAAATGTCATTGGCCTTCTTGGCAACAAGGGCACACTGTTGACTCATATCCAGCTTCCGTGGGGGGAGGGATAGCTCAGTGGTTTGAGCATTGGCCTGCTAAACCCAGGGTTGCGAGTTCAATCCTTGAGGGGGACATTTAGGGATCTGGGGCAAAAATTGGGGATTGGTCCTGCTTTGAGCAGGGGGTTGGACTAGATGACCTCCTGAGGTCCCTTCCAACCCTGATATTCTATGATTCTATGATTCTCGTCCACTGTAACCCCTAGGTCCTTTTCTGCAGAACTGCTGCCTAGCCATTCGGTCCCTAGTCTGTAGTGGTGCATGGGAGTCTTCCGTCCTAAGCGCAGGACTCTGCACTTGTCCTTGTTGAACCTCATCAGATTTCTTTTGGCCCAATCCTCTAATTTGTCTAGGGCCCTCTGTATCCTATCCCTACCCTCCAGCGTATCTACCTCTCCTCCCAGTTTAGTGTCATCTGCAAACTTGCTGAGGGTGCAATCCACACCATCCTCCAGATCATTTATGCAGATATTGAACAAAACTGGCCTGAGGACCAACCCTTGGGGCACTCCACTTGATACCGGCTGCCAACTAGACATGGAGCCATTGATCACTACCCGTTGAGCCCAACAATCTAGCCAGCTTTCTATCCACCTTATAGTCCATTCATCCAGCCCATACTTCTTTAACTTGCTGGCAAGAATACTGTGGGAGACCGTGTCAAAAGCTTTGCTAAAGTCAAGGAACAACACATCCACCGCTTTCCCCTCATCCACAGAGCCAGTGGCCGGACCTGGCTGCTTTGAGCAAGAACGGACGTGAGTGGCTCTGAAGAGTTGACTGGACTGACCAATCCCAACACCTCTAAGAGATGCTGTTTGGCCAGATACCCAGGAGGAGAGAGCTGAAGAAATTAAAGACTGGACTGTCACCCAGCAACAAAGTCCATACAGCTGTTCCTGTTGTCTCTGTTTCCATGAGAAAGCCTTGTCCCAGAATTATTTGTCGTAATGCTGGTAAGTAGTCTGAAAAACAGAGGATTTCCTCTAACTACATTCTGGATAGATTTCCCAGCTGTGGTCTCAGTCTCCTTTACTGAGCAAAGAGAACTGAGGTCTGACAATCAGAGAGTGAAGTGTTCACACTGCACCATGCAATCCAAATTCTTGTTTGGCCAATGCACATGGCAGTAAGCTGCTCGGAACCTGACCCAGAGCATTCACCTGGGGTGACAGATGCTTTGGAAATTCTCCTCTCCCACCTTTGTCTTAACCTGCACTTACTGATGCAGACTTTCTTATCCTCTGGTAACGGAGAGGCCTGGGCATGTAATGGGAGGGAATGGCTGGATATTTTACCCTCAAAAAACAAAGAAGGGACTAAAAGCACTTTGTTCCTCTTTCTCTTACACAAGATTCCTTATGAATCTGATCCAAAATTCACTGAGGTCAATGTGGATTTTGCCACTCATGTCAATGTGCTCTGAGTCAGGCCCCATCACACAAAGAGCCCAGTTTTCACCTCTGGGCATGTGCATGAGGGAGCTCACTTCTGCCTTTAGACCGCTGAAGCGGCTCCTGAAACATCAGTTTGGGCATTTAAATGCAACTGAAACATTTCAGCATGGAGCTGGGTGCGCCAACTTAGCCTCAAAACTGGACCCCAAACACTGGCGGTGGACTAGGACCCTCTGGCTATCCTATCCTTCCACCTAGGGGCCATGCGTTTACTATTGATCCAACCCTGCCACCTCTCTATAAAGCATTTACACTGTTAATGCGGATCAGCTGAGCCAGCTCAGCGAACTCCATCTCCTTGGTATTCACTCCTCAGCTCCAAGCATCTTGTCTCCTTTCCCTCTGACCTGAACAAAGCTTGATTGGTGTTGGGCAAGGACACTTCGGCCTGCAACAAATCCTTGGATCAATGTGTCAGAATCATGAGATTCTTGCTGTACCCGTGGATGAGGCTTTCAATCCTGCTCTCTCTATTAACTAGCCGGCTCTCCTGCACAGAGGAGAGAAGCTTACAGCCACAGTAAGCCAAAGCTGTGATATGCCATACATCATTATCTCACAGGAACATGAACACGCACTCTCACTTTCAGAGTGAAGTCTCCATGGATTTGAAATATGGTCAACCTTGGATTTACTCTCTCCTTATCAAGAGGGACAGATCTTCTGCCGGTGCAAAGCAGTGTCAACTCCACTGACTGCAATGCAGGTTGTCTATGGAATTTCAATGGAGCGACACCGATTTTCACCAGATGAGGATAGGGTCATTGATTTCTACTAGGACTCAGACTACGATGGTTAATTGAAATGATGCACTGGTACCTATGTGCTGTGTTTTTTTAGAATGCTATTTGTAATTTAATGTCTCGACTGTAACTATGTTGCAACTGTTTCCTGGTGACTCAGGGACTGGCAATAGACGGAGAAAGATGGGGTGGGCATGAACTGCCCTGAGTATCCCCAATATGGTGAGGAATTTATCAGAGCTTCTCTTTTTCGATAGAACAAACATCATTGTAAAAACACATTCACAACCAACTAAAAGGCAATACCGGAAAAAATCAGATAAAACAAAAGGGAAAATTCCCCTCAGCCATATGAGGATCCAGAACACTGCTTCCCTGGGCCAGCAGGCACCATGACCCGAACAGAAATATGGGAGGGACAGAAGACCTCATCCTTCAAGGCTCAAGACAATTCGGATCCGCTCTCCATGGGGTTCAGACCTGCAGGGTTCTTGCACCTTCCTTTGAAGCATCTGGCACTGGCCAGTGTCCGAGAGTCACTGAACTAGACTACCCCGGGTCTGATCCTGTCCCATGCACCTATGAGCCGCACCCCCTTCCCTGGCACCAATTTCCAGATGGGTCTGTAACCCCTTCTCCTCACTGCGTGTTCAGGGTTACTTCCTCCTCTCCAAGGCCCTGCCTGCAGAGCAGCTGCAAGTTCTCAGCTCAGGGAGATGCACCTGTGCTAGTTTGGCTCAAGCTAGTGCACTAAAAATAGGTGCTGTGGCCACCGCAGCATGGGTGGCGACTTGGGCTGGGTACACACTCAGATGACTCCATGCCATCAGGGCCACGCTGCTGTTTTTAGGCGCTGGCTTGAGCAGATGTGTACATCTACCCAGCATGTGTGCCGCAGTGCTTGCAAGCAGTAATAGAAGCAGTCTGACATTGCTTTATGTTTATTTATGGTTGTTCAGTTAACCTCCCCTATCCCACCAAACAGGAACATACAAAGGTAACTCTAGTATTGTTCACAAGCTCGCAAGTACCACAACTGTCCTGCACATTGGAAGCTCTGACAGGGCATCTGGAATCTGTAGTAGCCTATTGCTATACCATAGACTTTGCTAGTGTGCCCTCGGGCAAGACACTGTGTCTCAGTTCCTCCTCTGTACAATGGGGATAGCAGCACTGCCCTGGTCCCAGGGGTATGACAAGGATAAATACATACATCAAGGACTGCAAGGTGGTAATGGGGGCCAGGCAAGTACCTAAGAGAAAGATCCAAAGAAGTCAGACTCACTGAAAAGTATTCTTAAAGGGGCCACTTAAAAATGATGAACTCACAAACTAATTAACAGATTTACTTGAAAAATGAATGAAAACTGGCTGAGGGACTCTGAGCAGAACAGAGGAGCTTGTTACTTCATAGAATCACAGAATATCAGGATTGGAAGGGACCTCAGGAGGTCACCTAGTCCAACCCCCTGCTCAAAGCAGGACCAATCCCCAACTAACTCATCCCAGCCAGGGCTTTCTCAAGCCCGACCTTAAAAACCTCTAAGGAAGGGGATTCCACCACCTCCCTAGGTAACCCATTCCAGTGCTTCACCACCCTCCTAGTAAAAAAGTTTTTCCTAATATCCAACCTAAACCTCCCCCACTGCAACTTGAGACCATTACTCCTCGTTCTGCCATCTGCTACCACTGAGAACAGTCTAGATCCATCCTCTTTGGAACCCCCTTTCAGGTAGTTGAAAGCAGCTATCAAATCCCCCCTCATTCTTCTCTTCCGCAGACTAAATAATTCATTATGTGACTGTTTGAACAGACATGGAACTGTGTATATGAACTCTGAACAACACGTGTATACTCAGTGCAGAACTATCTATTGCATAGCTGATGTGCTTTGTGGAGAGTCATAATGTAAACAGAGAAACCTCAGAGAAACTTCTATATAAGTAACATAGAGTGTGTGATCAACTCTGCATCCTTTGTCTGGCTGATGTGCACGATCACGTTAACACTACGTTTGAGATTTGGACCCCAGTTCAGTAAGGTACCTGAGCACATGCCTAACTTGAAGCTTCTGAATAGTTCCACTGAAGCCAGTGGGTCTGTTGATAGCTCACAGCTAGGCATGTGCCTAAATTTGTTGAATCAGGCCTACAGTTGACTTTATTTAATAACTTAATGACAAGTGAGAAGATCAGAGTCAATGCAGTGGGATGTGCTCTTCTCTAATGTGTGCCCTGAGAGGGAGTGTGATAGAAGGGGGATTAGGATGTTGGAGTGGCTGAATATTGTGTTAGTTTGGTGAGATAGGGGAGGTTTACTGAACACTCATAAATAATCACAAAATAATGTCAGACTGTACACTGCAGTCTGATACTTCTTCTGTTGCTGCTTGCAAGCACTGCTGTGCGCACACTGGATAGTCTCTCCCTATGGGCCCCATTACTACAGTATCCAAGCATCGAGTTACAATCACTAATGCATTTATCTTCACAATGTCCCAGAGAGGGAGGGCAGTGCTACTGTCTCCATTTTACAGATGGGGAACTGAGGCAAAGAGAGACTAAGTGACTTACCTAAAGTCACACGGGGGGCGTGTTTGGCACAGCAGGGAATTGAACCTGAGTCCCAGGGTAGTGATCTAAGTACGGGCCATCCTTCCTCTTGTGGTAGGCAGCTAGTGCTTGGAGATGGGTAGTGGGGTGGGTGGAGAGCTGTTTGCAAAAACATTTTGATGGACATTTTTCAACAGAAAATGGTTTTCATCTAATTTTCACAGTCAGCAGCAGCTGGATGCCAATGTTGGCTTTGCTTACAGCTCCCTTGCATTTCAGTGCCTGCACTGGGAGGAAAGAACTCAGAGAGTTTAGTTTGCTCACGTGTAATGAAGTTTTTGCGGGGTCCCTCCTACAGCTTTCCGAATGCAAGATGACACTGTTGAACATTTCCCTCTGATCCCTTCCTCTCCCACCAGCCTTTCACCACCACTCCTGTCAACAGACTGATGGAGCCCTTTTCGTTCACAAAACGGCCTTTGAGCTTGGCTGAGCAGCCCATTTTGCCAGGCCTGTCACTGCATCATCACGCTTTTTGGAAACTGTCATTGCCCTGTAAAGTGTTTTCAGACGTCAATTGGATGCTGCTCCATTTCTTTTTTATTAAGCCTAGATTGGCTGGGATGGGCTGTAGCAAAAATGCTACTTTTGGGGGCTTCTACAATTGTAGCATTAAACAGCTTGCCCTAACCAGTGCTTTTCTGTGGTCCAGTGAATTTCTCTCTTGATTATCCTCTCACTCTTCTATGGCTCAGCAACCGACCTGGGAACTGTATGACCAGAATGCATGGGACTCTCTGCCCTTCCTTCCCCCCAGAGCTAGGGTAAAATGGTCAAAAGTGCTTAAGTGACTTAGGAGCCTAAACCCCCGTCAGGGTTCCCTCCCCACTCTGAACTCTAGGATACAGATGTGGGGACCCGCATGAAAGACCCCCTAAGCTTATTTCTACCAGCTTAGGTTAAAAACTTCCCCAAGGTACAAACTTTGCCTTGTCCTTGAACAGTGTGCTGCCACCACCAAGTGATTTAGACAAAGAACAGGGAAAGGACCACTTGGGAGTCCTATTCCCCCAAGCCCTACACCCCCTTTCCTGGGGAAGGCTTGATAATAATATCCTCACCAATTGGTACAGGTGAACACATACCCAAACCCTTGGATCTTAAGAACAATGAAAAATCAATCAGGTACTTAAAAGAAGAATTTTATTTAAAGAAAAGGTAAAAGAATCACCTCTGTAAAATCAGGATGGTAAATACTTCACAGGATGATCAGATTCAAAACATGGAGAATCCCTCTAGGCAAAAACTTAAGTTACAAAAAGACACAAAAACAGGAATACACATTCCCTCCAGCAAAGCGAATTTACAAGCCAAAACAAAGAAAACCTAATGCATTTTCTAGCTAGATTACTTACTAACTTTACAGGAGTTGAAGGGCTTGCATCCTTGATCTGTTCCCGGCAAAGGTACCATACAGACAGACAAAAGCCTTTTTCCTCCCCTCCAGATTTGAAAGTATCTTGTCCCCTCATTGGTCATTTTGGGTCAGCTGCCAGTGAGGTTACCTTAGCTTCTTAACCCTTTACAGGTGAAAGGATTTTGCCTCTGGCCAGGAGGGATTTTATAGCACTGTATACAGAAAGGTGGTTACCCTTCCCTTTATATTTATGACAACCCCATTTTCAGTAGTGACAGAGGCACATAGGAGCCTAGGACCCCTGATTTTCAATAAGATTCAGGCTCTTACAGCCCTGATCTTCAAGGATAGAGGTCCCCTTGATTTTAATGGGAGTTAGGCACGTAAATACCTTTGAGGATCTGGGCCCAAGTGCCTAAGGGCTTGTCTACACTTATAAGTTCTTTATCCCAGTAGAGTTGAGATGGTACAATGGCCCTATTGCGGAGGCCGTTATACCGGTACAAAAGGACTTACACTAGGGCCATGTCTACATTTACTGCTGCTATCAATGCAGCAAGGGTGAATTTAGCAGGTATGGTGAAGACTGGCTAAATCGACCGGAGAGCGTCTCCCAACAATGCAGCTCAGTGAGGATACTGCGGTAAGTTGACCTAAGCTATGTCGACTCCAGCTATGTTATTCACATAGCAGGAGTAGTGTAACTTAGGTCGACTTACCCTGGTAGTTTAGACAAGGCCTAGTATAGCTTATTCTGGGTCAATGAACTGAGTTACAGGTACAAGGTACCTTTATACAACTATAACTGTGTCTACACAGGGCTTTTACTGGTGTAACTATGCTGGGGGGAAATCTCCACAAGCCTAATGGACATGTGTATAATACTGGTAACACTACAGACTCTCTAGTCACTGTAGACCAGACCTCAGTCAAATGGGACGTGGGCTCCCATATCATGTAGGTGCTTTTGGAAATATCACTGCATGCCTCCTATTTTATCCTGGTCCAGAAAATATCAACATGACAGTGCTGAGAACATGCTCAAAGCTCTTTGCAATTGTTTTGTTTTCTGCTGAGTGGCTCTCCTGCACTGAAGGCAGATTGCGTATGGTTGAGCATTGCCTGGAGGCTGAACATGCCTGATTTATCTACTGCACCCTGAGCCACTCTAAAGGTCAAACGAGATATACTCTTACAT
Source organism: Caretta caretta (assembly GCF_965140235.1). NCBI lineage: Eukaryota > Metazoa > Chordata > Testudines > Cheloniidae > Caretta > Caretta caretta. The sequence continues at coordinate 211,880,221 of NC_134208.1, read as the reverse complement.
TTTTCAAGCCTATACAAGGAGTGGTAGTATTTTAATATTAATTATTCAAAGAAAACACACTGCAGTGACTAGATATTAAACACAGCATTTTACCTGCATTCTGGCTTGTAGGGTTTTCCCTTGGTATTTTACTGACTTGCTTAATTTGGTTATTTATTAGGTAACAGAGAAAGTATTGTAAAAAAATACTATTTTATTACACATGGTTTTCAAGATTTTGCCCCAGTTTTCACAGACCTGCACAGGACAGGGAGTCTGACAGCTAGACGACTTTCATATGGTGCCTTGAAAGATTCCCTCTGCTTAACACTAGGAGAAAACATTCTCAGCGTAGCACACTGGGGAATGTGGGACAGCTCGTCTGGTGAGTAATAACCGGAGTTCTGCTCTGTGCTTCTTCCTCTTTCTATTCTGTGCTGCAGGGTTTGTTTTCTGGAGCTGGCACATGATGACACACGTCACATGAGACCAGGACAGTGCTACGGTTAGTTAGATTGTTCCTTCTGCAGCAAGGGGGTTGTTAGCATGACATTTTCCTAAACATTACTCTGCAGTAACTCCATATGTGGCTACTGACCTCTCTCAGGGCCTGATGACCCCCTTCTGCAGGAAAACCCACACGAGGCAGCTATTGGGTGGAAATCACAGTGAGATTTCATCCCAATCATTCCATCCGGGAGAGGGGTTTAATGGGGCAGATCCCCAAGTGTTCCATGCCAAGGTGACTCTAGGGGCTTGAAAGGAGGGTTTTGTGCCTGGAAGCCAGGACTGGTGTAACGGGGTTGCAGCCTCCAAGCTCAGCTCTATTCTGTTCCAGCTTTCCTAGCGGCTGGGGCAGAAATCTGGAGGATGGCGGTGCTGGACCAGGAGGCTGGCTTAGAGAGACACTACATCCTGTTTCATGTGAGTATGGGAATAAGCACCAGCTTAGAACAGTGGTAGCAGAGATTTCCTTTTGGTTACAGTTTAATCACATTGTGAATACCACTTGGCTATTAACACCTATTTTATAGCCTAATATACGGGGGACGTTGGTTAGCTTTGTTCAGACCTTTCCCCAGCAGAATGACACATGCATACTCATGAGGGCTACAGCGACTGAGCCAATCAGCTCCTCTTTTCAAGGAAACTTACGGCGTTGTTTTTTAATTAAAGCTGAGATTCTATTGTAAGCACATGATGCCAGCAGCTGAGGCTTTAAGTAAAACATCAGATGTAACGACACCCACAATAAAATCCTGAGTTGGCCACACTGAGTGATTTTATTTTTATCTGAGTGCTAAGTTCCCATGCACAGGTTGCACTGGCGGCCAGTCACCATCCTAAGTGCTGTATTTAATATCTTAGAGCAGACTGCAGTCACCTTCTTCCATAATACGGAGCTGTGCACGGGGTAGAGAGATGCAACATGCCATACTGATCTAAGGCTGCTGGCATGAGGCAAAGGTACCTTTGTTGGCAACACATTATTCAGCCTCTACGACCTTTACCCATATTTAAGATGAAGACAACACCAGTGTTCACTGCAGAAACTTGGTGTATTCAGCTTAGGGATCAAATTCAAGCCATGCCTCCTTTTCCTCTTTCTTACACACACTTCCCTGAGAGAGAAAATGTGAACTCATACAATTGCTTTTGGAAACCAGTTTGCTCCTCTATGCAACTAAATATGCACTCTGCTGTTATCTGGAACAAGATTTACCTTTACAGTAATAATTGCTGTAACCTTTCAGATAAATGCAAGCTTATCCTCTTTATATGCACCTGCCATGGTTGTCATGACAACACTTCTCAAACATGAGAAATCATTCCAGTATGAAAATGGTGTCGTCATTCCCAAGATGAATTTTAATGAGCAAGAGCCAAGAGGGGAAATTTATGGAGGCTTGTAAATTATTTAACAAAGTTTGCCAAGTTAAAGCTGAACAAACCACACAGCAGGAGCCGCCATCTGAAAAACAACCCTATTGCTAAATGTCAGGAATCGGGAGTGTAAAGAATGCCTAAAATAGGTTTGTTCTGGAATGGTGGCAGCTGATCCACAGTTAAGGCTGCAACTGAGTTTCCATCATAAACTGAATTTGGTTCCCCCTCTCCAAAAAACAAAAAACCCTCTTAAAAGTTAGTGTAGCTTCAAAACTGATAGGTTAGATGTGGGGCCAAGTTAGAATTTTATTTTCAGTTTTGGAGTGGATTGGAAAAGTGGTCCTGCAGTAATGTAGCCTAAAAACAGGTGTTCAGAGTTCAAGAAATCTTTAAATGCTTCTTTTGACACTTCACTGGGAGTTGAGGATGATGCTGCAAAGCTGAATCAGTCCCTAATTCAGGACACAATCTAACAGCCATTGTTGTTATAATGCCCCCAAGGTGGCTAGTCAGCAACCAGGATTGAACCTACAATTCCGCGAAGAATGAGCCTCTATTGCCCGAGCTAAAACACTCAGTTAGCCATGGCTGCAGCAGGCTCAGGAACCTCCTGTTTATGGCCCAGCCACCATTAGTCGGGGATAGTTAATATTCTGTGCTCACGTGCTCAGGTCAGGAAAGGAAGAATGAGTCAAAAATAGTTTCTGTGTATCATATTTTCAAATATTTGGTAGGAAATCCAAATCCTTGCCTTATTAGATTTGAATATATTAGTTAGTGCTTCGGTGGGGTTATTAATTGGCCAAGTTTTTCAAAAGTGACTGCTGGTTTTAGTTTTCAGTAACCCAAACAGAGGCACCTTAAAAGAGACTGATTTTCAGAAGTACCAGGGCCCTCCCCTCTGTGAGTCAGTACACTTTAAGCGGTCTGTGAATCCCAAAATCACTGGTCACTTCTGAGAACCTAAGCCAGGATGTATATTTTTACCCACCTGAAATGTGTAATGACGATCCTATAGGAAGAAACCACTTGGTTTTGTACAGTCAGGTCCCAAAGAGAGGAGCTAAGGAAAACCAGTCTGAATCAGCAACAATCTGATGTATGCTGGAGTGACTCAGTTGAGACTGTGGCCCCTCAGGAAGTCCAGAGAGCTGGGCTTCCACATGTCAGAGCCTGTCCCTGCCAGAAAGGAAACACCCCGCTAAGCACAAACAAGTCTCTCTCACGCTGGAGGCAGGGGAGTAACCAACGTCTCTCAGTCCTGGGTGTCCTGAGAGAGTGTCACAGCTTCAATAGCTGGCTAGCAAGGTTCTTCTTTTGGCTCAAGCACATGCTGATGGTACAAGCTACAGATGATTATGGCCCAGATGCTGCAGAACAATTAAGCATGTGGTTACGACCATCCATAATCAGCAAAGCACCTATGCGCATACTTAGCTTTCAGCTTTTATTTGCCTTGGAAAGGGAAGAATTTTGATTTGGCCAGAGGGACAGATCACCCGACTGGCCACGGGAAGAGTGTCCCCAGAGGAGGGGAACTGTGGTAGCCATCACACACCTGACAGGGTGGTAAATCAGTCCTACCGTCAATGCCCCAGTCCTGATTGGGGTCTTTGGGCGCTAACACAATAACAAACAATATTATTACTATTACTGTGACGATTGTTTTTTTACTTAAGTGCAAGCAACGGACTTGAGCACTTGGAAGTCAGAGTCCTCCAGCTGCCCTGTTTTAGGTTTTCCCCGCCCAAGAGAAAACATTCATTTTCAGTCTAGTTTACTTTTATTTCAGATTAAGAAAACACCAAATATAAAGTCCTCAAGAGACAGCGTGCACACACGCACTCACTCTAACGTTCCGCACACAGACTGATGTACAAAATGGCATCTGCTTCTGCCACAAACTGGGGCTTCTTCTGCATATGAAAGTGAAGCATACAGAAAACAGAAGGATGACTTCTCTCAGGGCCCAAGTGCCATATGCCACCTGCTGGGTTACTGCTGATGTTAACGGACTCGTTGATCTGTCACAAGGAGGCCATTATTGTCATTCTGAAGTTGCAACTCCTTGAAAAGTAAGTAAGCTGCTGTCGAGAGGGTATCAAACACACTTATATAGACTAAATGTAAGTTACTGACTAGAGAGTTAATTACTGGTCCAGATTCACTTCAAAGTTCTTCTAGAAATTGACCCCAAATTAGCTGTATCAGAATCCTGCCTTATTTTTGCAAGACGTAAAAATTCTCTGAATGCTGAGATGCAACATGTTCTCATCTTACAGGACTGACACTCTTTTCTGAGAATCACAAGTCATCCAGACCTGCATTAAAGCTTCTAAACAAAAAACATTCTCTTTCTGAATGTCACAAACAATACTTCATGAGAGAAAAGTGCCATATCGTCCAACAGTTATAATGGAGGTAAACAGAAACAAACTCCTGCAAAGTGCAAGCAGCACGCTCCAAAGCTGTGGTCAGGCTTCAGAACCATGTGTAATTACTGAGGGTTTGATGTAGGTAGCATAAAATGGCAAAAGTAGCGAACACGTGATTTAAAAACTGACCTGAGATTCGTTCTATCGTCTTGCCTTTTTTGCACCACTTCGTTCATTAATCAATTCTCCCAATTAAAAGATCTTGGGAGCATGGAATTGCCCCATTTTTTTCTGTGAAAAATAATTTTCGCTAGCATAAGTGGTGACTTTCATGCACATTCGAACTCGAGATCCTTTGTTCTGTATTATGAAAATGAGGGAAGTGTGAATTGGCATTTTCACAATAGCTGCAACCTCTTATACTGGGGTGGGGTGAAAGGCTTCCACCATTCCAGTACAGCTCCACCAGTGGTAGGGAGGGAAGTAACACATCAGCCTCTGAAACTTTACTGCTGCATTTTCTGACTGCTCAGAGCAGATCAAGACGACACTGTGGTGAAAACACTGGTGTCAGGTCAGCAATTGCTCTACTGGCCCTGCAGCAACAGCAGGAGAGCCATATAAAAACCTTGGCTTTTGATGCTGTATTGAAGCAAGAACAGGCATAGTTGTCAGGTGAGTGGGGGCCAGAACACTTGGATCTGACCATAGCAGAGTTCTGTGGAAATTCCGATCTGGCGCTGAACTGTGCGCCTTGTGTCCATCTCTACCTTTCAGTAAGGTCAGGTCTATACTTAGAAATTAGATCAACCTAGCTCAAGCCTGGGAAAGATTTTACAACCTGTGGAACATCGTCTCCCTGGTGTAGACGTGGCTAGATTGATGGAAGAATTCCGTCACGCTCGCTACCGCCCCTTGGAGAAGTGGATTAACTACAGTGACAGGAAGTCCCCGTAGACGGATGTAGGAAGTGGCCGTGCTGTAGCAGCCCTGCGCCCGTAGCTGTCGCGCAGACACACCTTGTGAGCATCTTAAGGCTTCCTGCCAGTCTCAGGCCTCCTGAAAGCTAAAGATCTTTTGGCTTCTTGCTTTACTGTAAGAGAGTGGGACTCCCCAGAGAGTCACAACTCGGTGCTGGAAGGAGAAGAGATGTGCCCGTTGTACCATTCATTTGAATCGCCTCAGTCTCCCGTGATCTGCCCCAGGTCACTTCTGGCTGCCCAGAGGGGAAGTCTCATTTTCCACACATAGGGAGGTCTGCCGAGATCATGGAGGCCACACATAAAGCTTCCAGCCCAATGACACCGCTGTTCTGTAAGTGCAACACATTCCTGCCTGTGGGAGGCAGCAGGCCTCACAGCAAGAGCTCAGCTAAGTGGTGGAGCTGGTAAGCAAGGGTCCTGCCCAGCCCTGGAATGGGGAAAAAAACAGGGCTAGCTTATGAGTGTCACAGGGTGGAGAGATGAGCAAGAACCTGTGCCCCCACAAAATGAGGCTGGGTCACTGGGGGGAGCAATGGTCAGAGGTGCCCCCGAGCAGGCAGCAGACCGATCCACCAGGTAATAGCAGCTTCTGAGATACAATCTGCCTGGTGCTCTGCCTGGGGCAGCACAGCTGTGCAACACCTCCTGTATAGGGCTGTGTTCTAGCCCTTCCACGTCCTTACTCTGAGCCCCTGTGCACGCACTTCCTTCGATGCCCATGGGTCTAACAAGTGAGGAGCTGGAATAAATGGCACAAAAGAAGCTGCACGGGGAATGATTTCCTTTACACCTTCTTTGGACTCCTCATTGTTTAAATTATGCCAGCACAAACTTCCTCATTCAGGAACAGAGTGGACAAAAGTTGATCTAGAGAACTCTAACAGTGCAAGGAAGCCCATAAGTGTGCAAGGCAAACCTGCTTACACCACCCATGCATCCACGCTGAATCTGACTTCCTGACAACAGGGCTACCCCCTGGCTTTTGGCATAAATTTCTTATTGCATAGAGTCAAGTATCAGAGGGGTAGCCATGTTAGTCTGGATCTGTAAAAGCAGCAAAGAGTCCTGTGGCACCTTAAAGACTAACAGACATATTGGAGCATAAGCTTTCGTGGGTGAATTTCCACTTAGTCAGGGTATTCACCCACGAATTCACCCACTTGTGCTCCAATACATCTGTTAGTCTATAAAGCGCCACAGGACTCTTTGCCGATATCGCATAGACTGTCTAACATGGCTTTCAAATGTTAAGGAATGCCAAGAACAAATATTTTTCGCACACTGTTTATAAGCTTCACCACTAAAAAATGCATTTGACAACGTTCTATAAAGAGCAAAACATAAGTGACTGCATTTATGCCTGACGTGGTACTAAATAACCTGAAATAAAGATTAGATTGCCAAATACCGTGGATTAGACTAACAGCCAGCAGGCATTATGGCATCTCATGAAAAGCCTTTTCCCCTGAAGTTACAAATGTATCCAGGCAACCTGCTCTCCTTGTCTCTTATGTCCCTTATAAAGTATTTCATAGCTGTTTGCCTTACAGCTGCAGAGCATCAACATGAACAAGGAGGCAACAGACCAACACAGCAGGTTTTTCTGCTGTCAGACAGATCTTAGATCCAAGTACCAGTGTGCAGTCTATTTCCAGAAGTACTGCTGAAGCAGTATATCTGACAGAGTTTATATTTACTGTGGAATAAATGAAACAATCACAAATGTATGCAGTGTAGTTGTAGCCATGTAGGTCTCAGGATAGTAGAGAGACAAGGTGGGTGAGGGAATGGTCTGTTATTGGACCAATTGCTGTTGGTGAAACAGAGAAGCTTTTGAGCCACACAGTATGGCTCAAAAGCTTATCTCTCCCACCAACATGAGATGGTCCAATAACAGACCATTCCCTCACCCACCTTGTCTCTCTACTATCAAAAAATTAACATATTAAACCTAAACTCTTTGACCAAAACACAGTCTTTGTCAAAGACACTGACTCATTAACCCTCGTAGCAACGGGATGCTAAAACGTGTTTGTAGGCAGAAAGTAAACAACAAATATTTGTTAATGGTGAATTTTAGATCAAAGGTGGTTCTTTGTGAAGTGGGGTCTGGTTCTGAGACACACAGGAAATCAAACCTGCTACTCCAATGCCAGAAGAAAAAAATGTCAACTTCTCCCTTCAGTTACCAAGGAGACTATTTAAACAGAGCTAAACAAAGGGGACTAGACTGGCTGCCAATAATGTGAATGTGGAAAACCACCCCTGTGCTTTGTGACATGTTTTTTATCCGAGTGATGAGCAGGGGAAAGAGGAGAAGCTCCCTTCCAACCACATGCTCTTAGCCACTGCAGCGTGACAGTAACACTCACCACTTCTTTAGACAGATTCAAAGAAAGGGAAAGGCCCCACGTCAGACTGGACATGTCAATGGGACTTGCACTCCTAAATCCATGGGTCGTTGTGGAAACCCAACCCTGAATTTCCCATTAGTCCTCTGGTAGCTGATTATTACATGAAGACCTCAAGTGATAGGAAGTCTAAAGAATGAAGAAACTTGGTTCACAAGAGCTGGTGCAAACAAAGGGCCTTTTTGTTCCATCTGCCAAGCAGCCTGCAGGAATATGTTAAACCAATCCCAGTGGCAGTGAACTGACAAAAACAGGCTAGACTGGGTTTCCCCAACATGCAGGTAGCAGGTGTGCTGGTGAGCGTGACCGCTGCTCACAAAGGGTATGATAGCATCGGAAAGGATGTGGGCTACCCAGAGAGCAGAGTGAGCATGTCTATGGGATATCTGCTGTGTGGTATGTCCTCTGGGCTGCCACACGTCCTATGCTCAATGCACTGCCGTGCCCAGGACAGCAGCATTAAAGCACGCACCATTGGTAGTACAGACAGGGACTCTGAGAATGAACGGAGGGTCAGCACCGGCCAGCTAGACCCTCACAGCCAGGAGGTGTATGTGATTGTGGGGATTCCCACCCGGATCCTGTGTGCCTCAGTGATCCACCTAGCATTGGAAATAAGTCAGGCATAGAACTGTGGCCAACTCAAAGCAGCCATCAGGGATCTCCTCCCGAGAGCTGCATGGCTGGAGTGTCGTAGCAGTGAGTGAGCAGGATTTGAGGGTACTAGGAAACATAATGGACAGGAGAGACACAGGGAGATCCCACAGATCCAGTGATGCTGAGTGCAGCAGGACAGGCATGTGCTGCTACCCCCCACCGTCTCCATAGCAATGCCTGGGCGCACACCGCATGTGCATCACAACCCTGAGATCCTTCGTTTCCCCAGGCTTTTGAGCAGGAGGTGGATTAAACACAGGGTACGTAAATTCAGGGCAGATGGATTATTATTTGTTCTGAGAAGAAGAGTTCATTACTAATTTGCCCACTTTTTATTGTACTTGCCCCTACAGAGAAAGGGCAGGAACATTTTAAAAACACTGAAATAAATAAATCCTACCAATGGAGTCCTCTGGGTGGTTTCAGCCCCAAATAAAGCAATCATTACAGCAAAGGTCATCGTTCGGTGCTCTTAGTGTATGCCTATCTTTTTTTATAAAGGTCATCAGAGGAGACTTCTCTGCCGAAAATGAGCTAAATCTAGTTAGCTTCGCTGCAAACAAATGATTTCCCTTTGTGGTCAGCTCAGCGGCATTAGTCTCTATAAGCGCTGAAGACCAATTGATGTATAAAATCCTAGTTCCAACAGCATATCCAGGCCCGCAGAGAGTCACACACACTGGGACAGTTTTGGCTCAGAATCAGCCTAGCAGGAATATTCACGGCTCTGTTCCAGAGAGGAAGCTGCTTGAGGCACTGCTCATCAAGAGATGCACTCCTCACCAGGAGCACACTCCAGGGATCACGGAGCATTAACATCTCTTATTCTACCTGGAGGCTTACATTTTCCAACGTGATTTTGAGTGCCCCAGTTTTGGGCATCTTGAAGGGACTGACTTTCAGAGGGCAGGTGCTCAGGACTTTCTGTCCATCAGGACCCTTTAAGGGGTCTCAAGTTGCATATCCAAAGTCACTGGTTTCAGTGGCGTAGAACTTCGCCACACTCTGACCATGCAGGCTGAAACTTTCTACGCCGGGTGTCTGCCTCAGGCTGATGTTTTTCTGGAAAGGTTTCAGCTGAAATGGTCAAGCCACTTCTGAGAAGAAGCTTAGGAAACAATGAGCTGTTTTGCCCATGTTAAAAAAAAATTGCTTCCAACATTTCATTGGGAAGCTGCAGTGCCATGATACTTTGGAGCAGGGATTGAAATTTGGCATCTTCCCTGTGAAACTATGAAAATCCCTCAGGCCAGGGTTGTTCCTTGTGCTAACCCTGCGAAAATATGCCCAGGCATGAGCCTCAGAAACTCTCAATTTACACATGGTCAGTAAACATGAGCTGGGCAGCTAAATTTCTCCAAAGATTCCAGCTGCACTGAACATGCTTCATCCCCTCACAGCTCCTACATATGACCAGACTGACCATGAGCCACCCCCACCCAAATCTGAGTATGCTCCAGCCCGGGGTGCAGAGGCTGAGCCACTATAAGCATAGGTTGGTATAACTCCGTCACTCAGGGGTATAGAAAATCCACACCCTGAGCGACACAGTTATTCCGACCAGACTCCCCGGGTAGACAGCACTATGTTGATGGGAGGGCTTATCATAGAAGATTAGGGTTGAAAGAGACCTCAGGAGGTTACCTAGTCCCACCCCCTACTCAAAGCAGGACCAACACCAACTAACTCATCCTAGCCAGGGCTTTGTCAAGCTGGGCCTTAAAGACCTCTAAGGATGGAGATTCCACCACCTCCCTAGGTAACACATTCCAGTGCTTCACCATCCTCCTAGTGAAAAAGTGTTTCCTAATATCCAACCTAAACCTCCCTCACTGCACCTTGAGACCATTGTTCCTTGTTCTGTCATCTGCCACCACTGAGAACAGTCTAGATTCATCCTCTTTGGAACTCCTCTTCAGGTAGTTGAAGGCTGCTATCAAATCTCCCCTCATTCTTCTCTTCTGTAGACTAAATAACTCCAGTTCCCTCAGCCTCTCCTCATAAGCCATGTGCCCCTGCCCCATAATGATTTTCATTGCCCTCCGTTGGACTCTCTCCAATTTATCCACATCCTTTCTGTAGTGGGGGGACTAAAACTGGACACAGTACTCCAGGAGTGGCCTCACCAGTGCAGAATAGAGGGGAATAATCACTTTCCTCAATCTGCTGGCAACGCTCCTACTAATGCAGCCCAATATGCTGTTAACCTTCTTGGCAATAAGAACACACTGTTGACTCATATCCAGCTTCTCGTTCACTGTAACCCCTAGGTTCTTTTCCGCAGAACTGCTGCCTAGCCACTCGGTCCCTAGTCTGTAGCGGTGCATTGGATTCTTCCGTCCTAAGTGCAGGACCCTGCACTTATCCTTGTTGAACCTCATCCGATTTCTTTTGGCCCAATCCTCCAATTTGTCTAGGTCACTCTGGACCCTATCCCTACCCTCCAGCATATCTACCTCAACCCCCAGCTTAGTGTCATCCGTGAACTTGCTGAGGGTGCAAGCCATCCCATCCTCCAGATCATTAATGAAGATGTTGACCCCTGGGGCTCCCCCCTTGATACTAGCTGCCAACTAGACATGGAGCCGTTGATCACTACCCATAGAGCCCGATTATCTAGCCAGCTTTCTATCCACCTTTTAGACCATTCATCCAATCCATGCTTCTTTAACTTGCTGGCAAGAATACGGTGGGAGACCGTATCAAAAGCTTTGCTAAAGTCAAGATATATCACGTCCACCGCTTTCCCCATATCCACAGAGCCAGTTATCTCGTCATAGAAGGCAGTCAGGTTGGTCAGGCATGACTTGCCCTGGGTGAATCCATGCTGACTGTTCCTGATCACTTTCCTCTCCTCTAAGTGCTTCAGAATGGATTCCTGGAGGACCTGCTCCATGATTTTTCCGGGGACTGAGGTGAGGCTGACCGGTCTGTAGTTCGCAGGGTTCTCCTTCGTCCCTTGTTTAAAGGTGGTCACGACATATTTGCCTTTTTCCAGTTGTCCGGGACCTCCCCCGATGGCCACCGCTGGGAGAAGCTCTCCCCTGGCCGAGGCAGCATCTTCGCTCAGTGCCACAGCAGTGCAGCTGCTGCACGCCCAGCACAGAGACACCCGGAGCAGTGTTTTCTCTGCCATCGCTGCGCTGGGCTGATGTGGCTCAGGGCACCCGAACTGAGAGCAGAGGCGCCGTGGAGGAGAAGGAGGAGTAAGCGACCTGACGTAAACACAGAGGGTGGAGAAGGAGCAGAGGGGAGAAGCGGGAAGCGATGCAGGGTTGGGGTGGGAGGGAGGGACAGGAGCAGAGAGAGGCAGAAGCTCAGGGCAGGGGAGAGGAACAAGGGAGAGGAGAAAGGAGGAGAAGGAGTTGGGGGTGGGGAGGTTAGGAACCAAGGTGGGGGAACATGAGCAGGAGTACGAGCTGTGGGTCAGACAGAAGCCAAGCAGGGGGAACAGGCAGGAGCTGGGGGGAGGACAGCAGCAAGGGAGGAACAAGAGCTGGAAAGGGTGGCCATAGCAGCAGAAGGGCCTGGGGAGAGACTGGAGGGACAGGGGCAAAAGGGTCTGTGCCCACTAGAGAACACTCCCCTCCAGAACCTGGACTGGAACTTGGGCTTCCACGGTCCCAACACTGAATAGCTGTGAAACCCTCTGGGAATGTGTGTCCTCTAGTGGCAGGTCAGCACAGAAGATAGTCTTCTACTGCTACCACATATGCTGTTAGCTCAAGTGGCCAAGGACTGTGCTGTGGGTCTGAAGATCCCAGCCCTGCTGACGATGCACAGGGGAGTTAATATACCTTCACTTGACGACCATTTTGTTTTTCAATGTTTAAGTTACCAAAAAACATAGGAAATTTTACCCAAACCCAACCACCCCACAACAAACCAACCCACCCGCCCACCCTACGTTAAAAGAACATTATTGAGGTTGCAAAGTCAAGCACTTAATGCTGGAATGGAAATGCCAGAAATTAGGCTTTCCGTACACTGTTCTTTAGGTGCACATCATTAGCAAGGGGTCCCAGACAGCTGCAGTCTCTGCTCCTCAAGCATCTAGACTTGGATGTCAGGAGGGGCTGGGAGAGGAAACACCCCCTTCTTCAAGGCAAGACAGGCCCTTTAGCCCTCGAGGAGCCCTGAGGGATGGGGAAGGAGCCCCTCCAAGAAGGGAGAGATTTGACGGAATCGGGGAACAGGCCACAGATCTCCGTGGGCCACAGGACCTTATGCAAAGCCATGGAAGGCTATGGACAGACACTCACTGGGCTCCAGGGGGCTTTTGATTAACTCCCACCTCCCTCCATTTTAGCCTACTGGCTTGTCTCTACTGCCCTTCCAGCTGCCTTTGGAGCTCCCAGCTGGAGGGAGGGGAAACGAAACAAGGACACTATCTCCCCCCAGATTTTCCTCCCCACTCACTGCAGGCTGGGAGGGTGAATCCTTTGCTGTGAGGAGGTCTGGGATCAGATGATGAAGGTTTCCCAGCCAGGAATGCCATAGAGAGAAATACTGGACGAAGAGAGAAAGCTTCATACTGAAGTAAATTAATACAACTCCCCATTTTAGGGCTATTAGTCACGGTCAGTCCCCATGCTGTTAATTTCTGTGCGCACATGGGTTTCTGCTAATCGCTGTGAGAATGACAAGCTCTTTAAAACAATATTGGCATCCTTTCTTGTTAGCTCATGCTGTGGGGATGTGATGATGTGCATGTTAATGAAAAGCTGGAATGAAGACAGTCGAGGACTGGACTGACATGTCACACCCACAGGCAGACACACAAAACAACTAGAAAACTCAAGGATGGAGTCGGTAGGTCTCTCTTGAGAGTCCAGATCCAGGTACTGAATTATGCGTGTGACCCATGCTTTATCAGAGTAGCTCTGTGCTTGTAACAGGACACCCTGGGAACATTGCAGTAGCAGGTACTGAACCCCAAAACTCTGGATCTAAATGCCTGAGCTCCCTCTACTGCCTGAGTTAAAAGAACCGTTGGTGAAAAGCCTCTCCCTGTGCCCCTGAGCTATAAGACTTGTTAGCTAAAAGGCTGCAGCCATTCCTATGTTCTGCATGATATTGCCACTAGCGGGGACAGAGACCCATACTGAATTAGCTTGGGTTACATCTGTTAGTACAGCCCTGAAGACGAGCTCGGTGTAGCTCCAAAGCTTGTCTCTCTCACCAACCACAAGATATTCCCTCACCCAGCTTGTCTCTAGTATCCTGGGACCGACACGCCTACAACCCCAGTGCACACAGTATAAACTACGGTACTACTCTCCTATCTGCAGGGTTTTACCATCTCACTGGGAGCATCAGGAAGTTTGAGAGGAACTGAACCCATCTGTCAGTTCATCTCCTCTGCCTCCCCCCTACCCCTGAGCTGTATGTACACGCAGCTTGCCTTGGCTTTACCTGCACAGGTGCAGACTAGATTCCCTCCTGCAGCTGTTCTGGTTGGGCAGGGTGCATGCAGGCACATGTGGTCACCATGCAGACTTGAAGCCAAAGTGCATTTGGCTCATACATCCCCAATAGCAGGGATACAGAGCCGGCATTTTACCCTGGCAGCCAGCATGTTGGAGCATTGCTCCAGCTCGTTCCCTTGTCCTGACACACACAGAGGGCTACAATTTTAAAAATGGCCCATAGTTTTGGGTGCCTGTAATTTTGGGTGCTCAGTTTGAGACACCTGGGTGGTCACTTGTCAGTGAGGCCAAGTTCCCTGACTCTATATAAGATAGAAAATAACAGATGGTCCCCTAAGGTGGTAGGCATGGGACATCAGTTCTGCAGCCCTGCCCGTATAGGGCCAGATTCAGCCATCCGTCCCTACTGAGGGCAACACTTCAGCACATACTTAAGTTTCGCTGAGACTTAAACCATGTGCCCAGTTGCTTTGCTGAACCAGGGCCATGCTGCAATTGGCTTACGGCAGAAAAGTCCCCTCCAGGGCCTGGCTGCAGTTTAGAGAGAGTGTGGTGAAGACCCTATTGTAGCAAGGAATTGTGGTGCGTTAGGCACTGCTTCAGGGCAGCCCATAAGCATATGCTGAGATGCTGCTTTGTAGTGGGATGTTTTCCTAAATTGGGACTTGACACATGTACATTGTGTTATCAGACTGATCTGTGAGGGGCTTGAATACTTACCACTCTACCTTCTTTTACTGGTTTAGTTCCGTATTTTTGAACGCATAGGGTTTTATTAAATTAATATTCCATGGTATTTCTACTGTACATTTAAACTTTAATGGCAGCTAACTGGCTTAAAGAGGCACCAACCTGAAATCCCGTCAGTTTCAAAACCACGAGTTAAAAGTAGAGTAGTCGCTGCTTTTATGTTTTCTTTTCCTCTGTTAACTCCCCCCCCCCCCCGTTGCTATTTGGAAACCCCCCATATGAAAACCGTCGGAAACTGACTGCGCCCTGGCCTCTTCTACCAAGTTTGTTGGCACAACTGTGCTGGTCAGGGGTGTGAAAAAACCACATCCCCCCATGGACATAGCTCTGCTGGCAACCCCCCCCCTCCGCCCCAGCATAGCTCTGCTGGCAAACCCCCCCCCCCCCCAGCATAGCTCTGCTGGCAAACCCCCCCCCCCCCCCCAGCGTAGGTCTGCTGGCAACCCCCCCCACACACACACACAGCGTAGCTTCAGCTATGCCAACAGAACAGTGCTTCTGTCAGCACGGCTAACTCAGCACGGGGAGGTGGGGTTACTATGCTGACAGAAAAACTCCTTCTGTTGGCATAAGCTGTGTCCGCGCTAGGGAGCTCTGTGGGTATAGCTATACTGGTGAAGCATGGAGCGTAGATAGGGCCTAATTAAATGACTGCTCAGGGGAGTCAATGAAAATGATTGGACAGAAATTGCTCTGAAATTCACAAACCGGGGTGGGGGGGAAGGGGAGGAGAGAGACACAACTTTCTCCAATTGCTTTCAGTTCTGGGAATATAAGGTGCTGATGGTACATCTTGTTCAAGAAAAAAAGTGTGTTCTTTTTAAAAAAAGGTACCAAAGATTATTATCTATTATTAAATCAAGGAAATAAAAATCTAAGTCTAACACGAGGAAAAACAACAACAAAAAGCATGACAACACTATTAGAAAACAAATGACCAAAACAACCACTTAGGACACAGAGGCTTCCTTCTGTATTCTGCAGTTATTCCTTTTCAAGACTCATTAGTTTTACCTTGAGCATTGGCACATGCCATAGTGGGAATAGAGACTGAAATCTCTGCGTGATGCTCTGTTCAAAGAACCAGTTCAGATCACACTACGATGCATTTTCAAAACTTCAAGTGAAAGCCAGAGATCTGCTACAATTAATTAAGCCAATTAATCACAACTTATTATCCATAGCTATCATATGATCAAGTGTTCTCATCAGAGGGTATATTCACCACTACAGCGCCTCCACCTGGTTGCTCTGGGGATTACCCTCTTCCCGGTCTGATGCCTCCTTCTGCCGCTCATTGCATGCCCTGCTGCCTTTCTCTCTCTCCATGACTCGGCCCTCCGGCCAAGTCACCATAGCCCTCCCCTTCCAGGGTATCAGAGTCTCTCCATAAGAGCCACTTCAGGTAGTCTTCCCAATCGCTGCCCAGATGATACCATTTTCCTCATGGCCCACCCTCTGCTCTGGGTTTCCGCTCAGGGAACCCCTAACCAGCAGCCAAGGTCTGTAACCTCTTAAACCTTGCTGCCCTTTCCCTATGCCTGTCTTATACCCTCTCTCCTAGGTTGGTTTATGTTCTTGCTTCTTTAACATCCAGAGCAGTGGTGGGCAACCTGTGGCCCTCAGGGTAATCTGCTGCCGGGCCACCAGACAGTTTGTTTACATTGACCGTCTACAGGTACTGCTGCCCACAGCTCCCAGTGGCCGCGGTTCACTGTTCCCGGCCAATGGGAGCTGCAGGAAGTGAGGCAGGCTGCAGGGACGTGCTGGCCGCTGCTTCCCGCAGCTCCCATTGGCTGGGAACGGCGAACCGTGGCCACTTGGAGCTGCGCGTGCCCGTGCCTGCAGACGGACAACGTAAACAAACTGTCTGACAGCCTGCCAGCGGATTACCCTGACGGGCCGCGTGTGGCTCACAGGTCACAAGTTGCCCACCACTGATCCAGAGAGTGACTACAAGTTCCCTCATTGCAGCCCCTTTCTGCTGCCAGCTTCCTGGCTTTCTCCTCTCCCTGCCTGTTCCTTCTCAGTTCTGCCATCGTTCAGGGGATTCCTTCGGCCACCTAATTCCCCTCCGCTGTGGTCTATCTGGTTAACAGGCCCCTTCCAGGCTAATACGGGGGTGAAGACCCCATCTCAATTATAATCCAACTCCCCCCCAGCCCCAAACTCTATCATGTGTCTATGCATTTATTATAAGCCACCTAGTGTTCCTATAATAAACACAAGCAGCTGCTGTTTGATCTTCTTGGTAGATCTTGCTGCAGTATGACTATTTATGTTGCAGTAGCACCCAAATGTGGTAGGTGCATTCAGGCATAGAGACATGCTCCTTGTCCCAAAGAGCCTACAGGATGAAAAGGGGAGAGCTACAACGAGGGAGGGGTGAATAGGAGGGTTACATGGTTACATAGTTGCTGTGCCTATGACCTGTTGCAGAATATGTTCCCTAATAGGTCCAGAATTTACCCCTCCTCCCAGCAGTACAGAGCAAATGGTCCCCCATATCCAAATCCACTCCTTCCTCACAACCCACACTCTCCTTTCTCTCGGCCCAGACGCCCACTCGCCATTCCTCTCCCTCCACCTCACCCTGCTCCCTGCCCACCAGTCACTCTTTGTACAGCCCGCCCCCAGGCAAGTTACGTGGCTGTAATTCCACCCCTTCCCCTGCAGCACTCCTGACACCCCAGCTGTGAAGACTGGTCGCGGTCCCCACCCCGATCACAAAACCCCCAGCCAGGCTGCCCACATGGATGGACAGTGGGAAAGGTCTCTCAGATGCAGCCAATCCACAGGCCCTAGGGACTCTGCCACACCTGGTCCCTTGCTATCCCTGGGCAAGGAGGGCTTGTCCCCTGACCGTGGCTGGTGCAGTTTCCAACTCCCATGGAGATGCTCCTTCTCCTTCAGCCCAGGGGGGCTGCTGAAAAGGCTTGAACCCTGCTGGCGTCTGGCAGGGGAGGGCAGAGGCTTGGTCCCAGCTGAGCTGCTCTCCTCCCCACACAGTTTGCAGTGGTTCTGGCAGCTACTTAGCCCACCCCTCAGGGCTCTTCTCCCCTCATCCCACCCTGCCAATGCAGGGGCCTGGGGGAAGGGCTGTGGAACATGGACCAGGGCTGTGGCTGCTGACCCCCCTCAGATCTGCTGTGGCATTATGACCCATATTCTTCATAGAGATATTATTTTGTTCTGATTATGGCATAACTATGATGCACTTTATGCAAGATAGGTCATGTGAGATAGCCCTGAAAAGGTTCTGATTCTCTGAATATGATGATCCTATTTGTATGCATGGATCATTTTGGTATCTGAAGTTAGGAATATTGTCTATGTACCTATTACAAATGTGTTTACACCTGGGGAACGCCCACTAGACAGAATGCAATCAGTCTAGATGGCTGGCTGGAAAGCCCATTAGGGAAAACAATAGGTCTTTGAAGAAGCTAATCTGCCACCAGGGAATCTTTCTGAGGACCTTGCAAACAGCCTCAGTCTCATGGCTGCTATGGCCCTACAGAGACATGTGACCAAGTCACCTGGTACTGGACTCCATCTTGAGATATCAGTGTTTTTCCACTGAAAGACATGGAAACCAACTAAGCCTGGAGACAAAGGGTTCCCCCCCTATGCAAAAGATATTTAAGGCAGGGCAGTGACATCACTGTGGTTCTTCTTCACTGACTCTCCACCCAAGATGACTGCTGGAAACACCTGAGGAAGAAGGACTGAACTGGGGGAAGGGCTGAACCCAAACTAAAGGATTTCAAGTCTGTAAAAGGAATATCTGGAGTTTTAAACTGCAAGCAAGTGCAGTTTGCCTTCAAGAATCTCTGCAATCTGCCTAGAACAACATTTAGGGTGAGAATTTGCTACTTATATCCAATTTCTTTGGTATATTAAGCTTAGATTGTGTGTTTGTTTTATTTGCCAGATAATCTGCTTTGATCTGTTCGCTAACCCTCATAATCACTGAAAATCTATCTTTTGTAGTTAATAAACTTGTTTTTGTTTTGTCTAAAACAGAGTGTGTGGAAATCATAACTCGGGGCAGAAAACTGTGTATATCTTCCTCCACATTGAGGAAGGGGGTGAATTTCATGAGCTTACGCTGTGCAGTTCCCTGTGCAGCACAAGATGGTATAATTTTGGGTTTACCCTCTGGAGGTGGGGGTATGCCTTTGGAACTGGGAGGTGCCTTAGCTGAGCCTTCCCATGCAGAGCTGATCTCAGCATTTGTGTGTGTAGCTGCAGCTGGGTGTGTCGCTAACAGCAGGTGTGCTGGTAAAGCACAGTCTGATCCTGGGCGAGGGCTTGGCAGGCTGCACAGCAGTGTAATATAAAGGGTGCTCAGGCTGATGGGTCAGGTGGGCTCAGAGGTACCCCTGTTCCAGGCTGCACCCCGAGGGGGGGTAACCTGTCACACCTGCTATGAAAGCAGCTGTGCTGACATGTATTACGAACAACAGGATGCCATGCGGCAGCGTAGGAAGCCATCAGAGGGCACGTCTGCCTGCTGCACAGAAGCTGTTTGTCATGTCAGAGCAGCAGTCTGGTCCGCGCCACTCACCCTTTGCTCCCCCTATACTGTGGGCTTCAGTAGGCAATGGAGCTTAGCTCTTTCCTCTCCTTAAAAGGCTGGGCCCTGCCAGGCCGACCTGACCGGATGAAGAGAGCTGTGCTCTCACACAGCACCATGTGTGTAACTATGTCGTGTACCGAGAACAACATTATCTTGGGCCAAATCCTAAAGCCGTCACTCAGGCAAAGCTCCCAGGGCCTGATCCACGTCCCACTGCACTTAGTGGAAGACTCCTGTTAACTTCTGTGAGTTTGCACAAGGTGCCCACGGCAGAGTTGCTAACTCTTGTGACTTCACTGCCATTCTTGTGATATTTGGTGTTTTTCTTTAAAGCCCTGGTTGCTCCCACAGCAGCCCAGTCCCAGGCTGCTCCTGGGCTGCAGCACTGAATCCCTGATGCACCATGGACCACACCTGAACCAGCCCCACTTCACCACCTATGCTGGGGCCTGCTGAGGGGGCAGAGCATAGGACTTCAGCTGTGCCTGCTCTGGAGAAATTCCTCCCTAATCCTGGCAGTGCCTTTCTGGTCCTTAGACACTGCTAAAGAGGTGTGTGAGAGCGGGGTGGGGCCACACTCCCTCACAGTGTTCTGAGCAGGGAAAGGCTGAAGGGCTCCAGTAAGGGGGCAGATGAAAGGCTATTTATTCTTATTAGGGAGGGTTGCTTTTGAGTTGTGTGGACCTCTTTCTTCTCTGCAGCTCCATCAGCCCCCGACAGCCTGAGAACCGAGTGCTGGGCAAGAATTAGAATCAAACTGAGATCTCCCAGACGGCAGGGCTGGCACTCCCGTGGGCTGACTCTCCAATTTATTTTCATCCCAATCTCGGATGAAAGAGCTGGCAGAAAAGGCAGCTTCTCTAAAGGAGGGGAAGTGATCTTTCGACCTCTTGCTCAAAAGCACATGGCCATCCAGACAATGGCTGCCATTTCAGGACCTCGCCCAGAGTACAGTAGCTGAGCTTTCAGTGACTGCTCTTGTGCATAAACAGATGGGGGCTCTGGTTACGTGGCAAGGAAATCTGATTGGCTGCAGTGTCATTATTTCCTCCTGTTTCCTTAGTCATTGTCTGATTATTTGTTGGAGTGCTGGGGAGGACAGGGGGCAGAGGAACATCCAACGTTCCCAATCACAGCATCATGGTGCCAGAATCAGAATAATTACCATACTGCTCCTGAGGTCTGGCTCTACCTCCCTTTATCTCGCCCTGTTCTGTACACTGGAAGCTGAGATTTCCTTATGCAGCCATATAAGGAGAAAATTATAATAATTAAACTAATTTGTTCAAATCAATTTCTTTGGAAAATATGAGAACCAGAGCGCAGAGAGAGAGAGAATGAGCATGAAATGACTATAGGTAGAAATAATCCCTGCAGTGCTGTGGCAATGAGAGAAAGGAATAGGGCACCAGGAGGACACTGCATCACCTGTACAGGAGAGCACCAGTCCGTGGTGTAGTCTGGATGTGCTGAACTTGTCTGCTCACCAGTCCCTGTGGAGTCTGCATCCAGAAGGTGGAAACCCTGGGCCATCAGTATTCAGCAAACACCACACAGCGGCAAGAACAGTCGTTTTTCATCTCCTTTCCAATGCTCTAGTAAACTGAGGTTCCCCTATGCCTGCCACCAGGCCTTTACCGAGCCTCCGGCAGCTTGCAGACAGCGCACTGGCGGTACCGTTTGGGAACAGGCACGTTACAGCCCCATGACGGAGAACTCCAGGGAAGTCATGTAGAAGTGTGCTCAAGCATTCAGACATAGACAGCATATGGGCTGAACACGAGATGAACTTAAAACTAAAGTAGAGTGTAGCCCCATTTCTATGTCAAGGCCACACATCCAGCAGCATTCAGATGTCAGAAAACAGCTGCTGCGACTCTGAATGGGCACCATTTTGAGGAGATGAATTTTATTATTCTGAGGTTCTTCCCCACAGAGACGTCCAAGAGTGCACTAAAGGAAGTACTGTAATGTTATCAGTGTTACCTCAGTGAAGTTGTCAAGCCATGAAAGGTTAAAAAAGCTACCTTGGGATTTGGGGTTGTACTGCACACAGAGCGAAGAGAGAGTTTTAATCTGTCTCTCTTTTTAAGAGAGCTCTGTGATGCATCAATGGCATTATAAAATCTCTAGCAGTGGCCTTTCGCTTTACACATTTGTGGCCACCAGAGAGCCTAGAGTAGTATTTTGCAGAGAGATCTAAATGCTGCATCACGTTACCCGATGAATGCCTTGTTTCTTCTATTGATCTTTGGAGGAAAATTCCAGAGGGACTTGTGAGTAAAAGAACTCAGCACCTCTGCTGTACACAAACTCTTTCATGTCTTAAAATAAGCAGTTAGGCATGAAAGTGTACTTTCAGCTCCCTGCCTGAGGCAGGTTCAGAGAGGATAGTAATAATTTACATATGAAGCATCCTGTAAAATAGATGGAGAGTGAGAACTACAACAAATTTAAGACCATAAATAGAATCTTCACCATAAAATTTGTGGCTGCAACATACATTTTATGCCAGTCACTTTAAAAAACTGGAATCTATGATTTGGCAAAATTAAATTGATTGCCTTTAGTTGCCCTCATTAGCTTCCAAAATGAATCTAGGTAGTACAGTATGGCTTTAAGGAGGCCAGTTACCAAATTCTGAAGGCAAGAATCGCTAAAACCAAGTGGGTCCATGGAAGGATTATTTCTTTCCTTTTACAGATGGAGCTCTGAGGCACAAAGACATTAAGTGATTTGCTAAAGGTCACAGGGAGTCTGTGGCAGAAATGGGAACAGAAGCCAGTACTTGTGTGTCCACTCCCATATCTTAAACGCTAGCTCTCTGCACCCCAGGACTTTTGCGTCTGTAGAGTTTTCTTTCATTGCTTTCCTCTACCAAAGAGCATCAAACTCCAATGCACAGGAAGAGTAAACTGGGTTCTCAGCCTCTTTTTAAACTCTCTGACTGAGGTTGTCAGTTGACACATAAAAGTGGCACTAAAGCATCCATTAGCTATTTTGTACACGTGTCCTGACCTGTCATCATTTCCAAGTTCATCTTGATTGCTGAATACTCTGATAATAGGAAACGCACCATCACTGATGTCCAACAATGCAAAAATTACATTGATTTAATCAGCAGTCTTCTAGCGAGGCAGCTTGTTCCACATTGCCTCATCGTGCCTCCTGATTTGGGCCTCCTACTGGTCACTCAAGAAGTCTGTCACAGGAGAAAGAGCAAAGATTTCTATGGCCATTCTCTTATTTAGAGGCCTGCCAACAGAAATTCCAGGCCCCAGGGCCATCCCTAGTGGGGGCGGGGCCCAGGGCAGAAGTGATGAATCTGTCCCTTGCGGGACTGCCCACGCCAGCCCACAGGGCCCCCCCAAAGCATGGGGGCCTGGAGCAGTCTCATGCACCTAGGTGCCCTGCAGCCTGCCTGGCTGATTGATTTAAAAGGGCCCAGTGGCCCCTGGCTGCTGCTGCTGTGACAGCAGCCAGGGACCACTGGGTCCTTTTAAATTGCCCAGCCCCCCTGGACGATTGCCCCCTTTGCCCCCACCCTTCTCCCCCGGTTGGCAGGCCTGCTTACTTATGATTAAATCCTCGTCTAGTTAGCCACTAAATCTTATGATTGCTTTTTGGCTCTTGGTTTTCTTGTGACATATAGAGTCATAGAAACGTAGGGCTGGAAGGGACTCAAGAAGTCAAGTCCAGTCCCTGCGTTGATGCAGGACCAAAAAAACCTATACCATCCCTGACAGGTGTTTGTCCAACTTGTTCCTAAAAACCTCCAATGACGGGGATTCCACAACCTCCCTTGGAAGCCTGTTCCAGAGTTTAACTACCCTGAGAGTTAGACAGTTTTTCCAATCTCACCTAAATTTCCCTTGCTGCAGATTAAGCCCATTACATCTTGTCCTACCTTCTGTGGATATGGAGAACAATTGATCACAAAGGGTTCAGAGAAGAGCCATGAGAATGATTAAAGGGTTAGAAAACCTGCCTTCTAGTGACAGACTCAAGGAGCTCAATCTATTTAGCTTATCAGAAAGAAGGTAAAGGGGTGTCTTGATCACAGTCTACCTACATGGAGAACAAATACTTGATAGTGGGCGTTTCAGTCTAGCAGACAAAGGTCTGACACAATCCAATGGCTGGAAGCTGAAGCTAGACAAATTCACACTGGAAATAAGGTGTACATTTTTAACAGTGAAGGTAATTAACCATTGGAACAATTTATCAAGGGTCGTTCGTGGTAGATTCTTCATCACTGGCAATTTTTAGATCAAGATGGGATGTTTTTTGAAAGCCATGCTCTAGCTCAAAAGGAATTATTTTGGGGAAGTTCTGTGATCTGTGTTATACAATGGTCCCTTCTGGCCTTAGAAACTATGAATCACTGTCCTCTTCATAACAGCCCTGAACATATTTCATGACTGTTATCAGGTTCCACCTCAGTCTTTTCTCAAGACTAAACATGGCCCGTTTTTTAACCTTTCTTCTTCTAAACCTTTATCATTGCAGTTGCTGTCCTCTGAACTCCCTCCAATTTGTCCACATATTTCCTGGAGTGTGGCACCCAGAATTGGACACAGTTTTTCAGCTGAGGCCTCGTCAGTGCAGAAGAGAACAGGACAATGACCTCCTACGTCCTACATACAACATTCCTGTTACTGACATCAGCCTTTTTCACAACGGCATTGCATGGCTGACTCACGGTCAATTTGTGACCCACCATCACCCCCACAACCTTTTCAGCAGTGCCACCGCCTACCCCGCTGTTCCCCACTTTGTAGTTGTGCACCTAAGTAAAGCACTTCGTCCTCTGACTGCACATTGCAGATTTTGCTGGACGTCTCACGGAGAGGACTGACCACTAAAAACTGCCTTCTCTAGTGTGGGAAAAATGGATTGTGTTGTATGGTAACAGTATGAAGGGAAAGGGCTGGATGCTCAGCGATTGTAAATTGGCCTAGCTCCACTGACTCCACAGGAACGTTGTAAGAATGTGGGGCCTAGAACCAGTGTCTGCTGTTGACTCAGCACTGCCTAACATGGGGGTAGGTCAGTTTAACTGCATTGCTCCCGACTCTTGACCCATCTTCGACATAGCTACTGCCTCTTGGGGAGGTGAATCAACTTCCACCTTCAGTTCCATTGAGTGTCCCCTAGTTCTTGTGTTATGAGACAGGAAGGACAAACTCTCAATGTGCCTTTGATAATATTCATTATTCTATGCACTTTTAGTGTGTCCCTGCTGATTTATCTCTTTTCTAAGGGAGCAATCCTAATAGCTTGTCAACCTCTCCAGTTCTACCACACCAGTTTGGAGCTGGGGTGCACTGTACTGCTCACAGGGTTCCTGGCTACACTCAGGCTCCCTCAGTTGCATCAATGGAATATTTTTAAGAAAAAGCTCAGTGTAAACAAGGTTGCAAATATTTGCCTGGTAGAGCCTGTGAACAAGGCCTCAATCCTGACCATATTCAGCAGCAGATGTATCTAAACTTTTAAGACAGTTTGAAAGACAACAGGAAAGATGGGATTTTAGATAAGGCACTGCCACAGACTCCCTGTGTGACCTCGGGCCTGTCTCTTAACCTCTCTGTGCATCTAGGAAACTGAGATGGTAATACTTCCTTTTTCTGTCCCGTCTGTTTAGACTGTGAGATCTTGTGCATAACTAAGAGTTCATCTCTATGCAGAAATCAAGATAGCTTGACTCTCCCATGGGCTATAGCCTGTAGGTACTGGAATTGAAACAGAGCACCTAAAGAACCTACATAGTCAAGTCATACTCCCAAGACGAATCCTTGCCACATATAATTTGAAGTGAACACTCAGAAAGATAGGACTCAAGCCGCTTAAGTCACTCTCTGTATGCCAATTGCAGAAGACAGAGTTTAAGAATCCCTTGTGAAAGGCCATTGAACAATCAAGGAAAACTAAAACAGGGCCTTGAGATATGACAGAAATAAGGCCATTAAAAAGCTTAATCAAATCACTGTCTTATTTTAAAGTCATTCCTAATTTAACTAAGAAGTACTCTGCCTAGCCTCCACTATATCATCATCTGAGCTAGCTATTTTCCCAACATATAATTTGAGCTAATACTTTCCCAAACTGGATCCAACGTATATGCAGCTAGGGGGACTCAAAGGACACGTCTCAGCCAATCACATACATAGAGGGACAAGGGGGAGATTTTCAGAAGGTGGTTAGATGCTCATTGAGTTTCAAATTCCCTTTGAAACTCAATGAGCAGCTAACTCACATTTGTGCCTTTGAGAATCTCCCTCCCCCTCTGTTGAAGCAGAAAACAAGGGATGATTATTGTTATTAAAGAAAGATGTAGAGAAAACTGGCTAAACCATCCAACATCAAACTTCTTCATGTCCAAGCTTTTGACTCCCAGCTTTCCAGATGGCAATATCTGGCAGCACTTCCATTTAACGTACGGATCCAATTCTGCCCTCACTTAGACTGGTGAAAATCCCATTCAGTCAGTGAGGTCAAAATTGAGGGCTTGGAATGCAGCTGCTTCCTTGAAGCTTTTCCCTTTGTGGGTGTGTGAGTTAACTCCATCTCTGGCTGTAGATCGGGCCAATATAACAATGCAGTTCAGGCTGTAAACAGCTGAGAGTCTGGACTGCAGAATTCCCTGCACGATTTGCTCTCATTCCAGTGGTAAAGTCATATTTCAGGCCCACCCAGGCTGATGCGCAAAGCTATCTGTCAGGGCTATAACCAGGCTGCATCACTGTTCTGGCTACAAACACAACAGGAGTAGCAAGTTTTATAGATCAGGCCCCATGAGAGAAAACCCTTTTGTCAGAAACAAAAGGCAGGTCTGCACTTGAAAGGCTGCAGCTGCATGGCTGTAGCACTTCAGTGAAGACGCTACCTAAAGCAATGGGAGGGCTTCTCCCCTCTGTGCTATAAATCCACCTCGCCGGGTGGCGGTAGCTATGCCGACAAGAGAATTCTCCCGTCAATTTAGCACTGTCTGCACTGGGGGTTAGGTCAGTTTTATCGCCTCATTATACCAATCTAATCTCCTAGCGTAGTGCTGCCCAAGCGTCTCCCTTCTCAACCGTTTTCAAGTGTGATGTGCTCCAAACCCCTGGGAGCATCCTGCCACACTTCTGACTGAATGCCTACTCCAAAGGGGAAGGGAAGTAAGGCCCTTCTTCTCTCCTTTGAATAGGGTTGGATCTCTGTCTACATTAAATAAAATCCAGGAGATGGCTGATGCAAAGGTAAAGATACACAGTTTGAATAGTATCAGCATGGGAAACTGTCGGCACTGGTAGTCTTACTGTAGAAGGAATTCTTGATTTCACATAGAAATGGGAAGTGGCCCATTCAATTGATGTGTCAAAAAAAAAAAAGCCTTTTTCTTTCCTAATGGGGACAGCAAGGTTTTGCCTTTAAGTGGGGAGAAAGGCATGACTGTAACTAACCTGTCAACTCAGATACTCCCTTGGCACAGATACAGATGGCAACCCACATACACTGATGTCATGATACACACACACGCACACGCAACAGTAGCATCCTAGAGGAATTCAAATACAATAAGGAACTGTAGTGCCTGAAAACACTTGCAGCCTAGAGACTGGCCATATTAGATTACTTTTACTTTCAGATCAGAAAACCCAGCGCTTAATTTGTGCCCGGGTTTGCCTGGGCTGAGCCCCTGCACCTCTGGGTCCAGCAGTTCAGAGCCCCGGCACCTCTGGGCTTGCCGCATCAGTTATTAAAGTAAAAAAATTGCTTGAGCCCCAGCACCTCTTTCATTACAAATTAAGCACTGAGAAAACCAGCACTGTTCCTATTTTCCCCTATTACCTCTGCTCAGAATTATTAACTACCCATACCTAAAGATTTCATAGAATCATAGAATATCAGGGTTGGAAGGGACCTCAGGAGGTCATCTAGTCCAACCCCCTGCTCAAAAGCAGGACCCATACCCAACTAAATCATCCCAGGCAGGGCTTTGTCAAGCCTGACCTTAAAAACTTCTAAGGAAGGAGATTCCACCACCTCCCTAGGCAACGCATTCCAGTGTTTCACCACCCTCCTGGTGAAAAAGTTTTTCCTAATATCCAACCTAAACCTCCCCCACTGCAACTTGAGACCATTACTCCTTGTCCTGTCCTCTTCCACCACTGAGAATAGTCTAGAACCATCCTCTCTGGAACTACCTCTCAGGTAGTTGAAAGCAGCTATCAAATCCCCCCTCATTCTTCTCTTCTGCAGACTAAACAATCCCAGTTCCCTCAGCCTCTCCTCATAAGTCATGTGTTCCAGACCTCTAATCATTTTTGTTGCCCTTCGCTGGACTCTCTCCAATTTATCCACATCCTTCTTGTAGTGTGGGGCCCAAAACTGGACACAGTACTCCAGATGAGGCCTCACCAATGTCGAATAGAGGGGGACGATCACGTCCCTCGATCTGCTCGCTATGCCCCTACTTATACATCCCAAAATGCCATTGGCTTTCTTGGCAACAAGGGCACACTGCTGGCTCATATCCAGCTTCTCGTCCACTGTCCCCCCTAGGTCCTTTTCCGCAGAACTGCTGCCTAGCCATTCGGTCCCTAGTCTGTAGCTGTGCATTGGGTTCTTCCGTCCTAAGTGCAGGACCCTGTACTTATCCTTATTGAACCTCATCAGATTTCTTTTGGCCCAATCCTCCAATTTGTCTAGGTCCCTCTGTATCCTATCCCTGCCCTCCAGCGTATCTACCACTCCTCCCAGTTTAGTATCATCTGCAAATTTGTTGAGAGTGCAATCCACACCATCCTCCAGATCGTTTATGAAGATATTGAACAAAACTGGCCCCAGGACCGACCCCTGGGGCACTCCACTTGACACCGGCTGCCAACTAGACATGGAGCCATTGATCACTACCCGTTGAGCCCGACAACCTAGCCAACTTTCTACCCACCTTATAGTGTATTCATCCAGCCCATACTTCTTTAACTTGCTGACAAGAATACTGTGGGAGACCGTGTCAAAAGCTTTGCTAAAGTCAAGATACAATACATCCACTGCTTTCCCTTCATCCACAGAACCAGTAATCTCATCATAGAAGGCGATTAGATTAGTCAGGCATGACCTTCCCTTGGTGAATCCATGCTGACTGTTCCTGATCACTTTCCTCTCATGTAAGTGCTTCAGGATTGATTCTTTGAGGACCTGCTCCATGATTTTTCCGGGGACTGAAGTGAGGCTTACTGGCCTATAGTTCCCAGGATCCTCCTTCTTCCCTTTTTTAAAGATTGGCACTACATTAGCCTTCTTCCAGTCATCCGGGACTTCCCCCGTTCGCCACGAGTTTTCAAAGATAATGGCCAATGGCTCTGCAATCACAGCCGCCAGTTCCTTTAGCCCTCTCGGATGCAACTCATCCGGCCCCATGGACTTGTGCACGTCCAGTTTTTCTAAATAGTCCCTAACCACCTCTTTCTCCACAGAGGGCTGGCCATCTATTCCTCATGTTGTGATGCCCAGCACAGCAGTCTGGGAGCTGACCTTGTTCGTGAAGACAGAGGCAAAAAAAGCATTGAGTACATTAGCTTTTTCCACATCCTCCGTCACTAGGATGCCTCCCTCATTCAGTAAGGGGCCCACACTTTCCTTGGCTTTCTTCTTGTTGCCAACATACCTGAAGAAACCCTTTTTGTTACTCTTAACATCTCTCGCTAGCTGCAGCTCCATTTATTCTCCCTTGATGTGTACATACAGGCCCATGAACATTAGGAGTTTGAGACTGTCTGCAGCTATCAGACATTGCACTGAAAAGGGAGACTGACACTGCAAGGAATAAAACTGGCTGACCTAGCAGATAGGAATAATATTCACTATAAATCTTGCTCTTTGTTAGGCCCACAATATGTTCATGAACCCACCCTGATTTTCTTGTTCATGATAAGAATTTGCTGATTCGTTTGGATGAATAATTCCCATGAACTATTCACTTTGACTATTTGTTATTTGTGTTATAAAACATTTCCAGGATGAATTTTCAGAGTGCTTATTCTGCAGGCTCAACTCTGAAGTTGACAGGATGTGCAATGGAATACTTGGTGGCTTTCAAAATACCCATGTATGAGCAACAACTAATAGGACATGGCGAATCACAGCAATCCAAGCTTGGCATTGTATTAAAGATCCTTGGCATTGTATTAATGACCCCGGCTTTGTTTTTCATTATTCAGATGCATCCGATGAAGTGAGGTGTAGCTCACGAAAGCTTATGCTCAAATAAATTGGTTAGTTTCTAAGGTGCCACAAGTCCTCCTTTTCTTTTTGCGAATACAGACCAACACGGCTGCTACTCTGAAAACTATTCAGACAATTTACCAAATCTTTTCCATCCCCTTTGAGTGAGGCATAAAAATGTGGGGAGCTGATGTTATGGGTTTCTTACTCTTCACTCTTTTTCATCTGATTCTTTAACTAAAACTGGCCTATAAAAATCAAATTGAATTCCTAACAAATGCTGGAAAAAGTAGCGGAATCTTCTGTACGCTGGTCTGTGGTGCTGATGCACCTGATAGAAAAGGTGGCAGTACAGTGTAGCAGGGTGTTACCTGATTTTAATCTCAGGTCATTTTTAAGAGTCTGTAACAGCCCCACCTCATTGTTCATCAGCAGGGAATGAAGCCCAAGGTCAGCCATTAGAGGGGGATGTAGCACACACTCTGCCTGTGTTTTACCTCTACCCAACACATGCTCCTAACTCATTGGATGCTGGGTGAGGGGAATTTGCTCTACTGTCTTCTACTTAATTTCCCTTGGGGAAAATCTGAAATTTCTCTCAAGCAAACCGAGGGTCATTCATCAGGCAAACCACATGCCTGTAATGCCACAGGAGACATCGTAGCAGAAGCATCTGATATGTGTGTCATTTCTGGCCACACAGTCATTATTGGCTTTCTCACTTTGGGAGCGCTTCCTTTTAGCCACGGATCATGCACTTGACCAAAGGCAATCGGGCTCTCTTTCCAATCTTTCCAGCAGCTGCAGCACCCTGTCTGGAGAAGCACTGACTGGTGACATTGAGGGAAGCGCTGGATTAAAGCACACTCAAACACAGGAACTAACCAGCTTAGCTTAGCTTTTCTCCCTTCAAATGCCTTGTGTTGCTAATTTTGTTTTTGGTAAATCACAGGGCCGGGGTGTGGCATGAAAAGAGAAATGTCTGCAGAGGCTCAGGTTTAGACACACAACCTCTCCGGGTTAGGGGTATAACAGCCGGCATTTTGGGCTAAGCCAGAGTGACACTGCTTCGACAAAAATCCTCAAACTACATTCTGACCGCAGTAAACTCAAAATGACCAACTACCCAGCAGAGCTTCCATGGGATCAGCCTGCAGTTAGAGAAGGGCGGGGGGAAAAAGGGGAGGTGGCTCCCAGCCACTGATCCAATTCCCTGATCTCAGGTCAGTGCCCAGAGTGACATAGAACAACCCTTCTACTTTTCTAAATTAGCCATATGTACCCCATGCCCAGGGTGACCCTAAACCTCGGACTGCCAGAAGCCAGGAGTGGAAGACCGGGGTGGATCACTCCATGCCTGCCCTGTTCTGAACACTCCTCCTGTCACTCTGGTGTGGGCCACCGTCGGAGATAGGAGACACAGCTCTTATGTTCTTAGGTATCCTTGTTGCTGCCAGCAGCTGAACCAACCAGGGATTTGGTGAAGCACTGAGTGCTCTGCCCTGCCCTCAACAAGCCCCCTGTGCTATGGGAGAGAGGGGCTGGGGTGGCGTGAAGCCATGTTCTTGGCTTAGTGTCACCTGAGGATTCCCCTGTGTTGGAGGAATCCTCGGTTGCCATTTTGGGGCAGTTCTCTGGCTGTTTAGTGTTGCCTCCAGAACTGGGACAGAGGATCGATCCCGCTGTCTCCCCAGAGATCCCTTCTCTGGCTTGTCTTCAGCACAAACACCTTGGTTCTCTCTCTGCCCTGATTTTAAGATGTTGGATGGTCAGTGCCTCCCTGAGTCGCTCCGAACCCTAGCCGGGAATTAACCCCTGAAACCCTAAGCTGTCAGGTGGCCCTGTGAGCCCTCCTCTCAGAAACAAAGAGGTTTCAGATCTCCTCAGGAGGTGCCAAAATCTGCAAAGACAAAATAAAACTGAATTGCAGAGTCACAGGCCACAGAACGTGCGGTGGGAGCCTGCGACCCTGAGCTGCTGGAGACAACTGCTCTGTAACTAACAGCAGCAGAGCAGGCCCAGCCAGCTGACCCAGGCGTGGTACGTAGGGTGGATTTAAAACTAGAGGGCCACATCTGCCCTATGTAACACACGTGTAATGCCCCTGGAACTGCGGGACAAATTGAACCCTATGGCCAAGGGCCCAGCTCTAATGGGAATTATGGCTGCTTACCCTGTAGGCTGACTCTGGTCTCCATTCACTAAACGTGTACAAGAGGGGGAGCAGACTAGCCATAGCCCTGGCTGCCGGAGTGTACGAACTGATTCACACTGGTTTTCTCTCTGTATGATTCTTCCCCGCTCAGCATACCAACTAGCAAGATGAGTGGAGGTCAGCTGACTGGAGAGCAGCAGCCCACACTCAGAACAGGCTGGTAAATCTGATCCCAGGCTTCATTACCCTCCCACATGCAATGTAAGGGCTTCCACTCCAGATGAGTGCCCCACATCACATGACAAAGGATGGCCATCTCAAAGGGTAAAGCACTCAGGCCATAGGTGCCCCAGGGTGCTCCATCCCCGTTTCGCCCTGAGGCCTCACCCCACTCCACCCCTTCCCCTGTGGTCCCGCCCTCACGCAGCCTCTTCCTGCCCCCGCTCCGCCCCTTTCCTGAGGCCCCCGACCACTGCTCTCCACCCTCCCAAACAGCTGATCAACAATACCACCAAACAGCTGTGGCTGGTGATTGCTGAGCACCCACTATTTTCTTCCATGGATGCTTGAGCCCCGGAGCACCACAGAGTTGGTGCCTATGGCTCAGGGTGAATTCCTGGCCCCACTGGAGCCACCAGCAGAATTCCCGTTACTTCAATGGAGCCAGGATTTCAATCTCAGAGTCGTAAGTAATAAGAAATTAGCACTATCCAAGTGAAATCAAACCAGCTGGCATATCACTGCAATAGATGGGAAGAATCTGACCTGCCTACGGGGCTTTCTTTTCTCCCAACATGTCGACAGCTAGAGGAAACTGACACTTCTTTAAACCTTTCAATACTGTATTTCAGAAGGACTTGTCATTCGTGTTAAATATAATATTTCACTGTGAAAGTCTTTTATTTAGTTATTTATGCTGACCTCAAGGTTTCTACCAAGCTGCTCAAAAGAAATAAAATGTGCCACATAGAACTTCTGATTTAAGTGGGGCTACAGATTTGTGATCCAAATGAGAGCAGAGTTGGGTGAAAATTATGCAATTTTTCTTCATGGCAATTAAATTTTTTTTTTGTTTTACAGAAATCTCACTGCCATAATTGAAATGCACCACAAGTGGTGAAAACAGCTTTTTTGATTTCAGACTATCTTCCTGTGTATAACTGAGGTCAAGATATCTTTATTTGCATTATATTATTCAGCCACTAAAGCAGTCTTTGTGTTGTACAGAGTTCTAAACAGGCTATGGTCCATAGTGAACAAGAGAAACAAGGCTGGAACTGAGGTTGTGTGGAAGCCTGTTTGTATGTGGTTTATTTAATAAAATTCTGTTGTTTAAGATTAAGATTGACTGCAATTCCATTCATCATTACAGCCAGAGTAGGCCCAGATCTGTTGATTTCTGTGGTGGTTGTTGGTCCCCTGGAGAGCAATTAGCTACCCCTCTTTCCATGAACCTGTAGTTTCTATCTATCCTCTCAATTCACATGTGGGTTCCTCCTGCTTAGCCATGTGGAAGCTGCTAGCACATAAACCAAAAAGCCTTGATGCTGTATGAAAAATAAAAATCAACCTAGTTTTGAGCTGTCTGTGCAAACCAGTGATTTACATTGATTTACATATGATTTGTGTTTCATCAGTAACCCCTATATAAATGTGTGGAAAACAACATTTTAATCAGTTTAATGTGGGTAAACAATGCAATATCTCAGTCTGAACCTGAGGATGATTTGAATCACAACCTCAAGTGGTTTGTATAATCACCCCAAAGTACCAATGCTTCTCCAGGCTGCTAAACTGGGCTGGAAACCACACGAGAAGAATCTCTCCCAAGATGTCTTGTTCCCCTGGCTTATTGTGCAGATGAAAAGCTTTTCTCATGCTACTTGGGCATTTCCAATCCTGATCAGAGCCCAGGAGGTGGGAGGAAGGGGGGAGGGAAGAATAGCTCTAAACACATTTTGGGTTGTAGGCGAATGTTTGGGTCTGTTCTGATCCTGCGCCACATGCTAAGGTAGCGGAGAGTCACAAAAGGGGGAGGTTCTACATTTGTGGCATAATCTATGGATCCCCCTCCAGCCTCAGAAGTTTCCTGTGAGATCTACAGATTAAGGAAGATTTGCCCCTCACCTCTCAATGGAAGAATGAACAGGAAACTTCTTGAGTTTCAGCTCACAGAGTCTGCTTTCTCTGGTGTGGGTTATTCCTGCTTAGGAGAGAGCCCTTCATTCTTACTGTTATTATTTATATTAGAGTATTACCTAGATGTGCACATTGAGATCAGAGCCCCATTGTGCTGGGTGCTGTACGTACATAGAAAAAGACAGTTCTTTCCCCCACAAGGAGTTAACAGTATAAATAAAAAAAAACAGACAGATGGCAAACTGAGGCACAGAGACACAGAAGGTACATCTCTACTTTGCAGCTGAAAGTGTAATTTCCAGCCGGGGTAGACATGTCAGCTGTGATCAAGCCAGTAGGCTAAATATAACAATCAGGCCGGGGTGGCATAGGTGGTGGCACGGGCTACCCAACTGTGTACTTACCATGGGTCTTGGCCACAGCCACATTGCTGTTTTTAGCATAGCAGCTTGATCAAAGCGTGTGTACATCTACCCAAGCTGGTAATTACAGTTTCAGCTGCAGTGTAGATGAACCAAAAGTGACTTGCTCAAGGTCAAAAAGGAAGTCTGCGAATGGAAACCAGCTTTCCTGTGTTCCAGTAAAGTACCTTAGCCACGAGATCATCTTTTAATTTATCTCCAAAATAATCCTGACGGTAACATTAGCTAGCACAATTTTACTCATTGAAGAAAAAAAGTGGTTCTTATTCTATCAAATCTATGTAAACTACATGAGCTCTGAAAGAGTGTATAAAAAATGTTATACATTCAATACAGGACAGGTGGACCAGATTCTGTAAATCCAGAACAACTCATTGGACAGCTAAGGGGGTATATAACAGAGGTCTATAAAATCATGACTGTTGTGGAGAAAGTAAATAAGGAAGTGTTCTTTACCCCTCATGTAACACCAGAACCAGGAGTCACCTAATGAAATTAATAGGCAGCAGGTTTAAGCAAACATAAGGAAGTACTTCTTCACCCAGTGTACAGCCAACCTGTGGAACTCCTTGCCAGGGGATGTGTGAAGGCCAAAAGTATAACTGTATCTAAAAAAGAATTAGATAAGTTCATAAAGGATAGGTCCATAAATGGCTATTGGGACTCAACCTCATGCTATGGGTGTCCCTAAACCTCTGACTGCTGGAAGCTGGGACTGGACGACAGGGGATGGATCACTCGATAAATTGCCCTGTTCTGTTAATTCCATCTGAACCATCTGGCACCAGCCACTGTCGGAAGACAGGATACTGGGATAGATGGACATTGGTCTGACTCAGTATGGCCGTTCTTATGTTCTAACATGGGCAATACAGCAGAGACAAGAAGGAATATAGAGGGAAAAGCTAATGAATATCTTAGATATCTGTATACTAATACAAGAAGTATGGGGAATAAACATGAAGAACTAGAAATACGAGTGATCAATCACAATTAAAACATAATTGGCATCACAGAGACTTGGTGGGAAAATTAACATGCCTGGAATATTGGTATAGAAGGGTACAGATTTGTTCAGAAAGGACAAGCAGGGAAAAGAGAGAGGCGGTATATTGAGGATGTATACATTTGCACTGAGATAGATGTGGGAAGCAGACCCGTTGAGCGTCTCTGGCTAAGGATAAAAAGGTAAAAAACAAGGGTGGTGTCACAGCTGGGGTCTACTGTAGACCACGTGACAAGGAAGAGAGGTGGATGAGGCCTTTTTAAAATAACTAGCAAAATCATCCAAAGCCCAGGACTTGGTGGTGATGGGATACTTCAACTACCCAGACATCCACTGGAAAAATAATACAGCAGGGCACAGATTATCCAACATGTTCTTGGAATGCATTGGAGACAACTTTTTTATTGCAGAAGATGCAGAAAGTGAGTGGGTGGCTTTCTAGATTTGATTCTGACAAACAGGGAGGAACTGGTTGAGAAATGATAGAGTTCATGATTCTAAGGAATGGTAGGAGGGAAAAGAGCAGAATAAAGCAATGGACTTCAAGAAGGCAGACTTTAGCAAACTCAGAGAACTGGTAGAGAAGATCCTGTGGGAAGCAAGTCTAGGGGAAAAAATAATTCAGCAGACTTGGCAGTTTTTTAAAAAGAGACATTACTATGGGCACAAGAGCAAACTATCTTAATGTGTATGTGAGATAGAAAGTATGATAAGAGACAACCCTGGCTTCATGAGATCTTCAATGACCTGAAACTCAAAAGAGAGTCCCACAAAAAGTGGAAACTAGGTCAAATTACAAAGGATGAATATAAAAAAACAACACAAGCATGGATGGGACAAGACTGCCTAGTAAGCAGTACGGCAGAAAAGGATCTGGGGGTCATAGTGGATCACATCTAAATATAAGTCAACAGTGTAATGCTGTTGTAAAAAAGCGAA
This sequence comes from Caretta caretta, assembly GCF_965140235.1. Taxonomy (NCBI): domain Eukaryota; kingdom Metazoa; phylum Chordata; order Testudines; family Cheloniidae; genus Caretta; species Caretta caretta. The sequence goes on along the minus strand of NC_134208.1, from coordinate 211,844,292 downwards.
CATCATTCTGGGATGTGTTATCAGGAGTGTCATAAGCAAGAAACCAGAAGTAATTCTTGTGCTCTACTCAGCACTGATTAGGCCTCAACTAGAGTATTGTGTCCAGTTCCTGGCATCACACTTCAGGAAGGATGTGGACAGACTGGAGAAAGTCCAGAGAAGAGCAACAGAAATTATTAAAAGTTTAGAAAATTACCTATGAGGGAAGATTGAAAAAAATGGGTTTGTTTAGTCTGGAAAAGAGAAGACTGAGGGGGGACGTGATAACAGTTTTCAAGAATGTAAAAAGTTGTTACAAGGAGGAGGGTGATAAGTTGGTTTCCTTATACTCTGAGGACAGGACAAGAAGCAATGGGCTTGAATTGCAGCAAGGGAGATTTAGTTGGGACAATAGGAAAAACTCCTATCTGTCAGGGTAGTTAAGCACTGGAACAAATTACCTAGGGAGGTTGTGGAATCTCTGTCATTGCAGATTTTTAAGAACTGGTTAGACAAACACCTGTCAGGGATGGTCTCTAATACTTAGTCCTGCTTCTGTGTAGGGGACTGGACTAGACGACCTGTCAAGATACGTTCCAGTCCTGCATTTCTGTGATTCTATGGTTCTCTTACTAAGCTTTAAACAGGTCCTAAAAACTCACACCTCAGCACAACAGGAACACGTTTTATCATGTAAATGCTGAAATTTTATATATTAACAAACCGCATGGAAGGTGTGAAAACATACAACCTGATTCTAAGTAAGACACTCAGAAAAGGTACACTCCTGTACACAGAGTGATACATCCACAGATGGGTACATAGGAGCCTTCACTTTCACCTGATGTAGTTTATGACCTCAGCAATCCTATTGCATGCTGGCGGCTCCTGATTACTTGCCTCAGCACCTCTATTTTGTAAGGTCCCACCCACAGAAAATGGCATGAAGGGCCAGATCCAGCAGTGAGCTCAATGGTGCTGTCACGTACCTTTCAGAGGTCAGTCGCAGTTTCACCAACTCCAAGTGTTCAAAAAATTCCATGTCAGGGCCCAAAAATTATGAAATTGTTTTAAAAATCGTAAGTTTTAAAAAAATCAATGTTGGTTTCTGTTTATTTGCCTTCTGAGATTTGTGCCTGTAGGCCTCATGTTTTTAGGCTCTCTCCATAACCATGAAAGCCAGAAACTTACTTTTAAAAACAAAATGAAAGCTGAGTGTTGGCAAACTGTGTAATGAATTGTGTTAGTCAAACAGATATACTAACCAATGTTAGAGAAATGAATCATATATATATATTTATAGGAAAATTAAAGGAATCTGGTTTTTGTATGTGTCCCTGCTGATGCAGCATTCCAGAAATTTGTTGAAAAAACAGAGCAGTAAGGTAAAAACAACCAGAAGGAGCCAGTGGGATTAACAGCAGGGAGTAGATGATAGAAGTAGACAAAAGTAAATTTTGGTAGGATAAGCAAAAATATACTAGTTTATGTTAGTATTGTGATTTATGCATAAAAATGTTTAGTCAGGGGGGTTAGAGTGGATAGGTACACAAAAGAGGTAACTCTTTTACAAAAGAGTAAATTGAGTCTGAGTAAAGTTACGGAACAGGGTATAAAAGACAGTGATTGACAACAAGAGAATGGAGAAGAGATAGGGGAAGACCATAGCAGAGACCAGATATTTGAAAGAAGTCACCCTGTCCCCAGGAGAGATAACTTGATCAATTACTTTGCTTGCCTTATCTGTGTTCACATGTATATGTAATTCATAGGTGACAACTCCATTGTCTTAAAAACATAGAAGATAAAGGCTACAAAAGCCTATTTTAAGCCTAAATTGGAGTGGATCTCATCTGTCACACAACATGAGGTTCTCCTGGAATCACCTGACTCCAGGAGCTGGGTCTTTAAGAAGAAACATCAAATATCATGAGAGTTGGCAACACTGTCCAAGAGCTCCTGTGTAAAGCACTCTGAGATGAGCTGGATGTTATTATTTCTGAGAGGGCACGTCTCCACTTCACCACCCTACTTTTGGAGCCTTTCCCCTGGCAGGGTAGGTGGACGGTAGCAAGAAAGAATGTGCTCCCAAGATGTGGAGGGGGAGAGTCGAGCATCTGTAGAGCTCTGCAGTGGTTGCCTAAGATGCAGATCATACTAAGATGGAATAATAGCCTATTCTTGCTTCCACTGGGGTCAAAGCGCCCAGACTTGGGTGGGGGTTGTAAAGATGCTTTCCCTGTACTGCCTATGTTCCAATAAAGTATGTCCTCTGAAGTCTGCAATTCATCCTCATTCATTGCAGGTATTTTACAGGAATATTAAAACCCTGAATGCTGACCTTTCTGGAACCCCACTTACTGCTTGTCTCTAATTTTACACAGCTGTCCTTTCAAGCACCTTCTCATCTCTTTCTAACCTGTTATTTCTCCATACACAGTCACTACCCAGCTTTTTTACAATTTGGATGGCATCCTGAAGAATGACACAATATAGTCTTTACAGCTGGTGAAAAGCAGTGACCTTGTATGGGATGAAAAAGGAAGAGACACTTTGACTTGAATGAAAAATGACAACATCAAAACTAAAGAGAAGATAAATAATAACTCCAGTTGGACAGGAGAGAGGACTGAGATTTCAAGGGGGGCAGCTGAGATTGCCTGTCTTACTGCAGAGTCAATCAGCTTGATGCATGTGTCCTACGTAAAATAAGTTACCATACACATAAGTATTTAAAAGCTTTTCTTATTGAAAAGAAATCACCTTTGGATGATTTACAGTTCCTTTCCCATGACTTGGCACTGCTGGGTAGTTTTCCTTTCTTTTACAACTGGGAGTGAATTTGGTCATCCTGAATCTTGGGGGAGTGAGAGCATCACTGCAACCCATCCAAAGAAAGGAGTGGTTTTTTGTAACCATTACACAGTCCTGCCAACAGATCCTCCTAATCCAGAACAGGGGTGGGATTTGTAAAGGACCTCAAAGGAGTTACCCCCCTTCCCATCCCAAATCAATGATGTTACAAATAGGGTCAGACAACCAAGCTGTCTCTCTAGTGAACTAGTGTCACCATTTGAACTCAGATCCCCATCAATGGGAGGCAGATGCATTAATGCACTACACCCATCTAATGTGTGCACATCTACAGAAGTACCTATAATGGTTATAGTTCTCAGTGAGCATTTTTAAAGTTATAAAGTGATATGACACTATGTAAATGAGATCCATGGGATACATATACACATATAACAGATATATTATACATCTAATCCCTGGATCTCATTTATACAGTCATATCACTTTATAACTTTAACAATACTCACTGAGGACTATGGTCATGCTAAGGTTACAACAGCTGAACACTTAAAAAGTCATCAGAAAAGTGAGTTTTCAAAATCCAATTTAACTCAAACTTTCCAAACAAATTCACTTTTGGGTGGAGACAGAAAATGGAATGTTCTGGCCAAAAAGGAAAAATTTTGAGGGAGTACCAAAAGAGTGAAAACAAGGGATTAAAACATAAATACCTTCTTAAATCTTAACTATTTATAGGCTCGTGTTTCGTAGAGGAGGTGCCATGAGCTAGTTTATTGAACATGGAGTTGGAAGCTGGGAAGTTCTAAATAATAATCCTGGCTCTGATAATGACCGGCATGCGGTCTCAGGAAAGCTAGTTAGGGCAACCTGTCCAGATTCGTGTAGCTAGAGTTAGGCACTTCAATCATATTTAGGCACCTCAGTGAAAAATGTCTGATTTTCAGAGGTGCTGAGCACTCACGGCACCCACTAAAGCCAACCGGTGATGTGCCGGCTCAGTGCCTCTCAAAATATGGCCATTTTTACTAAGGTGCCTGACTCTAGGCAGATTCATTGGAAAATCTGGCTTTAACAAATGTAGATTAAATTGAGGGCTGAGTCCAGGTTGATGTCATTTACACCTTTTTTCGGCATTCTCAGCATGGGCCTTATGATGCCATTAGTTTCAGAACTTCTCACTGACTGGAACTGGGAAGCTCCGCTTAGACACAGCTGGCACAATTTGGTCCCATGTCTGTTATCCATCTTAGGCTGGCACCTATTTACTAATGTTTGCCATATACCCCTTTACACATCATCTTTGCATTTGGGCCCCTGAATCCAAGTCCAGGGAGCTTAAAAAAAGGTAGAGTGAGCTGCATGATGGGCCCAGAGCAGAGGGGTGGGTATCACAGGAAAAGGAGGAGGAGGCCTCCCGAACTGAACATACGCCTTCCTTTACATCCTCGGTGTGCAAGACACTCCAATAGAGACATCCTTCCACCCATTTGCTGACATAACTGATCACTTCTAAACCCCTCTCTTCTGTGCCGCGCTTTGCTCTGTTTGCAGAGTAGGTACATCATAATCCTTCCCTTCTGCTCAGGGGGGTTGTGAGGGGTCGTTAATGTTAGGATAGAGTTTTGAAAATATAAAGCTCCTATATAATTGTCATGCATTATTAATGACAACACCCTAGCGATCCTACCCAGGGCTTTCCACACAGGGCTAGAGACAGCCTCCAAAGGAGCCGAGTGCATCCCAGAAACCACTCAAGTGAAGCACCCCTACCCCGAGCACTGTTAAGGAAAAGAAAAGAAAGTGACCTGGATCTCTGTATTCACAGTGTAAAACATCTGTTCCAATGGAAAACAATCCTAGAAAATCCCTTCAGCCTCTCACATAAACTGACAGAAACACAGTACATTTTAGGACATTCCTCCTGTTTAGAAATGTAAATTAGCTAGTGTTACCAATGGCTGGCAGATAGGAAGAAAACGTCCCCTACCCTCACCAAACTCTGGAAGAGAAGCAGCAGGACTGCAGAACTGAAGAATTTATTAATTTCCCAGAGGGTACTAATATTATCACAAGTGTACAAATTCTTTCATCTCAAATGAGCCCAAAGCAATCTACTAATTTAACAAATTGGCATGTGAACTCTAGATGCGGTTCACTTCACCACTGAAATGCAGCCACTTCTAGGGTGCAATGCAGCAGTTGTTTAGCAGCACATACTGTTACACAGCAGAAGTGACAGAGACCTGAAGATGAGCTCTGTATAGCTCGCCTCTCTCACCAACAGAAGTTGGTCCAATAAGTGATATTACCTCACCCGCCGTGTCTCTCACAGAGTGCCATATCTAGCTGCAACTGCAGGGGGAGTCTAGGTAGGCAGAATGCAATTACTCACGCTGGGGTTTGGTTAGGACACTATTTAATAGCCCCACTCTTGTGCAAAATGCAGTGGTCAAGACGTATGTCTTATGTGAAAGATAACAGTCAGTAGCCCAGTCTCCTCCAGCACCAGGCCTGGGATACTGATTCCTCACTTAGTGGAAAAAGTCCCAGTTACTTTGAAACTGAACACCATTTCCCAACAGAACGTGCATGTCTGAAGACTTGTTAACCAAGTGCTGACACAGCCTGATTCTCCTCTGCTTGTGAGCACTGTCAGGGTCCCCAGCAGCAGTACAGTGGCTCAGAGACAGCTGGAGAAGGATGTGTGTGGTTCAGGACATGTACAACCTAGTCAATGCCAAAGACGCACAGTGCCTGTTGCTCTGATCTTCAACACCCTCTTAGCTGGGACATCACGAGTAGAGGCAGAAGTGCCAGCTACCTATTTCCAGGCAGTTCTGGTGCAGTGAAGGCGGCAAACTAGTGATGTGAAGGCTGAAAGACAGCACAGAGCTCATGCTTAAACGCAATGGTTTTTCAGCTCTCTCTCTCCCCCGTCCACACACTACAACCATACCTAGGACGCTAACAAATGTGGCCATATACACACTGTGATCTCCCATGTTAACTTTTAATAGACTGTGGTAACTTTAACTTATTAGCGGATGTGCCACCATATCGCTTTCTGGTTCCACTGGTCACATTATAACAAAAAAAAAAAAAAAGGGGCAAATCTGTTCTGAGTTGAAAGGCAGAAATAGACTTTATAAAACCAACACCACCAAAGCTTTATATAAAGCTACTAGTCCTGTGGACCGGAGAGATCTGGGAATTGCTCCTTTATAAAAATTAGATTTTATAGGTGAGAAGGGGCGGGCTATGATCCACTGAAATTCCACAGGGATTCTCTGCAAGGAAGTATAAGCTGAAGATGGCTATTAAAGGTAAATCTTTCCTGAGCCACAGAAAGAGTCTTTATCTTGGCAATGAAAGTGTTAAGTCTTATTTGAAATTGTCATAGGGATAAAACTGTTTGATTCACCCTGCTTTACTGTACAGATCAGTTCACACATCCTCACACACAAGCGTGTTGGGCTTTGGTTTCAGTGACTTCTGCCCAACTGCACTAGGGACTGCAGCCAAGAGCAGTGAAATCCCTTCGGTCAACCCTACTCAATCAATAGGAGCTAAATGTCAAGCCTAGCATCTTTTCACTGGTTCTTCCTTCCCCACTGGATTGTCTTGTCCTTACAAGGACACCTCTGCCTGTCAGAATATGTCAGCTCACCCTGGGCATGAATCCTAAGCCAGCTGGCAGTTGGAAAAGCCAGCAGCCACTCGCTGGGCTCCTCAAGCGCTTTGAGCCAGTGCAACAAGTGAGAAAAGGCAGTTTGACACATTGCAGCCAGGGGAATCTCTGCGAGTAAGCACCCTAAATACACATAAGCGACTGAGAGCCACCAGGTTCCGGTTAATGCCAGTCTCAGTGTCCTTGTTGCTCCACGTGTCTCCTGCCTCTCAGAAGACTAACAACCAGCTCCCAATAATCAGTGAACAAACTGCAGACTCACCTCAGCTCAGCTCCATTTCGTCCCCGCAATCTCTCCCCTACGTCCAGGGCAGCTGCTCCGCACTCTCTCTCCCCTGTGCAGGAAGTATGGGGATGGGCCCTGAGAGGATCTCAGCTGCCCTCCAGCAGCACAGGGGCTGCTCAAAGCATGTTCTGAGGGGCAGTTGAGGGCCTGCCTCCCAGCCAGCTAGGCTGATTTGGAGCGGGTCAGGAGGGAGACATTTTCTGTGAGGAAGAGGTTCACACACTAGATAGGACCAGGGAGGCAGATAATCTAGCCTGACTTCCTGAGTAAGGTTCCTCTCACCATGAAGAGGAGCCTGTGAGAAAGGGCCCAAGAAAGGCAGCACGAGAAGGGAGAGCAGGAAGGAAGGTCTCTGGATGAGGCAGCTAAGGGAGCAGGTGAGGGTTCAGGAAGGCTGATGAGCCCCGGGAGGCCTGCAAGCTCTGGTCCAGAGCTCCAGACAACAGAGAGACAGAGGGAGGACAGTGATAGGGAGCACTACTTTATTTCTGATAATTCAAAAACCTAACACATAAACCGCAGAACAGAGAGAGACAAAGCAGGCTGCTCCATAAAAACAGAGAGAAGCACAGCTCAGTAGAATGGCCGTTTGCAAACTGACTCTGCATGCTTTCCTACAAAGCCCCCTACTTGTAAGCAGCACCAGGAAAACCTTTGAGAATTTAAAGTGATAGATCATAATTTTAATGCAATTTTCAATACAAGCTGGTGATACCAACAGCACGGAACCAGATTTCAGAAAGGGCTGGAGTGCTTGGGGGCAGCCTGCCAAAAGCTTCCAACTGCTCTAGTACAAAAGGAATGCTAAAACCATGAAAATAAAGAACTAGGAAGGATAAAAATCCAAAAGGTTTAGTGGGAAGGGTTTCTCTGAAGAGCTGCAATAAACCATATGGGCGTCATTTGGTTAGAGTTTAGCCATGTCTGCTGGCTCATGAAGAGACAGAACAGGACTGCAGTCCCCCTGGGCACAGCTGTTCTTCCTGGTACCTATAGGGGAAGATGGCAAACTTGGCTACATTACAGGCTTAGGGGTGTCTCTTGCAAGGGGTTGCTATTCACAATAGGTCCTTCTGGGGATTTGTTTGGAGAGCACATGTCCTGTCATGGCATAGATCTCACAATATTACCAGCATTCCCAAAATACAGCTTGTTTTTAAAAAAAAGAGAGAGAGAGAGGAAATGTCATTTTTTCTCTGCAATTCTTCAGTCTTGCAGGGCCTAGTTTTCAGTCTATTTGACATTATACAAATCAGAGTAATGTTTCCCAATTAAATGGAAGATCGTTACTCTCACACAGCTTGTCTGTCTTGGAAAAAATGGGTGTCCTTCAGTTTTCAGAACTCAGTATACACAGCCTACAAAAACCCTCTTCCATTTTAAGGGTAGCAGCCACCGTCTAAGGACTTTCTGTTACTGGCTCAACTTCAATTAAAAAGTAAAAATAAAATAAAATAAAAAATTTATTCCAAGTGGTCTAAGAAAGGTAATAGAAACAGGGTTTGTTTGTTTTTTTAGGGTAAAATCCTGGCCCCAGTCAAATCAATGGCCAAAGTCTCTGATCTCAATAGAAGCTGGATTTCACCTCTGGTCTTTGCCCTACAAGTTTCTAAGGGATAATTCCTGTTCTAGATCCCCTGTCTAACACACTCAATTCTTGGATCTCAATTTAATTTTTAAATACAGACAGATCTGGGAAGCCCAAACTAATGCCACCCACCTACCTCATTTCACCAGCAGAGAGAGAGTGAGTGTGTGTGTGTGTGTATGAAACAGTTGTGTACTGTCGCTTTCTCCTGGTCTGGGAAGGATTGTGCAGTGTGCCCTCAGTGTCTTTCTCCTTCCCAAAGCATGTGTTTAACCGTCACAAGGGGTGTAGCAATAATCACATTCCAGACAGCCTGCGTAGCATTTCCTTGATTAAAGTCTCCTAGTCTTCATTTGGCTATTGACTGGTGACTACTGCACCCTACCACTCATCAGGTACATGTCAATCAAAAAGCCTGCTGGGACAGGGAAGTCTCCATTAAAACAGATTAAAAGTCCTTCCCTCCCCACCCTACAGCTCATTACTCTTGCAGAGATCTTATAGAGCGTTTCAGCGCTAGCCACTACTGCCTGTCTGCTGGCAGGCGGTGAAGGTAAATACTGATCTACAGGGCAATGAATAATTTATCTGTGTAACAAGGTGTTATTCAGATGAACCCTGTGAACAAAGGGCCCAGCCATGCCTTCAGGTCACTTGTTATCTGATGGTGCCATCCCCACTGCACTGTGCTTCCTCCAAGTCCCACTCACTAAAGTTCAGCCAGGGTGAGGCCAATGTCACCCACCAACCCTGGAGCCAAGTTAAATGTTATCTGGGACCCTGCTGCATCCATGGGGAGGGGGCAGGTCTTGGAGCCAAGGGCCCTGTCTTCCCCAAAGATCTCTGAACATCCATGGGAATTAGTGGGCTATGGAAGCTGACTCTTCCCTTCCTACCTGCTTTTTCTGTCAATTGATCAATCTAGGATCCCCTCACTGAATTCTTCTACCCACTGTCCCATGCCAAAATTTCCCTCCCCTGTAGCTAGGAAGTAAGAGAGGCTGGTCATAACGAATTTGAACCTCTTTGCAACCATTCCCTCCCATCCCTCCCCCACATATGATCTAGCCCAAAGGCAGCATACAAATACAAAAATATTTATTTTTGTGGGGGGCTGAAAGAAAACACACAGTGATGTGGCACAAAGGTTTTATCGGCATGTGCTTGCTGCATGCCTGGAGAGCAAGCTGGGAATGAGCCACTGAGTTTGGCCGTCAGTCCAGATGGGTGGTGGCAGGGCCTTCCCAGAGTGTCGGACTATGACTTGTTCTGGAAGTGCCACATACGGTCACAAAGCAGGCTCCAGAATGTTTTAGTGTTTGAAGTTGGCTTTATCGGGTCTGTTTGACTCAACCCAGCCCTGGTCAAGCCAAGCTGCCTTGGTTCACATCAGTCCAACTCAACAGGTCTCACTGGAGACAAAAAAGAGAGCAAATACAACTTAGAAACCTCTCGAAAGGGCCACTGGGAACGTGCCGTCTCCTAAGCAATGAGACAGGGAAATGGGATGGAGCACAGGAAGAGACAAAAGCACTCAGCAGCTACAGGGAGAGATGCAGCAACTTGCAAAACAGCCCCTTTAGGGCTGCAGCTGCTTAGCTCTGTGGGATCTGAAGAACCCACTCCAGAAAGGCATGCTGGGAAAAGAGGGCCTACAAGCGTGCCCCCATGCAGCAAGGACAATGATTAGGATGAGGGAGTCACCACAGAGGTGGTGGTGATGGTGAAGGGGTTAATTCTACATTCCCACTAGTAAAACCCTTCTCTAGACCTGGCTCACCTCATGTCTTAGCTACCAGGCCTTCCTCTTCACTGCATCCCTGCCTTTGACCCACCTAATTCATTCACACAGCAGGTCAGTGGTGGACCTGGGAACAGAACAGAGCTGTTGGTGCTCCTGGGCCAGCGTGCTAGCCACTCAACCATGCCCTCTAGCGTTCAATAAATAATGGGACACTGCTTAGTCTAGCTCCAGGACTTGAATTTCTACATCTGCTGCTTCAGGTCTTCACCCCCCAGTACACTGACCTACCCTGGCAACGTTTAATTAATTAAAATGATAGATATTGACTTACGGAGGAATCCACAAGACAACATTTCCTTTTGGCTCATTTCTAATTCTGATCTGCTGCAGCAAACCAAAGCGGGACACAAAAGAAGTGTGGCAGAGTTCCCAGGTACTACTTTCACTTCAGCGAGTTTTCTCGAAGCATATGCCTAGTAGAAACAGGATTAAGAGAAGACCATTTTTTTTCCTTTAAAGCCTATTTACTTTAGCTGCCATTGACTGCCAAATAAAGTATTATGATCCGTAATTATTAGCTGGCAGCGTTCCCAGCATTGAAAATAAATAAGTTGTGTGATTTGATTAGGCTGCCAATACAACTAAAGTACAGCATTGTAGTTAAGCCCACAGATGCTGTCAGGGTCAAACCTCTCACGGATTGATACTGGGCTCAGGAGGGCTGAGTGAAGGACAGCAACACTCAGGAAACATGAAGACAGATTGCTCCAGGTGACGGCACTGAGGTGAAGCATCAGGGGGCCATGGCTGGAGATGGGAGTTTGGATAGGGAGGGCCAGGGTTCTGAAGTGGCACCAAACATTTTCTCTCGGGTGATGGGTTGGCTGGTTCTTTTTCACATGCTCAGGGTCTAACTGATCATCATAGGCAGAACAGTACATACCTTTGACTGCCCCACCTAAGGACACACCTCACCACTAGCACAACTGCCTTACAGCTCAGAGAACACACCACAACCTTTACTCTTCCCGAGCCAGCTGCCAGCGCCATCTACCCCAGATTTCAGCCCTCCACCACACACCCTCCCCTTGTGTTGGGTATGCTGTGCATAGACAATCGGACGCACAAAGCTACGGTGTTGCGTATTACTAAAACATAATGTATTAATAAATCACAGTCCTCTGCTTAGTACTGTGCACTTATCCCTTCTGCTTGTTGCATCCACCTGGTGTCCCTTGTCTTATACCTTGTCAGGGTTCCCTCCCCACTCTGAACTCTAGGGTACAGTCGTGGGGAGCCGCATGAAAGACCCCCTAAGCTTATTTCTACCAGCTTAGGTTAAAATCTTCCCCAAGGCACAAATCTCTACTTGTCCTTGGACTGAGGTATGCTGCCACCACAAGTGATTTAACAAAGAACCAGGGGAAAGGACCACTTGGAGTTCCTCTTCCTCCAGCAATCCCCCCAAGCCCTTACACCCCCTTTCCTGGGGAGGCTTGAGAATAAAATTCTAACCAATTGGTTAGAAAATGATCAAAGACCCAAACCCCGGGGTCTTGGAACAACGGAAAAATCAATCAGGTTCTTAAAAGAAAGATTTGATTTAAAAAAAAAAGGTAAAAATCATCTCTGTAAAATCAGGATGGAAAATACTTTACAGGGTATTCAGATTCAAAACACAGAGGATCCCCCTCTGGGCAAAACCTTAAAGTTAGAGAAAACAGGAATAAACTTCCCTCTTAGCACAGGGAAAATTCAAAAGCAAAACAAAAGAGAAACTAATCCGCCTTGCCTGGCTTACCTATACTGGTTGCAATATTGGAGACTTGGATTAGGATGGGTTGGAGAAGATGGATTTCTGTCTGGCCCCTCTCAGTCCCAAGAGAGAATGGCCACAGAAACAAAGAACCCAAAACAACCCCCCCCCACCAGATTTGAAAGTATCTTTTGTCCCCATTGGTTCCTTTGGTCAGATGCCAACCAGGTTATTTGAGCTTCTTAACCCCTTACAGGTAAGGAGCAATTTTAGGCTACCCTTATGGTTATGACATAACTAGACTGTAAACTCTCTGGGGCAGGGAATGTCTTGGTGTTGGCTTTGTACAGCACCTAGCGCAATGGGGCAGGGGCATACTGGTGCAAACACAAATCATGAAGAAGAAAAAGAAGAACATCACATGTCACAAACAAATACTACTATCAGCAATCAAATCAATTAGAATATTTGGCAGAACAAATACTTTTTATGCAAAATTGAGAGAAATAATTTGAGAGGCAAACTTCAGTGTGACAGAATCTTAGATGGGTTTTTAGCCAGTTTATGGGATGACCTTCGGAATTACTCCTCTTCTCTATCAATGTTTCTCTCAGCCAGAGATTTTTCTCAGTGTAGATAATCAAAGCAGATTTTTAGAGACATTCTTCCTTTCATCACAACTAAAAGCTTGATCTGAAAATGAATTCTCTCCCAATATTTGAAAGTCAAGTCACTGTGAACACACAATGGTCCCCCTTTCATACAGTAGACTGGTAGCTCCTCCACTAACATTTTCTGGAGTGGGCACAGAAAACTCCTGCTGTTGGAATGGTAGTTGCCCTGAGTAGTCCTGAGAGCACCAATCTTTCTGATCAAATTCCAGTAGAGAGCACACTTGCTTTTCCTAATGCTGTACTGAAATTCTACAATGGGTAGATTGTGTCGCTTACAATACTGTGGGATGAGTGCCCTCTTCATAACCACAGAGAGCTAAAGATCTTCAGGCAGATCCTGGACAGATATCCACTCCAGTCATATGAATGAGGCCACACAGGTGGTAAATCAGAGCATAATTTGGACCTTAATATACTTCCTGATGCTGAAAAGTCCTTCAGAATACAGCAGGGAGAGTGTAAACACAATTCAATACATTCCTGTATTACATCTTGTTTACTAAAACGCTCAGTCCATGAACTTAATGCCTAGCTTAGTTTAAGGACTGTTTGATCCAATCGCTCATATAACATACTTTTCTTAAAGGATAAATGAAAGCCGCTTTGGTTGCTTTCCTTTCCTTTTTGTTTGCAAATCATAAGGTCTCTAATAAACAAATGTTGCTTTGAGTGCCCCTGCTGCTGGATGAGCTCTACAAACAGTTAGCCTATAACAGCTGATCATGCTTTTGAAAACAGATTTTACCCTTTCCCCCAACTCTTCATTGCAGATCTGTGCACAAGCACTTAGGGCTTGTTACTTGGCAACAGAGCACTGAGCCACAAGTGGCTATGGAGTCTGAAATCGTTTTCATGATTTTCCTAACCAAAGTGCCACAGCACCACACTGTTGTTTCTGAGAGAACAAGTGAATAAAAACTCCAGCAATATTTTCCGGTGTCTGTGTTTCTTTCAAAAGGATTTTTTTTATTAGCAGAGCTACATTCGTTTTTCTTTTTCTACGTTGTGCGTTCTGCTTCTTTTTTCTGTAATGTGCACTTGTGCGCACACACACACACACAGTAGCAAAAATGAGTTATGCTTAAGGAAATTTGGTTTCAAATAGAATCTTCTGTTTTTCAGCCCAGTGTTTTTGACAGAGTGCACAATTTTACAGTCTCGCCAAGTCATTACTTTGCCTCCTTGGTTGGCTGAAACTAGTGATTCCTTATGCCACCTACATGTGCAACGGAGATGTTTCTCTTCTGCTCAATTTCAGAAGGAAATACATGAAGGTGATGGGGGGAATAGATGAAGGGCTACAGTTCTCATGGAGGGATTTGCTCCTATAAGACTTCGTTACTGTACAAAAATTCTGATGCAAGGCAGCAGTCACCCGGAGCTTTTGATTGACACAATGTCCTAATCTCCAGGCTTGAAAGCCATCAATGAAAACAAAAATATTAAACTAGCCTGAGTTCATTTATTCTAAAACTGGAACTGGAGAGTTCATTTGACTGGCTCCTGCTACTTGCAAGGAAAAAAGGAGAGGACATGGATGGATATTTTGGGGCAGCTTTAACTGAGGGGACATGCCATTACTAGGATACTAGTTTAAGTCACCATTTACATTTGTGTAAGAAGATTCCAGCAGAACTCCATTACCAATTATGGCTTTAACCTTTTCCCCGAGGGGACTTAGTTAGATATTTATGAAGACTAGCAACATGACACACTGTGAAATCAGGTCTTGTAGAAACTTCATTTCCTCTCTCTTAGAAATTGGAGGGGGGGGAGGGGTGGGAAAGACTTTGGCAGCAAATAGTAGAATCTTATCTTGTAACCTTCACAGTTTCAGAGATGACTGTTCTGGAGCAAATGACCCAGAATGTTGACACTTACAGGGATGAAATATCATTGGGAAGCCCAGAGAATGATTCAGGGAGTACAATTCTCACTGCTTATATGGGTAATGTAAATGTGCAGCTAGGGTCCAATCCAACTCGCCCTTGAAGTCAGTGTGAGTCTTTCCATTGACTGCAATGGGAGCTCGATCGAGTCCATTGTTCCCTGGTACGTATAAGAATAAAACCATAGCCTCGGGGCAATTACTGCGTGGTATGCTTAAAAAGATTGTCTTAATGAGGGCTGAAAAGGAAGAGCTCCCACAAAGAAAGGTTTTCCTTTTTTGTCTGTTTTCTCTACCCCAGTATAAGGAAATCAGGTCAGTTCCTTGTCTTGCTATTTATTCTGAACCAAAGGTAAAACTGAAATTTCACTAGATCCTCTGTTGGGCTAATTCCCAAGCTGGTTGTTTACACTGAATGTGGGATATTACAAGCGATGACGCTGGTTTTGAGAAAACAGAGCTTTTCACTATTACATATCTCTGGATACCACCTGATTAACTAGTAAGGGTTCTGAACTGTACATTTTCCCCGTATAACTATTTGCGTTGGCCCAGATTCAGCAAAATTCTTAATTCCAATGCTTAAAGTTAAGCATGTTCTTAAATCAATCCCTGTTCAGCAAAGAGCTTGAGTATATGCTTTGTACTTTAATGAATCTTCATGAGTGAAGTCAAGCCCCAATGGCCATTTATTATGCTTTGTTTAGCAAAATCATTTTCTAATGACAGCCATGCATGTCAAGCAATGAGATTACACAATACCAGTGACCTTCTGAAGGCAAACACACTTGACTGTGGATCTTTTCCCAATAATACACCCGGGGTGTGCATGTGCCCTACTAAACCCCTACATCTCACAATGTATTACTGCAAATTGGATGGATATACGGTGTCGGAAATCACTGCATTAAGACATCTGTCTACATTTTCAAAAGCAGCTAGTGATGGAGGGTATGTCTACAGTGCAACTGGAGGTGTGGCTGTGACTCGAGCAGGCACACACATGCTAGCTTTAACCTAAATAGCCTGGCTAACAGCAGCCGTGAAGACACTGTGGTGTGGGTTTCACCGTGAGCTGTACAAACCTGCTCAGAACCCTGGGTGTGTGCGTGCATGCTAGCTCGTGCTGGGGTCTTTGCGGCCGTGGCTTCACTCTTCGTGGCAGCCATGACACCTCGATTCAGGCTAGCGCTGGTATGTTTATACCCCCACCTCCCTACTCACTGCGCAGTCTCGCAAGCCTAACAGAACTACTGTCGGCAGAACTTTCTCCACATACACAAGGGATGTTTCTTTTAAAGGAACAGTATTTTAATTTGATTTATTTTTATGCCTTCTGATTACTTAATCAGCCAATAGGAGCATATCTTAAAATGCAGGTGCCCTGCCATCATATTAAAATTCACAGTTCCTACCCAATAGCATGCTCTGTCACTTCAGCAATCAATTGCGCCACAACTTCTACCTCACACTGTAAAGGGCACAGGTTTGATTTTGTGATAATGCTACCTCCAGCCCCCCACATCATTGTTAACAGTACTGGAAACAAAACTTCTTCCTGGGGATCAAAACATGAAATTATTAATTGTGTTTATTACAGTAGTGCCAAAGGGCCAGCCAAGAATGGTGCTCCACTGTGCATTCATAGACTAGTGAGAATAGTAACACCTAGCTTGTAAACAGCACTTTCCCTTCATAGAGCTCAAAGTGCTTTACAAAGGAGGCCGGGATCATTATCTCCATTTCACAGGTGCACAGAAAGGGGCAGTAACTTGCTCAAGGTTGTCCTCTGGCCAGTGGCAGACCTCTGAATAGAACCCAAGATTCTTGAGTCCCAGTCAGTGCTCTCCACTAAGCTGCACTGTCTTCAGAAACATGTCAAAGACTGACATGGACTGCTGGTGAATTTCTGAATGGAATTCAAGGGATCCGTTTTTGCCTTTAGATCCCAGGTTTAAACTGCCACAAAATGGAGGGTTTTCTTTAGTTTTGTTTAAAAAAAACCAAACCCCATCCAACCCTAGCCTTTTGCTGACCCTAAGATCCAGATCAGAACTCATTTCTGTGCCTGCACAGAACTGCATGCCAGGAAGATCTGCGCACAGCAGAGCTATATGCATGATTCTAAAGACTGTATATGCGCTTAGGACAGTCGATAGACACAGATGACACGTCAAAACAAAGCAAACAAATTCTGGATACTGCGATATTTGCTAGTTTATAAACCCCATGGCTATGGCCCTATTCCTGCCCGGAGTCCCACTAACGCCAGGTGTCTGCCTGCCCAGAGCTCGTTGCAGGACTGAGGCCCCTAACTGTAAGCAGTGCCGGCCGAGCTAGACCAGAAGCCAGGAGATGGTTTCACACAAAGGCAATACACAAGGAAGGTGGCACACAGTGTACTGCTGAGCCGAGGTTTTCATTACTGCAACGTAGCTGCCAAGTTCTGTGCAGCCCCATGTGTGACATTTAATGCAAACTATAGAATGAGCTAATTTGCATTTGTGATTAATTTGCATATAAGGTAAACTCCCGCTTTAAAGGGATTGTGTAGATTTGGTGCTTGTGCAGCCTGGGTGAATTATGCCCTATGTTCGTCTACAGGGCATCAGTGACGCAAGCTTCCTCCGCCCTCTGTCGTGCCAGCATGCCTCCACTCTGATCTAGAGGGACCTTCCTCCAGGGGTCCCAGGGCAGTTTAAGTTCCACGGCTCAGGCAGCTCTCTGCTGAATCTGCTGATTAGTGCAAAGCCTGGTGGGGTGTGATGTGGGAGCTGGAACTGAGACCCACCAGGCTTGTCCCCTATGGAGCCAGCTGACATCCAATTAGATAGGGACACCCCCACTGGGTCATACCGGTGGCCAACAGGTGAAAGGCTCTGAGGCTTGTTCGCAATGGATTCAGGCATCCACAAGCAACCAGTTTCTTTTCAAGTCCTGACCTTCCTGGGGCTCAGCATAGCTGAGTCTTCTACACGCCACACACAAGCAGCATCTGACTGACTGACTGACATTCAGTCAGTCTCACACCCATACCCCTACGCACACCCACATACCCTTCTTCACACAAACCCTGTGCTTGCTCCACCCTGTTCTGGAAGGGACAGCCCCTACTAGTCAAAACACAAACACTAAAAACACCACATCCAAACGCACATCTCAGAGTAACATTTTTCAGTATAAAATCATTTCAACAATTATCGCAGGGTCCCTGCAAACGTGTATATATATTTCTCCGCCCCCTGCTAGGGTTGCCAGCTCTACAGGATTGTCCTGGGGTCTCCAGGAATTACAGATTAATCTTTAATTAAAGATTATGTTATGTGATGAAACCTCCAGTAATACGCCCAACCCCAACTGGCAACCTTGCTCCTGGTAGGATCAGATTTCTAACACATCAGGCACAGGAAATGAGGCCTTTTCGGACAGTTTGGCTGTGGTGTATAGCTTTATAGGCACATGACCAGTCCCATTGACTATGTATATGAACACAACCTGCAGTAAGTACTACTCCAGGTAGTAAATGTTTGCACAATTGGCCCTTGATGTTTGGCTCAGGTACAAAAGTTTACATGTCAGAGCTTTGACAAGTAAAATGTTATGCATATATATTTGATACTGCCCAGAGGAGCCATAGCTTAATTAATAATTAATTAAAAAATTAATAATATTTTATCTGTTGACTCCCAGAATTTAAAGGAAAACAATTATGAGGAACAGTGGCAATCACTTTTTAAACATTGTTCAAAAGCTAGCCTATGCAAGGGATTGTTCAGCTCTGCAGTCTGAAGAATGATGAAAACCAAGCCATTCACAAGTTAGCGGAATCTAAAAAGCAAGAGGCACCAATGTGAACTTTTCAAACACGAGTCCCTTTTAGTTGTCTAATTCTTAAACTACAGCCTGTGGCTTCCTGAAATCTATTATTCTTAATACTCGGGAGAGTAAGTGATGAAACGATGGCTCCAATTAACATTCAACTCCTAACTATTCATGCTGTTCCCCTCTTATGGAACATATTGCTTTTGGAATTAATCACACAAGTGCATCTTTTGGATCTGACTTCACAAATTCCCAATACACATAGTTGCAACATTTTCTAAACCAGAGTCACTGTAAGGGCTTTATTTAGTCGGTCAATGCTATAGGGCACTAGCCATTTGAAACCTGACTCACTCTAGGATTCCTTTAGCCAGTTCAAGCCTCTCTACATAGTTTGAAGGTGCTGGCCCGATTGAGTTTGTAAAGCACCTAGCCCAACAGGGGCCTGGTCAATAACTAACACTAGTGCCAATGAACATTAACATGGGGTGGGGTGTAGGGATTCATTTAAAGCATGTTCTTTTGAAAGAGAGAGAATTTTATAAAGTCAGCATCCCCATAATATGAATATTTTCTAATTTCTATTCTGCATGCAAGGGTGTAATTTTATAAGTGACAACCCCGCGACGCAGCTTCTTGGTGTTGTGGAACACACTGCACAAGGATAGATCCAGATTTCCAGCTGTGCTTTTGCAGGCAACATTGATGTGTCAGAAGCTCCTTTCATTTCAGATTAAACTGATACAGGTGGTTTCGTCAACTTCAGTTTGTTCTCAATTTACAATGGGTTGGGCTCACTAGGGCTCACTTTACAACAGGAATATTCAGAAATGAAATCCCTTCTGATACTGTGAATTAGGTGAAAAACCCCTCAAACTCCACCTAACATGATTTTGTAGATAGAGCTCAACATACTGGAGTGTAAATTTGCAAATCAAGTTTATTCCCATGCATTTAATGTATGTGTATTTGTGTTATGCTAAGATACATGTGCATTATCATAGAGTGGGAGGAGTCACTTACAGTTAAGGCTGACACTTACCTTACTGGGCCTGCTCCTGTGCCCACTGAAGTCAGTGGCAACAGCATAGTTGATTTCAGTGGTTTAGAATCATGACCTATGAGCCTAATTTTCATACATGTGCACTCCCACCTCTCCGACCCCCATAAAAGAACCTCCCCGCATCCTCATCCAGGTCCAAATACACTCCAAGCGTCTAAGTCTCATCTTTAAAGACCTCAAATGCCCAGGGGCCTGTGGTGTACTGAACAACTGTGTTAAAATTGTAGGCTCTCACTTTAAATTTCAGGGGGCTTTCCTGGTCCTGCTTGCAGGTTAGGGGGCCCTGCAGGAAAGCATACAATCTGGGTCTAGCAGCAGTCGGTCTGTGAAGAGCCAGTCTGGAGTAATGTGGGGTGAGTTGTGCCTCTCTGTTTTAGGAAGCAGCCTGCTTTGCCTCTCTCTGCTTTTGAGATCGTGGGTGTTATTCTGAATTCTAAAAAACAAAATTAGAATCATAGAATATTAGGGTTGGAGGAGACCTCAGGAGGTCATCTAGTCCAACCCCCTGCTCAAAGCAGGACCAATCCCCAACTAAATCATCCCAGCCAGGGCTTTGTCAAGCCGGGCCTTAAAAACCTCTTGTGGTATGTTGCTACTTCCCAACAAGACTATGTTTTATCTAACTTCTCCGGGGGTATGCCGTGAATGTAACAGCGCCTGGCTGCCCCAGGTCTCTCTCTCTCGGTGCCGCACCCACACATTACAGATGCTGGAGCTCAGGAGGATACTGTTTCAGGGGCAAGAGGCAGTGCATTTTTGATCGAACTCCAGAAATGAAGAGGAGCCCATGACTCACCTCCGTTAGACCATGGTGCAAAACACAGCTATTAGGGAAAGGCCTGCCCCCAAACTACCAAATGACCTGAAGGATTGTTCTTTTGTCTGCATCTCTCTCCTCCCCTTCCAGCAGGACCTAATAAAGAGAGAGGGTCACAGAACATTGCTTGGGCCCAGGCAGCAATGTTACTAATTTAACTGATGTGTTTGCAACCAGATCCTACATTGATGGACTCACTATGGGCCTGTGAAGCCATGTAAAAGTAATGGAAAGGCTCCTGTCCTTAGAGAGAGAGAAACATGGTTGGGTACTGAGTGGTCAAAAAGACGAACTGCATGTGGGTGGGGATGCCGGGCAAGTCCTAGTATTCCATGTGGTTATAGATTCTGATTAAATCAAAGTGCTGCATTCATGCTTTTTAAATGCAAGGATCAGCACGATGAAGTTGAGCCATCCTAGCTTTTCAAAAAACCTACCAAATATACAGAAATTCTGGAGGCTGGAAGATACTGGACACTAATGGACTTTGCATTTATACTGCACCCTTCCTGGGTGAAGGACCACTCTCCCCCAAAATAGAGCTTACTTCTAAATTCTGCAACCCTGCAGTTCTTAGTCATACAGAAGTCTCATTGGGACATATTCCCAGCAGGTGTAAGCTGAAATCAATCGAACGGCACTGATTTACACCAGTTGAGGATCTGGCCCATCAGTAATACCAGCAGGATTGGGCCCCACATCTCTCTATTGCATGCATCAAACCTACAGCATTTAAAGTGTGACTTCCAGAAATTTCTTAGGCATGGAGAATAACAAGGCCCTAAGGCTCAGAGAGAAGATGCTTCCTTGTGTACCGTAGTATGAAATGATGCTGAGCAGTTGAGAAATTCACATGAACAGGAAGAGCTCCCAGTTAACTGAACTAGACTAGCAAGGCAAGAATGAAGTAAAAAAAAAAAAGTAAACTGCATGCCATTTTGTCTGTGCGTTTGCCCAAGGGACAGTCCATGTTCTGAGTTTTTTTCAAGGCAACGCCCTAACCTCCCCTTGAAAAACATTTCTGCTCACTTATGTTGCTTTTAAAATTATTTTGAACAGTGGCTTTTTATTTGGTAAGAATTACTGAGCTGTAGCAAATCTCCTGCATTTAAGAGATGATTTTTTACCACAGAATGGTTTAAAGGGTTCTTTCAAAAATGCTTCCTGGTCCACTAAATTGCATCGATTTTCTAAATGAAAATATAAGTTATAGCAATACAGAGCTGTAGGTGATTAATATGTACTTAAGCCATCTCTCATTTTCTTCTGCAAACTGTGAACTATGGGAAACTACAAATGCTAATTAGAACGGATTTCATTATCTAATGTGCAGAAAGCTTAGTGCTGCAGACATCTAGCTGATGCTTACGGTGAAATTCAGATTCTCCAGTTTGAAAATGTGAGCCCTACATGAGCTGTTCCAAAGTGTGTGTGTGTGTGTGTGTACATACATACACACACACACACACACACACACACAGAACTTGCTGTAATTCTTTGGAACAGCTCCTTTAGGGCTCACATTTTATATATATATATATATATATATATATATACACACACACACACACACACATAGAATCATAGAATATCAGGGTTGGAAGGGACCTCAGTAGGTCATCTAGTCCAACCCCCTGCTCATACATACATACACACACAAGCACACAGTTCTTGTACAGTATGAAAGTGCTAGCCTCAATTTCCTGGCAAGTTTCCAGTGTGAAAAAAATATTATTTAATATTTAAATTACAGAAGAGATCCCAATCAGGAACAGGGCCCCATCATGCTACGCATGTATGAACATACAGGGACACAGGGTAAAAATTTCATAGGCTCCTTAATCATGTAGGCACCTAAGTCCTGTCTTCAAGTGACTTCTGCACCTTGGCCCAGATTTGAAGAGGTATTCAGGCATTGCGTCACTCTACACTGGCGTGCCTAACTGACTTAGGAGCCTAAGTCTCCTTTTCAAATGTGGCCTAAACACTTAGGAGTCCACTTCCCATTGACTTTCTATGAGACTTAGGCCACTAAGTGACATTGAAAATTTTACCCAAGTTCCCTATCCCACTGATGGGATATATGCATGGGCACAATCCTACAAAGACTGAAGTACACGAGTCCCTTTAGTCATAGATTCCATGGCCAGAAGGAACCACTGTGATCATCTAGTCTGACCTCCTGTATGAACAGCCCGTAGAAGTTCTTTAAAATAATTCCTAGAGCAGATCTCTTAGAAAAACATCCAACCTTGATTGAAAAATGGCCAGTGATAGAGAATCCACCAAGACCCTTTGTAGATTGTTCCAATGGTTAATTACCCTCACTGTTATTCATTTACAGCTTGTTTCCAGTCTAAATATGTCAAGCTTCAACTTCCAGCCACTGGATGATGTCATACCTTTCTCTGTAGATTGAAGAGCCCATTATTAAATATCTGTTCCCTGTGTAGGTGACTACAGACTGTGATCAAGTTACCCCTTCACTTTCTCTTTGTTAAGCTAAATAGATCGAGTTTCTTGAGTCTGTCACTATAAGGCAGGTTTTCTAATCATTTAATCATTCTTGTGGCTCTTCTGGAACCCCTCTCAATTTATCATCATCCTTCTTGGATTATGAACACCAGAACTGGACACAGCATTCCAGCAGTGTTGACACCAGTGCCAAATACAGAGGTAAAATAACCTCTCTCCTGCTACTCTGAGATTTCCCTGTTTACGCAGCCCAGGACTGTTTGAGCTCTTTTGGCCACAGCATCAGATTATTCACCACTACCCTCAAATCTTGTTCGACATCCCTGCTCCCCAGGATAGTCCCCCATCCTATACACATGCCCAACATTTTGTGCTCCTCAGGCAAGCAGTCCCTCTGAATTCACGTGGAATATTCACATCTTTGTAGAATAGGGCCGAACAATGGTCAAATCCTGGTTAACTTTTTCCTGGGACTTACGTGTATTCCTATGCATGCTGCTCCAGAGCACAGGGTTATATCAATACATTCTTGAGAGAGGGCGATGGTTGCATCAAGTGAGGGAGGTAGTGGCATCAAGAACACCGTTGTCCTGCCGTGGGTACAGTGGGTTTGTGGAGCCTGCCTGCCTGCCACATGGGAGCATGTACCACTTTCTCATGTTGGGTCAGCTCCTGCAGTACCCTTGATTTACACTTAGCTTCTCCCCCTGCCTCTCTTAGGGCTCATCCTGGCTGTGAAAATGACCAAGCGGAACACAGCTGTCCCGGCAGAGCTCCACAGAGCAGCATGGGCAAGTCTGATGTGTTTTAGCCATAGACTGAGACAGTCTTAGGGAGCAGAGTACTGATCAGAGCAGTGCGGCTCACGTCTCCTGAGGCAGCATGGCCCTCAGTGAGAGCGGGGAGCAATGCCCTGAGACAAGAGATGACATAGTGGCCATGCTGGCACCATGAAGAAGAGGTACAGTCTGGTCGAGTGGGATGAAGCGGGGTTGCAGGACAGGGCTGGGGCAGACAATGGAGAGGGAGACAAAGACAGCAAAGAGGGGGAAAGAGTGGGGTGGGAGAATTCTGCAGGGGGCAAGGGGTAGAGAGGAAGGGGGAAAGGATCAGCACATGGGAAGGAAGGAACAAGGGAGAGCCATAGAGCTAGTAGGGTGTGGAAAGGAGGGGAGAGGGACAGATATAATAGGGGATCAACAGGATGAAGAGCAGAGGGACAGAAAAACTTCCTGGGGGAGGGAAGGGGTGAACCAGCATTTACTCATTCCCGGAGATGCTCTGTGCGCTTACGCTGGTAGGGAAATGCTGAGGTGTTCCTTAGGCTCACGTTTCCCTGTTTTTGAAGGTCTCTCCCATGGGACTCAGGAGACCTGGGGTTTATGACCAGCTCTGCCTCTGGCCCTGGGGGATGACCTTGAGCAGGTCCCTTCGCCATGCCCATATTTCTTCATCTGTAAAATGGGGACAGTGACACGCAACACCTTTACAAAAGGCTTGGAGATCTGTGAGTGAAAAGAGCTACACGTTATGAAGAGATGGGGCAGAGCTCTGCCTGCTTTACATGGATATAACCCGGGAGTCACTCCACTGAGCTGGATGGAATTGCACAAGTGCACCTAAACCCAGCATGAGATCCAGACCAGGCCAACGGACCTGACAAATGCTGAGGAATAGGCACAGAAGAGGCGTGAGAAGAAACCGAGACCCAGACCAATGTGGTGGTGGTGATTTCATTGGAATGTGTTTCACTAGCCATTCTCAGCCCATCAATTCGTGCTGATCTGCCCCTTTCCAGTTCACAAAACCTGTCCCTAGACCCGACCCACCTTGGAGATGCAGGCTAGAGAGATGAGCACCTTCTTTTCTCTAAGGCTGACCATGTCCCCATTCTTCTTCTGTTGCTTCCTAGCCAGCACTCTCGCTCTTGCCGTGAGAAGCAAAGGCTGGCCTCTCTTCAGATGTTGTCACACACCCCCTTGCTTTGCGCGGACTGCCGTTTACCTGAACATTCCACCTCCCAATAAAGTCAATGGACAGTCTATGGCCCACTGCAGGGGGGATGGAGCTCTCAGTAAAGTAGGAATAGGACTACATTTGTAGTGCTGCCTCAACCAATAAGGGTAGATCACCAGCACTTGGACCTCGTTTGAAGGGCTGAAGGTCTCCTAACTCCACTGATCTTCCATTAGGTCTCCACTGATCTTCCATTAGGAGGAGCTGGAGGTAATACCTCTAGAAATACCATCCAGCAAAAATTAACTGCAGGCACCACATAGGGGCCTGGCCACTTTCTGATGCTCAGACCTAGCTGCCATTAGCAGTAATGGCAGGGGTGCATGTATGTCCAGGGGAGAGGACACCCCATGCTTTGTAATGATGTAAGTAGGAGCAATAATACAGCAGTGGCATGTAGCTCAGACCTTCTCTGTGACTGTTTACTGTATATTAATGTGTCCCATTTATTTTCCAAGGGATAATGTAATTGTCAGCCTTAGCTGCTAACAGACCTTCCTTCAAACAGTGACTGCCTTCCAAACATTCCTTTTTATTCCCCAACCCCCCAAGTGCCAAGTTAATATTTCACAGTTAATTGGAGGAAGCATTCACTGAGTCCTCAATTCCAGCTCGATAATCTTATTTGGGAGGAAACCAACCTGCGGCAACTAAGTTCATTATTACTGATCACTTAGACACATCTGAGAGGGGGTACAAACAGGCTGCCAAAAGCCATTGTTCTCCTTGCTGATACAGACCAGAAAAAAGCCGCATTCCACTTGACAAGCCAGCCCACCTGATTTGACCTTACTTTTCCCAGTGAGCACCACCTCCCGCTGTGACTCAATGCTGGCTTCACCCTGTCCTTTGAACTGTAAACATGAGAAGCAACGGCCAATTTCTAAATATTGTTGCCTTGCCTTAAATTAGTGCCCTTATAATTTCACACTGCATTCGCTGCAGCTTGGCAGTTTGGTAGACTGCATCAAAAAGCTATATTAAGAGAAAGTTAAGATTGCACAGTTAAGCATCTCCAGGCAGAAAATGCCCAAGTTAAGGTTGCCTGTGTAGCCTTAACTCTGCCCTTTGTACATATGCATTCCACTACAAGTCTAACTAAATGAAATGATCATGTCCTATGTCTCAAATAGTACAATATACAGGACAATACTGTACAGTATACAGTAATAGAAATTGTTCCTGCAACCCACCAATGTAGGCATTTTGTGAACTAATGCCATACCAACAGGAAAGCCCCGGAAAGTAACTTATGTGGAATGTCAATTTTAAACTACTCTCACACAATGTTGCTACGAGTAGTAATTATTTGAGTTCCAGTAGCACTTGGCCGCTCCAGCAAAGAACAGAATCCACGGTGCTAGGCGGTTTACAAACACATTCTAAGAGACACCGTCTGCCCTGAAGAACTTATACTTTGATTAGACAAGACAGACAAATGGTGGGAGAAAAGTAGTGCTCTGACCATTTTACAGATGATTTGCCTGAGGTCACACAAGAGTCTGCAGCAGATCAAGGGACTGATCCCACTCCGCCTGAGTCCTAGTGCAAAGCTGTAACCACAAGACATGCTTCCTCAGGTTATATCTGAGAATACAGAAAAACAGAGGAAGTTCTCTGGGATATACAGCTCATTTCAATGTGCAGCTAAATAAGCAATTTAATTGTCTAGTTTCCAGAACTGCATGTAAGGAACACTTTTACCCAGCAGCTCAGAGATGACGTTGTACATGGAAGCAGGTTTAATTATTTACACACATGGCCCAGAGAGAGGAGGATTTATGTAAAAAAAGTGTGCGTTGATAAAGATAAACTGGACCATTCTTTACATGAAAATAGCATAAACAATTACTGACGTTACAGATGTGTATTTGGGTGGTAGAAAAAGCACCTGCAGGCAGAGAGGAGGGCTGCTAAACCTTTATCTAGAGAGACGTTTCACAATGTGATGTGTGAATGAAAACAGGGTCATAACGAGGACACTTACACAACCTTAACTAAAGTGGGCACTACTTCCTTTGCCAGTATGTCTTCCTCTTTTAGTGAGAAAAAACAGTTTGCTGTCTCAGTGGATGTAGGAGCCATCATTGCACTGTTTTCAATACCCTAAATGAAACTATAAATCCTACAGGTACCATTTCATAGATTCTAAGGCCAGAAGGAACCATTGTCTGAGCTCTTGGATAACACAGGATATGGAACTGCCCCCCCAAAATTCCTAGAGCAGAGTTTTCAGAAAAACATCCAAACTTGTCAGTGATGGAGAATCCACTGCAATCTCTGGTAAGTTATACCAATGGTTAATTACTCTCAACCATTATAAATTTAGCCCTTATTTCCAGTCTGAATTGTCTAGCTTCTACTTCCAGCCACTGGATTGTGTTACCTTTCTCTGCTAGATTGAAGAGCCCATTCATTATTAAATATTTGTTCCCCGTGTAGGTACGTGTCATCAAGTCACCCCTTAACCTTCTCTTTGTTAAGCTAAATAGATTGAGCTTCTTAAGTCTGTAACTAGAAGGCAGGTTTTCTAACCGTTTAACAGTTCTTGTGGCTCTTCTCTGAACCCTCCCCAATTTATCAACATCCTTCTTGAATTGTGGACACCAGCACTGGACACAAATTCCAGCAGTGGTTGCACCAGTGCCAAATACAGAGGTAAACTAACTTCTCTTCTCCTACATGAGATCCCCTGTTTATGCATCCCAAGAGCGCATTTGCTCTTTTGGACACAGCGTCACACTGGGAGCTCGTGTTCAGCTGATTAACCACCACGACTTTCAAATCTTTTCCAGAGTCACTGCTTCCCTAGATAGAGCCCCCATCCTATAAGTAAGGCCTACAGTCTTTGTTCCCAGATACCTATCTATAGATATACACACACATTTAGCCATATTGAAACTCATATTGTTTGCTTATGCCCAGCTTACCAAGCGATCCAGATCACTCTGACTCAGTGACCTGTCCTCTTCATTATTTACCACTCTCCCAATTTTTGTGTCATCTGCAAACTTTAGGGGTGACCATTTTATGGTTTTCTTTCAGGTCATTGCTAAAAATGTTAACAAACATAGGGCCAAGAACTGATCCCTATGGGACCCCACTGGAAATAGACCCATTTGAAGACGATTCCCTGTTTACATTTACATTTTGAAATCTATCTGTTAGCCAGTTTTTAATCCATTTAATGTGTGCCATGTTAATTTTATACCATTCTAATTTTTTAATCAAAATGTCATGCGGTAACTAGTCAAATACCTTACCGAAGTCTAAGTCCATTACGTCAACAACCAAACCATTATCAACCAAACCTGTAATCTCATTAAAAAAAAAAAAGATATCAAGTTAGTTTGACAGGATCTATTTTCCACAAACACATGCTGACTTCCATTAATTATATTCCCTTCTTTAATTAATTACTAATCAAGTCCCGTATCGGCTGCTCTATTACCTCGCCCAGGATCAATGAGGCTGGCAGGCCTATCAGTACCGAAGTCATCCCATTTGTCCTTTTTAAAAATTGGCACAACCTTAGCTTTCTTCCAGTCTTCTGGAACTTCCCCAGTACTCCAAGACTTATGGAAAAACAATATTTATGGTCCAGTGAGCTCCACAGCTAGTTCTTTTAAAACTTTTGGATGAAAGTTAACTGGATCTGCTGATTTAAAAATGTTTGACTTTAGTAGCTTCTGTTTAACACCCCCCAGAAATACTAGTAGAATGAAAACAGTGTTATCACCACCATATGATGAGGCAGCAGCATCTGGTTTTTCCCCAAATACAGAAAAGAAATATTTATTGAACACCTCTGCCTATTCTTCACGATTATTGATAATTGTACCATTTCCATCCAGTAATGGACCAATACCATTGTCAGTATTCTTTCTTTTCCTGATATATTTATAAAGCTCCTTTTTATTGTCCAGATTTGAGAATCTGCATGTCAAGATGCAATTTTGGTTATTATTAGCAACCACTCACATTGTTCTGTGACTTTGCATTACTCGTTAGTCTTATGTTCACGGCATATACAAAGAGAAGTTAGATAAAAACATAAAACACTCTTATTGGTAGGTTGTAGTATAACACTGCTTCATTTCTTAGAATTCAGAATGATAACACAATAATCCGAAAACAGAGAGAGACAAATCCCTAAAACAGAGACACAGAACTCACCCCACTTTACTCTAGGCTGGCTCTCTGCAGAACTGATTCTGGTTGCATGCTTTACTACTGAGCCTCCTGGCCTGCAAACAGGACCAGGAAAATCCTTAGGATTTAAAGTGACAGTATACAATTTTCAATGCACATTTAAGAAGCTTCAAATGGGGACCTGTTCCTTTCCCCAAAGAACTTAGACAACTATAGGGCATGAAGGAAGGGGAGGGCGGGAAAGGAGGACAAGGGAAAAGACACATACTGTTAGCGTTGGTCATATTAGTTACACCCTGCTACTTGGACTTAGAATTCATGCACACAAAAACTAGTCTGGCAGGAGGCCTAACGAGTTCTCCTCAGAACAGGGAGGGGAATAATCAGATGCAGTGCCTCCCCAGAGACATGTTTCCCCCACTACAGGCTCAGTAACTCAAAGAGTTGCCACCTTTCTCCACTGCAGGCCTCGGAAGAGGAGGTGACATTTGCTCTTGGGTTGGTCCTCAGTGCTAACACAATCCTTGTCACTAGACTGTGCTAGCAGGACAGACGTTCCCTGACACCCCAGGGTCTCAGGCTGGAGGGTGAGGGCATGAGGAAGCAGAGGGAAGCTCTGGCTTTAAATGTGAGCTAGCACTGGTGAGCAGTTAGCTGCGGTCACAGATGCTGATCCTGGCAGTCTATAAGAGAAAGGGTCCAGCCAGCCTCCCCTGCACCTTGGGGTGCTGAGCTCAGGCCCTGCGCAACGGCAGCAAATTGGGAGTTTTGCCCTCCCTCCAGAACAGAGCTCACTTGGTATCTCAGAACACTCCCCTTCCCAGCAACCAGTGTCCTCGTCTTTTTTTTTTATATTAGATAAATATGTTTAATCAGTCATGCCCCAGTAAAATGGTCTCTTTTCCAGGAGAATAAATTCTACACAGTGTTACTGAAGTTAACCCCATCACTGGATCACCAGCCAGGCTGCTTCTTTTCAGTTAATCCGATCAAGTCCAATCTCATTCAGCCTTCTCTTCATACTTGGCCAGCTCACAGGTAAGGTTGATCTTTGGATCCAGAGTCAAACAGTCTGGCTTTCCTCTCTTCCCTCAGGACAGCCAGGGCAGGAGACAAACTCACCGTCTCTGAGCCCTGCCTCCTCTGTGGACAGATCGGAACCCTTAAACAGGCTGGAAACCCACACAGCCTCTCGGGCCCCAGGAGAACCCTGCCACCCCACTGCCCTGTGCTTCCTCAGCAGTCCAAAACAGCCAGAAGAAGGCTGAGCATCTGGCCCATTAATCACAGCGATTATAAATTCCCTTTGCTCACAACTAGCCACACTGAGGGCAGCAACAGCCAGTGCTCTTGTTTCTGCTTTGGCAGGTGCAGCTATAGGTGTACGTCCACCTATGGGGAGCAGCTCCCTGGGGAAGGCAGTTCTGCTGCCTGGATCAGGCTAATGTTTGTGCAGCTCTTTGTGAAAAATAATTCATTTCTCCACCACTGCAGGGCCCCATGGGAAATGTCCAGATCAATTATGTCTGAACAAAGCAGGTCATTGCCTAAGTGATTTGCCTGCTTTCTGAGGAACAGGAGAGTTTTCGTTTTTATGAGACTCTCTAGTCACAAAATTGTGCCATCAGCATTTTCTCCTCCCTGCCTGTGTCAGCAAGTGACTGATAAGCCCAGCAACCTCTTATTCCTCCCTTTGAGTTCTGCAACCTAGGTCCACTTCTACTCTAGCAGAGGAAGCATTTGTGAATTCATTCTTAGACAAAATAGGACAGTATGTTGGGCAGGGAGAGAACCAGAGAATGGCCATTTCCCCACCATTCTTCTACCTCCTCACGCCCAGCAGTCATCGTCTTTATCTATGGATCAGGGAGGCAGACACAGAGAGGGAAATCATGGCCCCAGCGAATTCAGTGACAGAACTGTGATTTCTATGGAGCCAGGAGTTCACCCAGAACTGAACTGGAAAATTAAACGCTGTTGCTTGGTAAGATTCAGCTGAACCACCAACGGGTAAGACTATACCATAAAAGTGCAGTCTGAAATGCTGCA
This sequence comes from Caretta caretta, assembly GCF_965140235.1. NCBI lineage: Eukaryota > Metazoa > Chordata > Testudines > Cheloniidae > Caretta > Caretta caretta. The sequence continues at coordinate 211,813,478 of NC_134208.1, read as the reverse complement.
GCCTGAAACGTTGCCGGTGCCCAGAGCTGTCAGACGGGTTCGAAGAAACTGATTATATTTTAATATGGGTCATGCTCCCCTCCCCACTTTTAAGTGTCTAGAGTCTTGTCTAGCAATGTACCCTGGTGTCTTAGGCCACACCATACAAAATGCCATCAGTTTCAATTATTCTGCCTTTTCCAAACATTCTGCCCTCAGATGTGGGACAGTTTTCTCAGTCTCGGAGAAAACTCTGGATCAATGTAGGTTACCTGCAGAGCCCCAGTAATCAGAAATGGAAAGGTTGGAAGGAGCTTTCACAGGTGTGAGCTCTAAGAGACATGTTCGCTGTTGGAAGGTCAGATACTTTGTAATATTTGTTTGCATAATTCCTTTCTGTTCCTAAGGGCTAGCTCAGGAATCAGTGTCTCTTCTTGCTAAGGGTGCTATCCTCTGTGAGTACTCAGTGGAGGCACGAGTGCCACAGTTCCTGAATGAAATTACTACGTGCTTCGATGAATTTCAGTAGTGACACCAGGAGCCTTGGAGACTTGCATCTCCCTCTGTGGACTAAAGAGGAGGGGTGTCATTCAGAAAAATTCTGCAGGGCCAAAGTTGTGTCAGCATATAGAACATTATATGACTATATGATATCCTGCAAAGTCAACGGGGGAGGGGAAGTGGAGCATACAGACCTGTGAAAAGTGGTGGTGGTGGTGGTGAGGGAAATGAAGGTCTGGACAGGGACAACTGCCCCCTTGCCCCATAGCAAACAACGCCTCTGGTAAAGGGCGGCCGGAGCCAATGCGTGTTATCGCCCAGTCCCCATTTACTGAAGCAGATGGGATAGAGACGATAATGCTTGTATTTAGTGACACTGATCTTGATAACAAGTTATTAACAAAAGCTCTTGTAAGACACTATCACTTTAAACAGGAGACGGACTACAGAGTAAATAGCATAACGGAGCTAAAGCACAATGCACGCATCTTTTATTATCCCCATAAGTGCTGATTACACCCCATTGCCCTGAGAGAGGAATGGCATTCTGATCCTGACCACAAGCAATTCATAAGCAAGCCCCTGAACAGCTGCTCTCAGTAATGGCGCTAGCTGTAGATATCATCCCTTGTTAATAGGATGCTCGTTCTTGTCACGCTTGCTTTCTGCAGACGGATTCTCCTCTCTCCGCTCCCCACCCCCTAGGTTTATTCTCCCCAGGAGATGGTGGGCAACTGGGCGTCAAAGGAGGGAATCAGAAAACTGTGTGAGCTGTCTGAATCGCTGCTGTCTTTTACCCATGGAGCCATCCCAGCCCTGGCTTCCCCTGGCCAAAGAGCCCTGTGTCAGCATCCCAGCGCCGGCAGCTCTGCTCCCCTCGCTCCGCTGGCAGTCTCCCTCCCCATGGCTGCATCTTGCCTTTTCCCAGTCACTTATTTGACTGTATTGAATCACAGCGACCAGGCTCATAACGACCTTGCCTCCTGGGCCACCCTTACACATCTCATTTAACTGGGGGGAGGCAGTCAAACCACCAGGTCAAATAATTTATTTGCACCTCACTCTGCAAGTTTCAGAGTAACAGCCGTGTTAGTCTGTATTCGCAAAAAGAAAACGAGTTCTTGTGGCACCTTAGAGACTAGCCAATTTATTTGAGCATGAGCTTTTGTGAGCTACAGCTCACTTCATCGGATGCATACTGTGGAAACTGCAGAAGACATTATATACACAGAGGCCATGAAACAATACCTCCTCCCACCCCACTCTCCTGCTGGTAATAGCTTCTGCAGAAGACATTATATACACAGAGGCCATGAAACAATACCTCCTCCCACCCCACTCTCCTGCTGGTAATAGCTTATCTAAAGTGATCATCAAGTTGGGCCATTTCCAGCACAAATCCAAGTTTTCTCACCCTCCGCCTTTCCGCCCCCCCCCCCCAAACTCACTCTCCTGCTGGTAATAGCCCATCCAAAGTGACCACTCTCCTCACATTGGAGAGTGGTCACTTTGGATAAGCTATTACCAGCAGGAGAGTGAGTTTGTGTGTGTGGTTTTTGGAGGGGGGTGGGGGTGGGGTGAGAACACCTGGATTTGTACTGGAAATGGCCCACTTTGATGATCACTTTAGATAAGCTATTACCAGCAGGACAGTGGGGTGGGAGGAGGTATTGTTTCATGGTCTCTGTGTATATAATGTCTTCTGCAGTTTCCACAGTATGCATCCGATGAAGTGAGCTGTAGCTCACGAAAGCTCATGCTCAGATAAATTGGTTAGTCTCTAAGGTGCCACAAGTACTCCTTTTCTTTTCACTCTGCAAGCACGCCTGCCTGAATGAGAGTGCAAGGTGCTCTGCACTGCACAAGAGGCACTCAGCATCCTGAAGGACCTATCCAAAACCTGCAGTGGATTGAGAAAGCAGAGATCTTCAAGGAAAGGGTGCAGATAATGTAATCCTTGACGATGTCACATGGAAAATTCCCTTGGGAACATTTGTGGCCTTCAAGACACAGGGAGGAAAACACCGTGTCTCTTGGTAGAGTTCAAAACCCCACCCAGTTCTGTTCTTCTTAGCACAGGTCCCAGATACTGCAGAGCCTATTATTTCTCTAGCATTTCAATTAGGAAAGGAGGCAGAGCCAATTGCCCTTTGCTTTCTCCAGCTATGATATTTGCTTTCTGAGCAGGGCGGTGCTGGGGAACGACACACAAAGGCAGCGTATGTATTAATGACATAAAATAACTGGAGGGAGCCAGTCCATCTTTGCTTCCACAAAAGGCATGATCCATATGTTGCTGAGCATCTGTGTATCATGGCTAGGGATGCCTGTTAGTCAAGGAGGCCTCCTGGGAACCATGCATTCTGGGCTCTGTTCTTTAAAAGTACAGGACAACAGAAGGAAGCGACCGTATTCTCTCTCCTGCCTCACTGCAGAGCAGGAGCAGCAGCCGCTACCTCTGAGGGATTTCTTCCTTTATGTTATTTTCCCTTCAGCCTCCTGCATCATGCTTGGATACCCAAGAGAGGGTAACAGATCATCAGTGTTTGTCTGTAGCCCGTCACCCTGTTAGCAGGTTGTGAAATGGCTGGTAAAAGGTTAAATGGTTTTGCTGCTGACCACTGGCTCATTGCCGCACTGGGATACAAGGCAGGTAAGAGGAGCTCTCTGGGGAGAGAGGATCTAGTGTATGGGCTGAGGAGCCTCGGGGGGTTGGGGGGGAGAAGGTCTGGGAAGAACACTGGTACGTAATAGTCAATGTCTTTGCCAGCAAAGCCAAACCACAAGAAGTGGGGGGGGGGATTTGACCTCCACATAGTGCATGGGGTGTTGGTCCTGCAGATACCTGCCTAAGGGAAAGGGGGGTAGCACCTGCTGTCTCATTCCCTGCCCTCTTCACTCCAGCAATGGGGAGTTTTAAATCACCTGCCCAGCTACATACGAACTGATGTCTTCACTCAGACCAGCCTGAAACTCTGAGAAGTGACCCCCCACCAGGCACGAGCCAAGCCTAGGGAGAAATACCACAGATCTGCCAAGCCACAGTGCAGGACCCCGGAACACCGGGGTGGCCGTGAACAGACAATGCAGCTACAGCATATGCCCAAGGACAGGGCAGATGGGGCTGTGATTGCTGTGCACTGACTGGTATCCTACTGGCAGAAAACGGGGTGCCATGGACTACTGAGGTCACATCCACCAGACCCCTGAGCCCAGCTCTCCCCTGCAAAGACATTTATACCAGGGCCAAGCAAGTGTACCACCCTGCCAGAACAGCGTGGTGAGGTGCAGGGCAATGGAGCATCAGGCCCAGGGTCCCTGGTTACAGCTTGAACAGTGGGTGAAAATGCCACTCAAGCAGCATGCTGGCATTTTACACTCACTCTGCACAGGTGTAAGTGAGGACTCGGTGTCAGGCACGGCAGGCACAGTCCCAAGGAAAAGACCTCCCTACTTAAGGGGTTTCAAATATTTCATGGCACCTTTCACAGGGGCAGAGATTGTATCTTTTTCTTTCCTTTCCAGTGGATTAGACACTCCTCGCAGAATGCCCTGTGCTTTGTGTATGCTGCTAAACACCTACCCTGCTTCAAGCAGAGGGGGCGCTTTTGGGTCAGATCATAAACAGGAGCAAAGGGCCCTAGGGTGACCAGATGTCCCGATTTTATAGGGACAGTCCTGATTTTTGGGTCTTTTTCTTATATAGGTTCCTATTACCCACCCCACCTGTCCCTAGGGAGACCAGATGTCCTGAATGCTGTCTGGTCACCCAAAAGTGCCCATAACCACCAAGATACATGCATGGGACCGAATTCTGTGACAATGAGTTTACATAGGGTGTCATTTCTAGTTTTATCCTCCATTGGGGACGATATGACTGCTAAATGTCTTTTTTAAAGAGCTAATTTGTTTTCCAGCTTTTGCAATAACAGTTAGCCTCATTGTCCATAGACAATGCCACGACCCACACTGATATCAGTAAAATCAGTGTACTTTTCCCTCAATCCTGATTCATCACAGAAAATGCCTGTCTACAGTTGCTGTAACCAGATTTAGCTGCTGCTTTGATATTCTGAGAAGGGACGTTAACCTAACTCTCCCACTGTTGTTTCAGGAATAGCTGTGATCTTTCCCTCAAAGCGTTGCTTCTCCAGATCAGTACACACAAGCACCTTGTGCGATCCACGCTGGTTGTTCTTTCTGGAGAGGAAGGGTACATGTCCCTTTGAGCAGGGGGTTGGACTAGATGACTTCCTTAGCACTAGAACAATAGAATATGAGGGTTGGAAGGGACCTCAGGAGGTCATCTAGTCCAACCCCCTGCTCAAAGGGACACATACCCTTCCCTTGTAGAAAGGGAAGATGTAGCTGCAGAGACAGGATCTCTAAAACCAACAAGGAGAATCGTGAAGAGGGAATAAGGGGAGAATTAGAGGCGCCTCTGAGAAAGGGAATCATGACTCTATTGTGCCGAGTGTCATTAAGGTGACTTTCGACCTGAGTGCAGCAGATACAGGGAAATGGACGGGGCCACAGAGCCAGATCCTGCCACAAGGTGGACAATTCCCCAGGCACGTAGTTCTAATATACAATGCAAGAAAAGGAGTACTTGGGGCACCTTAGAGACTAACCAATTTATTTGAGCATAAGCTTTCATGAGCTGTAGATCACGAAAGCTTATGCTCAAATAAATTGGTTAGTCTCTAAGGTGCCACAACTACTCCTTTTCTCTTTGCGAATACAGACGAACACAGCTGCTACTCTGAAACCTATCATAATGCAAGAAAAGGATCTGATGGCAGCTACTGCCATGAAAACCAGTTCCCACATGGAGGATGGTGGGGGGGGGGGCGGAATTAACTGAAGAATGGAGGAGAAAATGTGTATGCTAGATATGGGGCTTCCTGTTCCAGGATGAAGCTTGTGCTATTGAATGCCTGCAAGAAGGGAAAGTTCTGCAGCCCTTGGTGGTAACTGAGGAAAGGTGCAGTGAATTGCCATGGGAGAGGAACCAGGAGGGAAAGTGCTGGGCAGTGAAGGTAAAACCAGCAGGATTCCCAGGGAAAACTTGGCCCATCAGACACTGAAATAAATGAGGCAGGTGAGGATTCAGAGACACAGAGCTAAATAGATTCACTACAATTTGTGACACAATTCACAGTCTTGGACCTTCCAAGAGACACACATACATGATAGACTGTGCAGGTAAAAACACCTATAGTTTGGGTTGTTCTGACACAGTTATCCATTGCTTATAACTTGGTCAAACTTTAACTGTTCAGGCTGAAATTTTCCATGCTTAGTGTCAACCTCAGGCTGATCTTTGGTTTTGTTTATTTTAAGTTTCAGATAAAATGATTCAGCAAAAAACCATGGTTTTGCTTATGTTAAAAAAATTTTTTACAGCTGTTTTGTTTAGAAATTCCAGTACCTCCAAGCTTTGGCAAATTTCAAGTCCCTGCTCCAGTCAGGTGGCCCTTGTGCCAAGGATGTGCCTTTTGCTATCCCTGGGAAAAATTCACCCAAATCTGGCCAGGCTATAAGCTTCTGAAAATTTCAGTTTGCCCATGTTCAGAAGAGGCTTGCTAGAGCTTGGCAATTAAATTCTCCAGAGTCCATCTGCACTGAGCATGCTCCATATCCTCAGAGCTCCTACATACTGGGCTGCACATGCATCATCTCCTCCAGACTGACTGAGCATACTCCATCCTAGGGCTGCAGGGCTTGAGTGGGACTTTCTCTGCATTTGCTGCTCCTGGCTGACGGAGGCTGTGGCTAAACACAGAATCTGAGTTCTCGATGCTCCGCGGCTGGGCCCAGGCAGTGCGGAGGAGGAGGAAACAGTTTTACTCGAATGCATAAGGGTGAGGAATTAAGGGGGTGGGGAGGACACAAGGCAAGGGGACGGGGCAGGAGCTCAGGGGGAAGGGAAGTTTAAGGAGCCTGGGGGAGTAGGACATTAGGAGCAGGAGCAGAAGCAGAGAGGGGCAGGTGCTGCTGGGGAACCTGAGCAGGAGTAAGGCATGGGGAAGATGGGCAGGAGCCAGCGGGGAGGCAGCAGGGGAAGGGATGGGCCAGGCACTGGAATGTGTGGAGACAGGAATAGGAAGAGCCTGATGGACTGGGACAGGAGGGTCTGTAAACACTAGGGCATGTTCCTGTCCAAAACTTGGATCAGAACACACAATTTCAGTGTCTCCCCATTCCTTTGCTGCCTAGCAAATAGCTGTGAAACCCATTGTCAAAGTATGCATCTCCATCCCCCGCTAGTGGCAAGTCTACATAGAAGATAATGGCTTTCTAGTGCTACAATTCTCCATTAGCTCCAGCAGCCAGGGTCTGTGCCAGGGATCTAAAGATTCCAACCCTGCTGATGACTCATGGGGGGGGGGGTTTGCTGGAAATGGCCCAACTTGATGATCACTTTAGATAAGCTATTACCAGCAGGAGAGTGGGGTGGGAGGAGGTATTGTTTCATGGTCTTTGTGTGTATATAATGTATTCTGCAGTTTCCACGGTATGCATCCGATGAAGTGAGCTGTAGCTCACGAAAGCTCATGCTCAAATAAATTGGTTAGTCTCTAAGGTGCCACAAGTCCTCCTTTTCTTTTTGCGAATACAGACTAACACGGCTGTTACTCTGAAACCTGAATAATATAGGAATCTTTAATGTTGCTGTTGTTCTTTGAAGCATTCATGGTAGCAGAAGTCAATTTAGGCTTTTCAGAAGTCACAGATTACATTTAAAGAAAAGGAGTACTTGTGGCACCTTAGAGACTAACCAATTTATTTGAGCATAAGCTTTTGTGAGCTACAGCATCCAATGAAGTGAGCTGTAGCTCACGAAAGCTCATGCTCAAATAAACTGGTTAGTCTCTAAGGTGCCACAAGTACTCCTTTTCTTTTTGCGAATACAGACTAACACGGCTGTTACTCTGAAAGATTACATTTAAGTGGTAGAGCCCAGATTTAACTAGGGGTGAACCTCTTACCACTAATCAAATTGCATGCTTAATGCATGGGATCAACGCCTAGATTATCTCTCCCAGCAGGACTATTCGAAGTTCCTGCTAACTGCAACTTACAGTATAGCAAGTGCCATGACTTGGCTTGCAAAAAACAAAATAATTTTAACATCCTGAGTCTGAGCTGCTCCTATGATCCCCACAGTCTCTGGCCGTGAGGGCTCACTAATGTGAGGAGGGGTAGCCTGTCCTATAGGCTAGGAGGAAAGGAAGGCAGTGTGTGCCCTGCACACTCTGCTCAGCTGCGTTACCTGCTGCCCTGGGCAATAGTGTTTTGGAAAGCAGCAGCCGGAACTAATTAAAGTATGTAACTAATGAAGTACAGAGTGAGCGGGCAGCTTGGGATGGTTAGGAATAAGATAACTTGCTCAGCAAATCAGTGGAAAATAGACTGCACTGAAGAGATTAATTTTATAACGAAGAGTGTGTTGAGCCTGCCAGCGTTCCCAGCACGGATCTGAGCCTTCAGGGCACTGTCCCTTGGGCTGTTGCTGTAGTTTCCTTGTCTCCAAGCAGATCAGCCTGTAAAAGTCTGGGAGCAGTGGCTGGGTTTGTTTGCAACAGGAAGCATGCGTGTGCTCCGGCAGTTATGCGTGCTGGTGCAGTCTCAGAGATGAAACAACTTAGCAAGCTGCCCTTCATTGGAAATGAAAGATTTCCCTGGGCTCCAGGTCTGAAATCTTGAATAAAATACAAAAGCAAATCCACATGAGGTGTCAGCTGAGCTGATAGGACGCTGCATGGGGAAAATGGCATTATTCCAAAGACTTCTCAGCAGTGACGCTGTTCCTTGCCAACACATACCCTCATGGACCACATGGACTCTCCATACTGTCAGGCATGCCACAGATATGTGCCACATCTCAATTAGTTTGACAGAGCTCAGCTGTGGATAGAGTCATGTGCCTTGGCTGTGGCCTTTGATGAATTTCACAGAGCATGGTGACTCTGTTAAAGTTTTAATGCAATATTTTTGTTTCTGTTCCCTTGTGACTCATCTCTATCTCCCCTTAACAACAGAGAAATCACAGCGCTCCAGAACAAATAAGGAACATGAGACAGCGACGTATTTACTCTCTTACCGTTTGTCCTTCCAGTGACTTGTGAGTGTCTGGCTGGGCAGTGCTGGGGACTGAAGAATAGGTGCAGCACAGCCAGCAGCTGTGCAAGTTTTCCTCCCAGCAAAATACCATGGGGTCTCCCCCCTGGCTTGCAGGGATCCCTGGTGCTGATGAGGGGGTGATTTGAGCTCATTCAGGGCCTGGCCTCTCTGCTCACACCCAACAGGGTGCATGGCACCCGTGGACATCTGTGTTTTGGTCACTCCCACCTGCCTTTCTAAGTTTGTCTGTCTAGATTGTAAACTCCGCAGGTTGGGGGACAGAGGGCCAAAGTCAGCAACGTGCTGATTTCATTGGGATTACTCTGGATTTACACCAGTGTCACAGATCTTCCCAGCTGTTGGGAAAGCACCTAGCCCCTTTTGGCGCTTTCCCAGTAACAGACATGCCACCCCACAGGCCTGGATTTGAACTCTGAATGAAAGGCTCTGTCTCCTCTGACCATTCCCCAAATACATCCAGTTCCTTCAGCCAAAGACACCTGTGACTAATGCAGAGAGAACATGCCTGAGTTTATGGCTGGGCCTCCCACTCCAGCGCCGTGTGCACCTGGTGAAAGAGGGATGGGCAAGTCTGCACCAAGGCTGAGTGAGCGACTCAGAAAGGAAAATCCTACACAGATGGTCCAGTGGTTGGGGCTTTAGTCTGAGACCCAGGTTCAGTTCCCTGCTCCGCCATGGATTTTCTTGGGACAGGCACTTAGGCCCACATGCTCAAAGCTATTTAGCCACAAATCAATGGGAGTTGGACATTTAAATACCTCTGAGCATCTTGGCCTTAGTCTGCCTGTGCCTCAGTTCCGCATCTGTACAATGGGGATAACAGCACTTCCCAATACAGTCGTGATTGTAACATGCTCAGCGCCTATGGTGATGGGGGCCAGTTATATAGAGAATTTAGAATAAACAAACTTCCTACAGCTGCACCATTCTCTCTGCTTCTCAGAAAGGTTACAGGCCACATCTCCTCGTCTCCTTGTCCATTAATGGCACCTGTAGAATAAGCGCCTCCATCCCTCTTCTCAGGGCTTTTAGAAGAACTTTTAAATCATATTTCAACAACCCCATTCGCCTGAGCTTCCATCCCAGTGGGACCCGACTTGTCACACTGACTGATGTGCGGGGAGTCTCTCCTGATCTCCCAGCACTGCAGTTACTGCATTTCGCCGTTTCCTTCGGCTACGATAAAATAGTCAAGAAGAGTCTCCCCTACATTACAGGCACAAGAGACTCCTGAGTGGCAACTGCATTCCCAGAAGGCTCTTCCTCCACATGCCTCTCTCCAAGGTCCCTTAGAAAAGGAAGCAAAGCTGGTCCACATTTTTTCCTTCAAAAACAATTTTTTCCCCCAACAACAACAAAATGGCCGCTTAACCAGGCCATTTCTTGAAAAAAAATGTCATTGTGTCCGGATTTTGTTTTCCCATGAAACCGAGAAAACTGTTACCACCAAGCCCCAAGTTTTCCATTTTTCTTTAAACTGGAAAATTGGAATTCCCTGAAACTCAAATTTCCTTTTTTTTTTTTAAATGCACATTTGACATTTTTCTAAACAGGAAGCATGTCCCATTTTCCAGCCGGTTCTAAAACAATGCTTGTGCCATCCACGTGCAAAGACTAAGGTCAAACCAATAGATGAGTCTCACTTAGGAAGTGTCTTTTGGTACAGAACCATGGTGCTTCATTGGGGAAATAAAACAGCAAAACAATGACAGAATCTCGCAGTATTTAACATTGTTACACGGCACCAAGTCTGGCCATTTCTCAAGGGCTGTTCTCCTAGTTTCATTGTCCCTAATATTGCCGATGGGCCAGAGCGCAGCCTAAGCAGAACTACCTGTTTACAAGCTCTTTGAGTGTCCCGCCATTCATTTCTCAAGGGGTTCAGGGCTTGGCAGTCTCCCTGCAGAAGGTGGTGTGGATCTGGATCTATCCTGGAGATCTGCTGGGGTGCACAAGCATCTGGGCAAAGCTTTTGCCCTCACACCAGACTACTAGTACTCACAGTGTGACAGGTGCTTTAGAGAGCTTGCAGATAGAGAGACATTGCCTGCCCTGGAAGCTTGCCATTCTAGCAACAGATGCATCCCAGTGAGCGAGAGCCATGAACGCTGGACCTGATTCTCTCCTCAGACCAGCGTGAATCAGGAGTATCTCTGCTGGAGTTGATGGAGTTGCGTTGGTGTCAAGCCACCTGGTAAGCGAGTGGGGAATCATGCGCAGTAAATGGGGAAAGAGGAGAACAGGAGGGCACCGGTTATAAAAAGCAGGACACACAGTTACTGAGTGGCTACGTACATGTCTTGTCTCTGCTGTCACTCCTGTAACACCTCAACTAGACCTTGCCCCTATGGGCCCCTTTTAAGAGCGTTATCCAGCACAACGGGGGAAAGTTAGTACAATCTCACTTTCTTTGGCTGTTTCTATTAGCTGGGGAGGTATGATACAAATCCACCCAGCTCTGTTCCCAGCCCATCCACCTTCCAAAGCCCTGGCTGGGATGATTTAGTTGATGATTGGCCCCGCTTTGAGCAGGGGGTTGGACTAGATGACTTCCTGAGGTCCCTTCCAACCCTGATATTCTGTGATTCCACAGAACCCCAGATTAACCCTCTGAGTTTAAGGGGAAGGGGCAACATTGCCATACACTCTTTTCTGTATACATTAGGTTTCAGAGAAAACACCTGCTAACATAAACGGGGGAGTTCTAACCTCTCCGAGCTCCTGAGTCAGACTGTCTGAGGCTCAGGAAGGCAGCAGTTCATTTGTTCACATTCCGTTCATGTTTGGAAGGTTTTCTTTGCAGCTATACAAGCTACAAGCCATAGAAGCTACAAGGTTTAGATTTTAAAGCACAGTTCTGCAGCCAGGGCTGGACTCTGCTGGCAATCCCACAGCTATGGACTTGTGGCATTCAAGGGGCTTTTCCCCCTGACCGTGTGTGTGTGTTGTGCAGAGGCATCATTTCAGAAAAAATCGGGGGAGGAGAGAAGTGGTGTCAGCAGATATAATATAATCACATGGCTGTCCTGGCCCTGGAGAAACTGGTATGGACACTTTGTTCCCATATTTTGCTATTAATTTGGCTAAACAGTTGCATTTGGCAACAAGTCTGTACAAATTCTGCAGTGAAGAAAAGTCCCAAACCTCAAGACCCATTTATCATCTAGCTAAGTCACCGCATCATCTTACAAGTGCCCCCCCTATTCCACAGCCTTCGCCACTATGCCTCCTACCTCAGCTCCTGGCGTCCTCATGCCCCCAGAACACCCACTGATGTTGGGGGCCATTAGGATGACCGAGGAGTGCAGGATCAGACTCTGGGCTCTGGCTTGTGTTGCCAGTTACAGCCCGGAGCATGGGGTAGCCCCTGGCACCACCCTCCTCAGCCATTCCCCACCCCTGTACTCCCCAGCCAGCTGCTCCAGCTTAGCGCTGCACACCTGGTCCCAGAGTCCAGGTGCCCACACAGGTGCATCAAAAGGGGATCTTCTTCCTTTGGGCAGGTGAACAGTCCAAGTCCATCTAGCCTCTCGGTCACCTGTTATTTGTCCAGAAACACCAAGCAGGCTTATGGCAATGTTGAAACAACAAATGGGCCCCATCCGCAGCTAGTGTAGAATGGCACAGCACCACCGATATCAAGGCATGTCTTCCCCCAGCTGAGGGACTGGCTCAGAATATCGATCACAAACATTCTCTTTTGGAGAAAAAATTACTCACCTATGCTTGCACGGATCTTTGGAGCTACAGTCGCATTAGCAGTGTGATAAGGCGAGGCTTTGCAATAGGAATTGCAGCAAGCCAACTGGATAATTGCAATCAATCCGTGGCTTACATACCCTGTAAGTGAGAAGTAAAGTCTGTTGGGGTGTGAGGAGCTGGCCTGGGAGTCTCAGGAAAAAAGCTAAAGAAGAAAAGGGACATTACATCTTTAAGTGAAGTTTCTTCCCTCAAAATTAATTGCCAGGTTCATTTGTACAAAACTGTTTCTCAAGGCCATAGTGATTATCACTTCACTGAGAGATTTTCCAGCCACATTTCTCTGAGGTCTGGACAGATCAGAATTACACCTTGGTTCTAGGCAGCCTCTGGCAGATGTTTATATTGCATCAAGAAATGGAAAAAAGTACTAGAAAGTTTCTTGTAATGAGAACATTTGTCACTTAGATGTATCATGGAATAAACTCTGGGCATGTAACCAAGATAAGTAATTGGACTGGCCACATTCCATGTTTAAGACACTCGTCTTCGGCTTTCTAAATATGAAAAGAAGGCCAGATTGTTCTTCCAGAGAGAGAGAAGGAGAGAAAGTCTGCTTGTGTTTCTTTTGTTTTCCATGTTCTTTATCCTTTGCATATTTTGAAGCTGTTTAATGCATAGAGATTGCAGGTCTTGAGGGTTACTAGGTAGGTCTGTGGGAAAGAAAGATGGTCTACAAGTCTCTTACATGATGTTTAAACAGTTTCCTTTTCCTCCTTTCTTTGTGGAAGATTTTTCAGTCCCTTATGTTCTTTAGCTTAGGAGGTGACGTTAAGTGGACATAAAGAAGGCTCATCTCCAGCCCAGCCCTAAATCAATGGTCAGATGGTGTTGGGCTCTGGTGTGTTCGCTTCATGAGCGTATAGCATTCCAATAGTGAGCTGGCAGAAAAGCAAGAGGGGAACTCCAGGAATCAGGCGAGTGCCATCTCCTTTCTAAGGCATTGCAGATGAGATTGGGGACAGCATCTGTATGCTACCAAGAGACATCCAGCCACTTCTCGTAACTGCGGAGTGCAGTATTTTGTTACATCCAGGCAGAGGGCTGCTTCTCACTTCTCCTGGTTTACACCAGTGTTTCCATTGAAGTCAGTCAAGTGATGCTGGTGTCCATGGCTCTAGAATCAGCCCCTCTGGCTGGAAAACCCACTTCTTGGCCACAGCGTGTGGTGAAGAACACTGGGAGAATGCTGGGTGGAGTTGAGACCTGGGCTCTTCTTAGATCCATTAGAGAACTTGCTCACCACATGTTGAAACAATATTCAGATGAGACACTGATCAGTGTGTTATCCTAAAGCCCCTTCCCGCCTCAGTGCTGTGTGTCAGAATCCCAGCTGCAAAGAGTTCTGTGAACTCCTACGGCTCCGCTCACAGGCACACGCATCGGCAGAATGAGGGTGACCTGTCCTGCCAGGACTGTTTACTGCCCTGTTGATGTCCCTTCTCAGGGCGAGCAGCAGAACCCAGGCATTCCCTCCATGGCCCTCAACTCTTCTGCAGCTGCAGCCACTCGTTAACACACTCAGCAGTTCCTAACCAGGCACAGCCCCCGGGGGCATATTGTTTGTAATGTGTGCGTCTGGGAGAGGGGGATGTGTGTGTGGGGAGAGGGGGGCACACATGGAAAAAACAATTTACTCCAGGCTAGCTTGGGCAGTTACATCCTGCCCTGGCCGAGGGGGCTGTAGAAGATGTCTTACCCCAGGAGTCGCTTCGTACTGTGCTGTGCCTCAGACACTGTTCTGCAGCATGGCTCCCTTCCTGTTCCCCCTTGCTCTGGTGGGTTGTGACTTACTGCTGACACCTGCCAGCAGTGCCTCACAGCACCTCCCATGCTGGTCAGACTCCATCCCTCCCTGCCCACCTGCCCCACAGGTCAGGATGGGAAGAAGGGTTCCTACTCCCCATATAACCCCAGGCAGGTGCATAGTCCAAGTCACAGCCTAGTCCTCTCCTAGCATTTTGCAGTATTTCTCCTGCTGCTGAAGAATTGTTTAAATATAGTTCCTCCTCTCACCCATAACTCCAGGCCCTCCCTCCCGCTCCATCCTGCGGTGAAATAAGAAATGTGCATTTATGACCTCAGTCTGTTGCCATGGAAACGATAGTGTTTCGTACTGTATTGGGGCAGACGCCATACCATTCCGCCCCTTTGTGGCGATGCCCACCATTTTGGCATCCCACAACATCCTCCTGTGATTCTCAGACAGAGGTGTTGACCTGGCCAGGTCTGCTAGAATTCCACCACTTCCAGGGTCACCCTGTCTTTGAAGTCCCCACAGCAACTGAATCCGATCCACTTAACTCAGAATGTCTCAGGCCCCTGCTGAGCTCTTTCTTCAGTCCTGGTTCCTCTGCTTTCTCTAGTCCATTTTCCCTGACTCCTGACAGTGCTTCTCCTCACAGGAGACAATCCACACCACCCTCTACTAAGCACCTTCACCTTCTGGCCACCCTGAATGCTCTATTTAATCTCCTGGCTCAGCCAACCATGTCCCTCCAGGTGTGCTCGGTGAGATTAATGGAGCCCTCAGGTGTCACCAATGCCTCCACAAGCCCCAGTTAACCCCTGCATGGTCAGCATGGGGTTATACGCTGTCACATACATGTTCAGCACTGCCTGGCTCCACGGTGAGCTCAGTAGGTGCTGGAAGCTGAGCTCTTATTTAAACAACAAATATATTTGATCACTAGCAAAAGAGACGCTAGGGAGAAGATTAAAACCCTGGGAAGCAGACTGTAATATATCGGAGAGCTTTTCCTGGCCTTAAATCCTCTCTTAGAGAGATGATTCAGAGAAAATCTGAACAATTTAAAAGATGCATATGAATCATGATATTCTAAGTGCCAAAATTTGGTCCTGCAATTAGTTCAAACCAGCTTTGGTGATTTAACAAATCCTATTTCTGATGGACAAATCAATTTTAAAAATGTGCTGAATAAGGCAAACAGGGGGCAGAATTAGCGAACTGAACACAGCCAAATAACTCTGCCTTGTACACTGGAATATTCACTTTCATGCCAGCCTGTCTGCTTCTTCTGAAGCATTCCAGATATATCTCCCCTCTTCTTCAGCAGGAGACACATCATGCAGTATGTGGAGCTGAGAGAGGAGGAGCCCCCAGCTGCTAGCATTAACTTTGCAAGGACTGAGGAGAGAGGGAACAGATCTAGCCAACCAACCAACACAATTTGGTTCCTCTTGGGGGACTGGGGTAAAAGGAGCAATGGCTGTGGGTGACAAGAGGAGCCCAGCAGGAACTCCTAGCATCAGTCCCCACCCGGGGCAAGAGCAGCTGGTGCGGTAGAAGCTGTCTCCACCCTCTCCCAGTACAGGGTGGGAAGACGTAGACCTGGCCTTGAGTCCTGCTTGGGGAGCAGTGGGGAGATCTGAGTGGCAGCGGGTCGACAATCCAGCAGAGGAGAGGCAGGACAAGGCACAGCTGCGTGGGGAGCCTAGACAACAGGGTCACTGGACGGAGCTAGTGGGCCCAGTTCTCACTGACTGAGCTCTGCTGACTTCAGCAGAGGCTGGCCAGGAGAGAGCTTTGCCCATCATCTCAACCTGAACCTCAGCCATTCACATGCAACTAGATGAGACATGCAACCAAACTCAGCAATGATGTCATCTGGCCGGAAGCCACACCTACGTATTTCCCTCAAAGAATAGCAGCTACCCTGACCCGCAAAACAGAGCTCTCACAGTTACATACCCCCCCACCCACTCTTTCTTTAAAGATCTGCCAGTCCCTTTCACATTTCTGAGTTGTAGAAAGGGTCAAGCTGATAATGCTTCTGGGTTTTTTTCTGAATGCAATCGTTTCCCCTTTTCATTTACTTCACAACACGCTTTTAAATAACCATGCTGGAAATCTGCCGTGTCCTTTGTAGCCAATGCTAAATTTTGAATCCTCTCTCCAAATTCTACAGACAGCACTAACTCCAAGGAATGCTCTTGTTTGCTGGGGGATCCCAAATCCAGAAACTTGATCTATGTCCTGCAGTTAGCAAATTATTCTGTGTAGCTAGCAGTGCTGAGGATTAGTCTTTGGAATGCTGGAGAATGCAAAAGCTACATTTTATCGAAATTCAGAAAGCTCTACTAGGCAACGATTTGTACGTACAACAGTGCAGGAGCTGACAGGACCCCACAGCAGTACAACAATGCATCTCCTATGTCGACTATATGTGCTTCAGAGAGTTAAGTTGTTCCCAAATCAGACATTGATTATGTTCCCAGAGATGCAACTATATGCTTAGCTACGGTCCATGTCCTGAGCTACAGGGGGAGGTGCAGAAATAGTTTCAAGTCATCTTTGTGTCCACTGAGTCTGGGGCTGCCCGCCTGTTGGATTGATCCCCAGCCCAAACCAGAGCAACTCAAGGCTCCTCTAAGGGGGCTCCCAGGAGCTCTTCCAGCAGCCAGAGATTGGTGGGGTACAGGGACTGTCTCAGCTAGGTCCCCTCTACCCTGGCCATATCCTCTACAGCTGGGAAAGGGATGGAAGAATGGAGTCTCTACAGAATGAAGTGTGACTACCAAACAGATAGACACAGTTGTGTTAGGAGCTACTACAGTGCATCAGGATAAGGCCAAAGACAATGAAGTCTAATGACGAGACAATTAGCATTGTTGCCAATTCAGCCCAGAGCTTCAGAAGACCGCCCAGGGGAAACCTAGTTCATAAACTCTGCTCTTTCCACTCCATGCCTTAGACAAAATGTTCTTTTAATTCAACCTGGCACATACCACCAATCCTGCAGCCTATCAAGCTGTGCACCCACCCATGTTATTCAGGAATTATCCCTGTGAGGTGCCCAGACAGTGCAGTCAGACCCAGAGAGAGAGGGGGGGATGGTGAGAGCAGATTTGTAGGCTCAGGGATCATTTTATGCAACATAACGTTCATCAATTTGGGACTAGCCACCCCTGCCTGCCAGGCTGCTGGCCATTCCATCATCCCATTACTTCAGGTCATCTGCAACTCCCCAGGAACTTCTTCATTCCTGCATCTGCTCCCATTAGCCTCCAGACAGAGTCGGGCATGGATGGCAAAGGTTCTGCTCCCAGTTCCACAGATGTAAATCCTGAGCAACCCCCCTGAAATGGATAGGAGTGACACTAGTGTGGAAGCTGCTTTGCAACTTGTATGGTCGCTTAAAACAGTGGGCATAAAATGGTCAAGACAGAAGTGCTTGGTACCCACTTTGCACTGGTGCAAAGGAGGACGACACAAGGTGCAGAATCAGACCCAGTGAAGGAATCAGTGCCCTGGCAATCTGACCCTGCAGATCCTACTAATTGTTCTGTTATGTAAAGTCAAACCTCGCTAATTTTCACTAGTGACTGCAAGGCCTAGACAAATTCAGACTAGAAATAAGATGTGAAATTTTAAAACTGAGGGTAATTAACTATGGGAACAATTTACCAATCGTTGTTGGGGATTCTCCCTCAGTGGAAATTTTTCAATCAAGATCGATTGGATGTGTTTCTAAGAGAGACCTCTAGTTCAAACAGGAATTATTTTCATAGAATCATAGAATATCAGGGTTGGAAGGGACCGCAAGAGGTCATCTAGTCCAACCCCCTGCTCAAAGCAGGACCAATCCCCAACTAAATCATCCCAGCCAGGGCTTTCTCAAGCCTGACCTTAAAAACTTCTAAGGAAGGAGATTCCACCACCTCCCTAGGTAACGCATTCCAGTGTTTCACCACCCTCATAGTGAAAAAGTTTTTCCTAATATCCAACCTAAATCTCCCCCACTGCAACTTGAGACCATTACTCCTCGTTCTGTCATTAGCTACCACTGAGAATAGTCTAGATCCATTCTCTTTGGAACCCCCTTTTAGGTAGTTGAAAGCAGCTATCCAATCCCCCTCATTCTTCTCTTCTGCAGACTAAACAATCCCAGTTCCCTCAGCCTCTCCTCATAAGTCATGTGTCCAAATCCCCTAATCATTTTTGTTGCCCTCCGCTGGACATTTTCCAATTTTTCCACATCCTTCTTGTAGCGTGGGGCCCAAAACTGGACACAGTACTCCAGATGAGGCTTCATCAATGTTGAATAGAGGAGAACGATCACGTCCCTCGATCTGCTGGCAATGGCCCAACTTATACAGCCCAAAATGCCATTGGCCTTCTTGGCAACAAGGGCACACTGTTGACTCCTATCCAGCTTCTCGTGCACTGTAACCCCTAGGTCCTTTTCTGCAGAACTGCTGCCTAGCCATTTGGTCCCTAGTCTGTAGCGGTGCATGGGATTCCTCCGTCCTAAGTGCAGGACTCTGCACTTGTCCTTTTTTAAAGATGGGCACTACATTAGCCTTTTTCCAGTCGTCCGGGACCTCCCCCGATCGCCATGAGTTTTCAAAGATAATGGCCAATGGCTCTGCAATCACATCCGCCAACTCCTTTAGCACTCTCGGATGCAGTGCATCCGGCCCCATGGACTTGTGCTCGTCCAGCTTTTCTAAATAGTCCCGAAATTTTGGGGAAGTTCAATGACTTGCATCACCCAGGAGGTCAGAATGGGCTCTTCTGCCCTTGGAATCTATGACTATGAACGAGATGAATAGTTACCAGAGCAGAATTTGGTCTTGCTGCATTAGTCCACTATCCCAATGACTATCCCCAAAAACTCTCATCACAACCCTTTCTTAGCAAGGATTTATTGGTTACTGATTTGGAGTTTTACTATTCCACAGTACTCGAGCACCCATCCAAGACTCAGGCAAGCTCTTAAAACAAGGACAAAGCAGATCTATCTGTTACCCTGGCAATAACACTGATAGAACAACTACAGATGGCTGGATAATGGCAACTCTTTTTCATGGGAAATTTTTAAAGAACATCATTTTATTTCTACATTCTTTGTGAACTTTCTGGGGTTTTCAGCAAAATCCCTCAAACCAAACCAAAACTGACAACCAAAAACAAAAGTTCAGTTTAAAAAAAAAAATTAAAAATCTTAAATTTTTAGTGCAAACCTTAATGTTTTTAGCTTTTGAATTTTTGCTAAAAAATAGAAAATTTCAATCAAAACAAACATTGTCTGCAAAGCTTTTTGACAAAAAACAAAGCCCTTTTTGTTTGTAAAAAAAAAAAATGTATTGGGAAAAAATAAAACATCTTCTTCCCCCTCCCCCTGACCACCAGCCTTCAACCAGCTGTGAATTTAGGGAGGTCATACTGCATAGATATGTTACTCAGTATTTTTAAAACAACACTACCAACAACAATGATGTCACAAATTTCCAGCTTGTTCTACATAGAGCAGGGGTGGGCAAACTTTTTGGCCCAAGGGCCACATCTAGGTATGGAAATTGTATGGCAGGCCATGAATGCTCACAAAATTGAGGATTGGGGTGCAGGATGGGGTGAGGGCTCTGGCTGGGGGTGCGGGCTCTGGAATGGGGCTGGGAATGAGGGGTTGGGGATGCAGGAGGGTGCTCTGGTGCGGAGACCGAGGGGTTTGGAGGATGGAAGGGGGATCAGGGGTGCAGGCTCTGAGCAGCGCTCATCTCAAGCACTGGCATGTCCCCCTCTGGCTCCTACGTGGAGCTGCAGCCAGGTGGTTCTGCGTGCCGGCCCATCTGCAGGCACCGCCCCTGCAGCCCCCATTGGCCGTGGGGGGGAGGGGGAGAAGATGCTGCTGCTTCCAGGAGCCGTGTGGAGCCCTCAACCCTGCTCCCCAGCTGGAGCACCGGAACAGAGCAAGCCCCGGACCCCGCTCCCCAGCGGGAATTCGAGGGCCGGATTAAAATGTCTGAAGGGCCGGATGCAAACCCCTGGCCATAGTTTGCCCACCCCTGGCATAGAGCTACTTTCATTTCTCTCTTTCTACCACTGCATCTCAGAAAACTCCCAACACAATCTGAGCAGCAGTGAATTTGAGTGGTGCATTTGTTTAGCCCTTTATGTAGGATTAATTTCACTCTTCATGTTTATCCAGGTGTTATTTCCATGGGGTTTGCCGGGGGGGGAGGGGGGGGGGGAGAGCATTTAGAACAAAAGGCTTATTGCGCTCTTGATAAGGTATCTTCACCATTAAGATAAAGGTGGGGAAACCCTGCCCTCATTGAGGTCAATGGCAGAACTCCCATTGAAAAGAGGCCAGTGTTCTGTCCTGGGAGATCACTGCCTTGCTCTTGGGGGCAGATGTAATAGGAAGGTTGGCTATTTTATCAGCTTCCTGGGTGTCTGCTGGGCACCAATTCCTTGACTACAGTGCTTCTCGAAAGGGCCATCCCAGCACCAGCCACGCTGAGCTGCTCTTTTGCAGTGGCTGGTTGGAAAGCAGCACATTCCAAGCTTGGAACTGATGCAGATCAACGCAGGCTAGGAAGCAAAGATGCAAAGATTGTTGCAAACGACAGTGAGATCACAGCAGGCTTGTTTAGGTGAATAAGGGTAACATTCACTATTTGCTGAGGTGGAATAGCTCAAGTGTATCATTTCTATGGCATTACAACTGATACAACAGCAAGTCTAATTAGATCACTTAATTACACTTCAATTAAGTATTAGTCACAGGAAGCCTAACAAATGGGCATCAACATAAATTCAGCCTTTACTTATGTGACTCTACTACCTGAGCCTTCACAATCTCCTCTCTCTTGGCTCCAATATCCTTGCCATGCACTACTGCTACGCTTAACAGTCAATACACATTTATTTCTCCCTTCCCGCCTGTGTGTCCCAGCTCTGCTCCTGCTTGTCCGCATTATCCTGCTCTGTGTACAGAGCCTTCAAATACCAACTGCCCTGTAATGAACTGGTCTCTGGGAGATTTAAAGAAACAGAACCTTGGTTTTGTTCCTTGGGGTGAGGTATTGTTAGCCAATGTATAAAATCACTAGCATTATTATATATTGGATCTGTGCAATCCAGTATGCCTTTGCTGCTGACCCTGGGGTAAAGAGAACCTCTGTGGGAGGAGACCTCTGATTGCGTTGTTCTGGTTAGCTAGGGAGGAAGGGACACGTATTCTGAATTGTCACACTTCCACTGGAGATGTTTTATATCACAACCAGCAGAGACTGCCGTGCAGGGCACTTGTATGCAAAGATGCACATAGCAGTAACTCGTGTCTGTCCAGGAGTCTCCTTTGGGTTCTCATTCCCAGGGACATGGACTCAGGACAGTTATAGCTGTTACACGTGAAAGCAACTTGCCTTTTGCCTCTCAACAATAACTCTGAAGCCTGCCTTACAACCTCAGCCTTTGACTTTTCATCACAGTGGGGCTTAGCTGTGTTTAGAGCGTAAGAAATACCAGCCTCCAACCTCAGGGAGGTGTTGGTCTCTGAGCATTCAGGTTTCACCACAAGTTGAGAGTCTAAGGCACCTGAAGTCATGGCAGTTGTGGACACAGGGCAGCAATGCAGAAACTCCAGGGTAAAATGCACAATATGTTACTTATTGCCCCAGGCAGTCCATTTCCAGGCTGCACATTCCCCCTAAGCCCTGCACTAGCCTGTGCAGACCAGAAAAGAGAACGGGGCAGAAGGAGATGCTGCCAGCTCTGCGACTCTCCATCACAGCCCACTCCTGGTACATGCAGCAGAAGCCTTGGCCATGTTTTTATTCCAGTTATTGTCGCAGGCTAACCAGGGCCACACAAGAGATGCCATGTTGCCCCCCACTTTTGTCAGTGGCTGAGGCCCACTGCAATGAACCCTCCAGCCATCCTGGCAGGAATCCTGGCAGCAGGTCAAGAGAGAGCAGGACAGTGTGCCCACTGTATAACCAGACCACAGACATGGTCCCACACCAATGAACCTTAGCAGATGAGCTCGCCAAAGAGAAGTTTCTTCCTGATACAGTCAAATGCCTGGCTGATGGAGCTTTGCTGGGTGGCAGTCCCTGGGAAAGTCAGACAGCCATCACCCTACCTGCTACTCTAGGTCCCACGCTGCTGAGCAGCACAGAGGCCCTGGCAGCTCTCCTCCAACCATGAACTCCACTGTGCCTATCCATTGCGAGCATGTGAACTGCATGGTCCGTTCAGACATGTGACACAGACTGCATGCATTGCGCCAGAGGTTGTGTGGTGAGCTAGCATTTGTGACTGCAGTGGCTGCTTGCCTATATATTACATGCAGAGACTCGGCTACTCCCATCTGCAGGCTACTGCTCAATGAAGTCTTGTGGACTGCTTCCAAATAAATGTACACACCGGCCTAGGTTTCGGCTATCATGGCACCCAGGCCAGAGTATATTTCCATGCAACGCTCACCTTGCGCAATTGCTTAGCTACAAGTGTTCCAAATCGCACCCCAAACCAGAAGTCACTTTCTTTTTAGGCTGCTCCTCTCATTGACAGTCAATGATATGGAACCCCTGACCCTCTGCCTGAGCCTCTGCATTTCCAAAGGAAACCCAGAAAGCCATGCGAAAGTTAAAGACAATAGGGCTTATCCAAGGCTCTATATTAAAAAATAAGAGCGCGAGCACATGGCGAGTCCTTCTAACTTCCTTTGAACTCTTAAAACCTTCACTTTCTGTTGAAATAAATTCACTCTGAAGTAAAGCTGTGCATTGTTAATGAAAGTAAGGGGAGTTTTTGATGCTGTATGGATAAAGGCCAAGTATTCAGAAATACACTGTACAGTGCAGAGGCTAACCACATAAAGGGCCAATTTTCCCTGTTGTTGGGTTTTTTGTTGTCGTTGCTAAAGAGGTTGCTAATTGAGCTCCACAGCAGTTACCCCTGTGCTACAGATTAAAAAAATTACAGGACAGCTTGCCCTAGCGTTTAGTAGTCTTACGCAGAGTAAAGATTAAAATCAAGTCTTTAATAAAGTTATGGGAATGTTCCCGTTCTTTCCCACGACTGTGCCTGGGACAGGTAGCTGAATCTGGATTTATGATGCGTAGTCTCCAAAACATACCAGTCAAGTTTATCTACAGGCCTGATTTTCATTTTCATTAGGGCCCCTTGCACCATGAAAGCATATGAAAGCATAAAGAGATTTTAAAGTGGAAGTAAACTTACCCTTCAAGCTGCCAGCATGGTGTAAAAGGGCCTTAGTATAAGTGAGAATCAGGCCCAAGGACATTATTGTGAGAGGTGAAAGCTGGCTGTTTTGTTTCCCACTGGGGTGAGAAGAGCTGCCTGGTAACCTGCTGCCAGAGCCAGCACAGGCCTGGGAAACACTTAAGTCCAATATAAACCCTATTTTGAGGGCTTCAGTGGGGTGGAGCCCTCACACAGGCCCTCTGCACAGCAGGGAGTTTGACCCCAAGCTCCAGCAAAGCATTCCTGCAATGGGGGCAGGATGTGAGAAGCACCAAGGAACCCCCGTTTCTGAAGGCTGAGATGAACTCAACCAGCTTGTGCCATTCTAAGGGAATGGTTTCATCCCGCTGGCTGATTCAAAAAACACTCCTGAGCCAAGAGGAAGGCAATAAAACTCTAAGACCACCTGGAGATGGGCAGGGGGAAAGGCGTGCTTGGCTGACAGACACAGACCTCAAGGAGTCAGACAAAAGGCTGTTCTAACCAGGCAAGATTTTCAAATCATTTAGGGCCCAGTCCAGTGAAGTCAGTGGGAGCCTTTCCATTGATCTCAACAGGCTGAGACCCAAGGTGCGGACAGGCTTAGCAGAGCTCTTAGCATGTGTTTTACTTCTCTTCTCTCCCAGGATTTCTCTTCTTCCTTTCGGTGGTTTGCAGATACAATCATTGTACAAAGGCAGCCTGAGGCATTTCTTAGCTACTGTTACCCGGGCACGACTCTGGTGGGTGCTGCAGAGAGCAGATGAACTCTTACGTTAAGGGAGGCAGGGAGAAAAGCAGATGACTGCCCCAGCATGCAGTTGAGGGCACAGTGGCACAAGGAAGATGGGCCGCAGGAAGAGGTTCTATAGAGAGACAACAACAAAGTTCCTGGGGATGGAGTGAGCTGTGTGGGTGAGAGGCAGCAGCAGACACCTCTGCTGTGATGTGGGTATTAAAGGGGGTTTGTGCAAAGTTTTAGCTCCCCACTTTTCTAGTGAGGACACAGCTCTGCAATTAGCCACTTGCTGCAGCTCGTACAAGCATTGCTATGCAACTGTGCAATCTCTCAGGGGGGGAGGGGGTTGACAAACACAAGATCACCACAACACCTGAACAAGGTGAGATGAGCTAGAACTAAGAGTCACAGATGCCAACGTTTCCAACGTGGCCTCTGAGGGTAGGGGCCTTCGTCTGAGAAAGCCGCCAGCTGAACTCTTATGAGAGCTGAACATCCCCAGCTGCAGGGGGAGTCTACGGGAGCAGTCGGGGCTCATCTTTCCTGACAGCCATGCTCCAGGGTGTCCCAAATTGGGCACCCCAAATTACAGGCCACTTCTGAAAATACAAGCCATCTCACTCCACACCGTATCACTAGTCAGCTACCGTTGCTGCCCTCACATAGCCCAAGATTTCCAAAGCAGCTCATTCTCTGTGGACTACTTTAGAACCTACTTCCAGAACTTTTCCAACCTCTCCCCCTCCAGGAACGAGTGGGAGCTGTCTCCTTCTTCCCTGGAGTAAACCGAGTGCGTCTCCTCTCATTCTGCCAGATCACTCATCTGAGCTGACAGCGACAAATGCCAAGGTCTGACAGCAACACACCACACTGATCTGCTACCCCACGGACTGCTATCCATCCCCGACATTCCTGCGATGGCCTCGCTCGCTTTCCCACCATTGGCCTGTAAACAATGGCACTGTTTGATCCATTCACTGCCGTGTTTCCAGTGAACACAGCTGTGACTAGGAAATATGGTATAATACTAATAAATCTTGGATGCTCAGGGGCACACTCCACTTCAGGGCTCAGGTTGGGTATGTGCATGGCAGGTGGGAGGGAGTACGTGCTGGTACATCTGCTAAACAGTGATGGGATGCGCCAACGTTTTCTCAACCAGCAGCTGTGACTAGTGGGGGCATGAACCCCCCCGCCTCAGAATCTCCAACCACAGACCAAGGCCTCCCCTAGCTGAGAGGCCACAGCCCTGAGGGGGGAGCTCCTGCTTGAATTGCACCTCAGAGACAGAACTCCTCCTGGAGCGCCTCAGGGATGCTACAGATCTTGGCCAAACCCTGTAGCATTTTTTCCAACAAGGGATTGTCCCGGGCTCAGCGTGATTGTGCAGTGCCACATCTACAGGTAAGAGCCTTGTTTTAACTCACATTTTCTGCAATCAACTGTTTATTCCTACCAAACCTCAACCTATCTAACTGCAGTGACAGGGAGAGTCCCAGTGTAGATTCTTGCCAGTATCTGCATTTTGGGATGACTCACTTGTTTTAAAGCACCGAACACCACGTTTGCTAACTGAGATCAGATGGCCACTTTACCCCTAGCCAGAACAGATAGCCAAAAACTCAAAAGGTAATAACAAAATGTTTTTTTTAAGTACACGAGAAGCAGGAAGCCTGCTAAACAACCAGTGGGGCCCCTGGACAATCAAGATACAAAAGGAGCACTTAAAGACGATAAAGTCATTGTGGAGAAACTAAATGAATTCTTTGCTTCAGTCTTCACGGCTGAGGATGTTAGGGAGATTCCCAAACCTGAGCTGTCTTTTGTAGGTGACAAATCTGAGGAATTGTCACAGATTGAAGTGTCACTAGAGGAGGTTTTGGAATTAATTGAGAAACTTAACAGTAACGAGTCACTGGGACCAGATGGCATCACCCAAGAGTTCTGAAAGAACTCAAATGTGAAATTGCGGAACTATTAACTATGGTTTGTAACCTGTCCTTTAAATCAGCGGAGAAGTCATAGATTTGAAGGCCAGGAGAATTAAGAATTCCAAGGCCATAGAATTTCATGATTCCTTCTGCATCAAGCCCAATCTTTGGGATGAACTGGAGTGGATCTCATAGAAACACACCCAGTCATGACCCCAGGAGTTTCTGGGTCATTCCAGGAAACAGGGCTCCCTGTGTTTAAAAATTCACCATGCTGTCAAGTTTTATTGTCTTCATGTTTTTGGTGTGAGCAGCAAGAAGATGGCATGACCAAAAATTCAACAAGCAGATTCTGAAAAAATTGGATTCCAAAATGTTGTGAAGGTTGCAATAAACTGTTTTATAGTACAAGAGACCATTTTAAATGGCCCCTTAATAATGCTTAGCTTGTGTTAGCAATGTTAGTATCTGGCTGGAGGCCATTCCTATATAAAGCTCACGTTACCGTACTGGACCTGAATCATCATCACATATACACCATCAGACCAGGTAGCCTTATGGGTTCCTAGTGAAATGCTTCTGACTCAAACAAGTGTTTTCTTTTTCCATATTTAACACTTCTAGGTACGTTCTTGTCAAAGTTGTCATATGGACACCTATGAAAAAACCATCATTACAGCAAAAGATTTGCTTAATTTAAGTGATAAACCCACACATGAAAAAACACTGTCCCTGGAGATCTACCAAAAGCATGTGTGTCAGAGTGGACATATGGTCTAGGACAAAGCCATTCCAGGCAGTCACACCAGTAAAAGCCATCATGCTGTTATATGCCTGCAGCCATATCTACCAAGGTACTTCTCTGGTTCTCTCATCAGTATCTGAGCACCTTGCTCTCTTTATTTACCTTCACAATCCTCCTGTGAGGTAGGGCAGTGCCATTATTCCTACTTTAGAGATGGGAAACTGAGGCACAGAGCTGCTAAGTGATGAACTCAAGGTTACACAGGAGATCTGTGGCAGAGTATGGAACTGAACCCAGGCGTCCCAAGTCGCAGACTAGCACCCAAGCTGCTAGGCCAATCCCACCCCACCCTCCGCTCTCTTTTGCATGGTAAGGATGCCTCACTCTCTCAAATACAGATGCTGTCCTGTAGTACATGATACCAACAAATAGCATATGCTTTGGGGATTACCGCTATTCTGAAGAGATATTGAGGCTACCCCACTGTTTGTCATGAGCTCAGTGGAGTTTGCCCTTCCACTGCATTCTGCATTGCTGCTGCAGCCATGTGACCCAGCCCTCTTTGCAGATGCTGTGGAAGCAATTGCTCCAGCCACAAAACATTTTTCTCAGTGACACTAGCTAATCATCCCCTAGTATGCCATATTTCTGTCTTCCATTTCCCACTACTCTTGCTTGTGCTAGTATAATGAAATGCCTAGGATAAGCACGAGGGCCTGTATTATTCATGATTATTTTATTAGCTTTCCTTTGTTGCATGTTCCCTTCAGAAGGGCAAGGTGTACTGGAGGTGGAAATGACTAGTAGCGCTCACTGCTGAATGTGCAGAACTGAAAATGGTGATTAGCAACCTGTATATTCCCAAGGAAGATCACAATTGTTCTGCTGCTTGTTTTAATTATTTCAAGTAAATGGTTTCATGCGTGGCCTTTCCGTACTGTCTTGACTCAGTGTATCATCATGGTTACAGTCAATGCATTGGAAATATACAGGGAGTTGAATCAAACTGAGCCCCAGCATCGAATGAACGACACCATTACAAGTCAGGTGGTTGAGTTGGAGAGTCCCACTCCAGAGGAGCTCCATGCCAGCACTAACTTACAGGAAGTGATGCTCCAGAGGGACATTCACAACTAGCCAAATGCCTGATGCCCGGTGGCTTTGCCGGCCTGTTTCTTTATCTGATGGTTTGTCTGTGCCAGGCCTTTTCAAAATAAATGAAAACCTTTACGAAAAGATCCTTCTCTTCTGAGATTGCGTGGAGAAAGCCCTTCCAGGATTCAAAAGCGATCAGCTGTTTGGTGGTCTAAGCATGTAGCAGTATTCTGTGTGCAGAGAGGAGCACTCAGAGCCTGATCCAACACAACTGGGAGCTTTGCCGGGTGCAGGACCAAGTCACGACTGAAGCAGAGATTCCCATGGTGAGGTGCACATTCAGTGGGGCAAGGACCTGTTCACTGGGGCCAGGGAGGACATCTCAGTGATTTCCAGATAAATAATCAGAGATGAGGACTTTTTTTTTTCTATTAAGAAAATCTGGGAAATTCCATTTAAATAAACTATAGGCCAGATCAGAATAGAAACAAGGCACACATTTTTAACAACCAGGGTACTTAACCATTGGCACAACTTACCAAGGAACATGGAGGATTCTCCATCACAGGAAGTCTTTAAAACAGGACGGGAAGTCTGTCTAAAATACATGCAATAGCTGAACCACAAGATGTAGGCTGAATGCAGGAATTCCTGGGTGAGGTTCTCTGGCTTGTGCTATGCAGGAAGTCAGGTTATAGGATCCCTTCTGACCTTAAAACTGATGAATTTATAACGTGGACACACAGGGGCAAAAGGGGAACAAGCACCCCTAAATAACCCTGGCCCTAGGATCTGGGTGCAGACTAGAGAGCCGGGGCTGAGAGCCTGCCCACAGGCGGATGGGCGGGGCATAAGAAGAGTTATGGCTCCGCCCTCCTCGAAACACTGACTAGCAGAATTGAGGAAGTAAATTGCACCAGGTAAATGGATGGAGCAAATTCCTTCCCCATATGGAAAAGGGAGGGAACTAAGGGCTGAGGCAGGACAGATATTCCCTGCTGATCCAAACAGCTCCACAAGCCCTTCTTTGGTGAGTGTTTCAGAAAGTTATGAGCATCTGAAAACGGGGAAACTGCATTTCCAGCTAAACTCTTGCAAGCAGATGAGAACCAAAAGATCTAAAGGAATTGGATTTCCATCTCGTCAGCTACCTTTGGGCTGACCATTAATAATTATTTTTTGTCAGTTTCCATTATAAATTCTATTAACAAACATCCTACACTTTTTTCTGCTGGTAAAATTCAAGCCACATGGATAAGTATGGTGTGCAGCTAGCATGACGGTATTGCAAAGTTACTTTTAATTAAAACATCTGCAAAATTAGTAAAAAAAAAATAGTGTTGATTATATGTCCTGCTGCAGGAAGAAAAATTGCTGCCAAACAGCATCAGCGAGTTTCAGGCTGATTCTAGGTAGATTTGCTCCAGACTGTAAATATTGCATCTCTCCCCCTCTCTGTGTGGTTTTGGAAAAAAGACTTCATACTTTGTGCCTGCACGGGAGATACTTGTTTTAATATTTTAGCAGGGAACACACATTTCATCTCTGCTGTGGTTACCTTGGGGGAGGGACGGGAGCTGGGAGATGCAGTTTTTATTTGGAAAAGCTTCTTCAATGGGAGGGAAGGAAGAGCAGAATGCATAAAAACACCACAGCAATCAGCTATGATGCCAGCCACCCAGGCTTCCCTGAGACAGGATTAAAAATGCACAGGATGAGTGCAAAAGAGAGCAGCCAGATGGTAGTGTTTTAGGAAGGGGGGAAAAACAAGAAACAAGAATTGTTCTCAACACAAGAGAACTCACAGAACAGTTCGTAACCTTTCATCTAACATCAGACTGAAAGTGAATGAATGCTACAGGGAGGGCTTGGTGAGGCCAGAAGGATAAGTGACCTTCAAATGCTTTTCAAAAAAGAAAAACTCAAACCACCACCAAATCAAGGAGATCCAGCAGGCTACTGCTTGGCATCATAAAACAGGGTTTAGATCGAAGATTATGTTATTCAGTGCGACTTTTCACAATATATTGGGCACCAGGGACAGATCAACTAGCTTTCGGTTTCCCATTACGCGCCAGCAATATACCTGGAAGGAGGACATTAAACTCTGAAGGCATTTGGAACTGCTGATTGCCTCTCTTTCAGTGTTCGCAACTGGTATTTTAATTTTTCCCTCTAAACAGGAGTAAACGAGTACTACGATTGCATCGAATAAATTTAATCTGGGCTCTTCTTTTTGTCTTAAAGCATTACTGTTTCAATGGGCAGTTATCCCAAGGATTATACCATGTTACCATCACGTTATATTGGATGCTAAACTCCAAGAGTTTTGTAATTATGGGAGAATTTCAGCTTTCATTAGAAATAAAAAGGAAATTGGGAGCCACCACATTTGCAGAGAAAAGTTTGAAAAAATGAGCCAAATGTGACCTAAAGGTTCAGATGGCAAATAAAAAGTACCCACTATTTATTATGCTTTTACACTCTCACGGCTTTTAAGCCAGTCTCATGATTTCTGCGGGGTCTGACGGAGGACTTCTCAATGTCTGGGGGCATTCAGATCATGGACGACATGAACCAGGGCCTTTCAATTTGATATGCACACAGTCAGCCTTGCCTGCGTTGATCAGCAAGAATGCTCTCCTGCAAGGTGCTGAATGCCTCCTGCATGGGTCTGAGTTCCCTCAACTCTCGCTGCTTTCAAATGGACTATAGAGTACTCGGCATCTGGGACCACTGGCTCCAAGTGAACCATACCCGGGGGAGCAGTAAGTCGACGGGTTCAGTGGGGCTTGGAAGCTGAACACAATCGGTCTTAGTTAGGGAGAGCCACGGGCCTACCGAAATGGAGGGTTTGTCCTCTGCCGGGTGACAGAAAACCTCACTATGAAGTGCACCCGCCTCCCCCGCATACTGTATTATTGCTGGGTCTGCATGAGGTACATGACAGGCAGCTCTTCTCTACTGCAGGTTCTTCATTTGTTTCAAATGGAGGTGCGGACCCCTTGGGAAATCTGAGAGTCTGTGGGATCCGTAGACCACAGGTTGAAACCCACTGCTCTCGTGTTCCAAATACAAAGACAGTGTCTGCCTGTTATGGGCCACCGCCTCAGCACCACCCATTTGGCAGCTGGCTCAGTTGAGAGTGGGGTCAGAACTGACTGAGCCCTACAGAAAAGGAGATTAGCCTATTGCAAGCACTACGCTGTTAAGGTGATCAGAATCTGCCCTGACTCTGGTCGATACCCTCCATCCGCTTTCCCCTTTAGCGGCACTTACTGCTGGGTAATCAATCAAGATCTGAAAAACAAGCATACCAAGGTGTCCATACCTTCGCAATATATGTGGCCTTCAGCAAAACTGCTGGCTGTAAATCTGGGTTGCGGAATTAAAAAGAGTAATGGTTGGTTGTGTCACTTTGATTTAAATATATATATATGTATCCTTGAAGTGACAACTGATGTTTCATGGTGAAACTGAATAAATCAGAGACATTTTAAACCAAAAGTTTGAATCAGCTGGTTCGTCAGACCCTGCTGGGGGACAGCAGATGGGGGTCCAGAAGGGTGAGTGCCTGGGATGACCGGGCTGGATTGCCTTTAACACACTGGGGACCTCCTCTCTCAGGCTAGACTGCAGGAAGTCAAGGCTTCCCAGAATGGACTCCCCTTAGCAGGAGGCGGGGGCGGTCATGGATGCAGCAGAGGCGGTGAGGGCTAAGGGGTGGTCACAGAGTCCTTGATCCCGTGACAAAGGCCCAGCCCTAGTGAACAGTGCTATGCTTGATTTGTACATCACAGCGCAGAACAGTTCAAGCCCTGCGGGTTCACTTTTGACTGGAAGTGACACCATCACCTTGCATAATGGAGCCTAGACCGTTCCTTTCCTCTGCTAAATTGTTGATGAAAACAATGAGTACCCATGCTACTGAAAGCAGGAGGCTGGCGGTGCTGACTAAAGCAAGGTCCAACACAGGAAGGAGTCTGTGTACACAGCTCGGCTCATGTTGACCTGAGACAGCCCCCAGCTCTCACTCGCCAGTCAAGCTGGGTTGTGCCAAACTGTGGGACCGGTGGGGGAATTGCTGCGATAGGAACCCTAGTGACTGGAAAGAGAGGACAGAGCTCAGGACCTGCGTGACCCAGCTCCAACTGGAGCAGAGCTCAGTGTAGCTATCGGACATAGTTCTCTGGACTTCATTGCTGTAGGATCTGATCCTCACACAGTCTCTAATGTATTTATCCTCCACCCCAACCAGGCAGGGCCTGGCTCTTATCCCCCTTTGATAGCTGTGGAATTCAGCCACAAAAGCCTGGATGCACAGCAGGGGTCAGTTCTGGGCCCCCTGCCATGCTGACCTCCGGCAGTGCCGAAGATCACTCGGTGCCTACAGCTCGGCAATGAAAGTTCCCTTGGTGTCCGAGTTCCAGCACGTGCCCCGCTGACTCCCTCTGGGTGCCCGGATGCCCATGTCCTGCTGAAGCCTCAGAGCAATCCCTGCAGCCCAGCTCGCATGCATGGCTCATTCCAGCGGGCAGCTGCTGAGCACACTTAGTGTATTGTCCCCGCAACAAAACAGCCACGGGGTGGGCGTTGGAAGGGAGCAGGACCAACCACCAGGCGACATAGCCATTCTAACGCTTGTGCTCTCTACAGAAGAGTCATCTGGGCCCGAGAAAGACCACAAGCAAGAATGAGAATGACCCTGTAGTTGCTGGTTAGAGCATGCGCCTGGGAGCAGGGAAACCCAGGGTCCAGGCCCCCTGTAATTATCGATCCACAGTGCAAAAGCTTCCACAGGAGAGAGTGAGTAAGCCCCACATCAGAGTAGCCCATAGCCCTGTGGGTAGAGTGCTCACCGAAAGGTGGCAGAGCCCAGTTCAAGTCCCTTCTCCCCTCAGCGGGACGTGACCTGGGGTCTCCCATGCCCCAGTGACCTAAGAGTTACAAGGAAGCTGGCCCTCTCCCAGGCTTGCTGCTTACAGTGTAGGTGCCAACCACCAAGAGAGGGTTTGCCGATGGGAACCCTAAGCACCGATAGGCGCTTACCCCCACAGAGAGGGGGTGGGGGTGCTGCACACTCCTTCTGGGCAGCATCGCCCAGCTTCTGCAGCACCCTGCCTACCGTGCTGGCTGTTGTGACGCGCCATCTAAGGTGCCTGTCTCGCCGCATTCATTGTACAGGCCTCCAGCCCCACAGAAAGTCTGTAGCAGAGCAGGGAGCTGAACCCAGGTCTCCCAAACCACAGCTAACCCCTAACCACTGGACCATCCTTCCTCTCGGGAAACTCCAGGACCTCTCTCCAATAGACCTCCCGTTCACACCCTGAGACCAGCACAAGACAAGCCTCGGAAGTCTAGCGAAAGCAAAGAGTGTAGCATCATGATGCTCTTCTTCCGACAGCTGCTCCAAGGAGGAAGCCAACCGTTAGGGGACTGCTATGGGCAGCTTGTGGGAAGAACACATTCCTTTGGGGACAAGGCATGGAGAATGCCAAAACCTAGGACAACAGGCGAAGAGTCGCCAGATGCTGTTTACCAATGCCAGCTATTCAAAGGATCTCACTAAGTCAAGCAATGTTTTGGCTTTTTGATCAAAGCACCATGCTGCATAAGCTGAAGGTCTCAAACATTTTGTATGTGATTTCACTCCCAAGCTGGTCACGAAGCCACCACTCTGTCCTCCCTCAAAACCCACCTCAGCCCCACTTCCCACGTGTTGCAGGTGGCCAGCAGAGGCTACTAACAACATCGGAGTTGAAAGCTGCAAGTTCCGCCCAATCGCCAGGCTACATAAACACACCTTCCTTTCACCGTTACCCTCAGCCTCTCTCCTCCGCTCCCATCACCCGCTTGCTACATCTGGTCTCAACTTAGGGACTGTCAGGGCTCGGGGACAAGGCCTGTGTCGTGCTATAGGTATGTACGGTGCCTGGAGCAGAAGGGAGCTATTCATTATTACTCCCACTACGAGCAATATTCAAACTCGGGTGCCCAAAGGCAGGCGCTGATATTTGTATGTGGGCCCTACAAAAACGGCCCAATGTCAGTGGGAGCTGCAGGAGTTGGACACCTGTCACCGCAGGGTCTCACTCCTTCAGTGCACAAGACAGAGAGGAGGGGTCTGATTTGAGAGCTTTACCCTCATGGTAGATAAATGATCTGGTGCCTAGTGCAATGGAGTTGAATCTGCAAGGTGCTGCTATACTAGAGGGCATCACACTAACTACTACTACTAGAAGGCAGAATAGTTTGATTTATTTACCTGCCCTTGCTAGCCATGTTAATGCTCTAATCTCCAGCACTCTCCTCCCCCATCCATAAAACTCCTGTACAATGTGAAAAGAAAGAAGGAGGGCAGGCGGGCAGGCAGGCATCTGCTTCCAGCTGTGTAACTGAAGTGCTCAGGGTCAGAGGCATTTGGGCTTCTGGCCAAAAGGTGATGCTGAATTTTCCCCTTAGCTAAGTGACTCCACCTGGAGTTTCTCTTGCTTCCCCTCAGTCAATGTGAGATGGACTGGGAAATGCACAGGGGCTATGTCAGCTCCATTAGCCAGCAGTGCCTATTGATCTCTCCATGGGAGCAGCGGTGAGAGGACACTTCTAAAGCGGTGAACCCTTCTGCAGCACCAGCAGCCACAGAGCTGACCTCCTTTTAATGCCATTCTCTTTCCCTACCTGACACTGGGCTTCAGCGAGCCTGCCTCAGAGGA
Source organism: Caretta caretta (assembly GCF_965140235.1). NCBI lineage: Eukaryota > Metazoa > Chordata > Testudines > Cheloniidae > Caretta > Caretta caretta. Next base: position 211,778,869 of record NC_134208.1, on the reverse strand, counting down.
ATGCACTCCGACAGTGCTCATACAGAAAGCCCGTGACTGGCATAATAATGAAGATTTGTGTTCCACACAGCCTTCATCTTTAACCAGATGCTCTAACAACATCCTCTATTCTCTAGTCTTCAGGCTCTGTGCGCTATAATGGAGAATGACCGGCTTTACTTGCTGAGCACCAGCCAGGCTGATAGAGAGAATGAATGTTTCTCCTCCTAATACTACCAAGAATCTTACTGTCAGCAGGACAGAGCACATGGCAGTGGATCACAGCTGTTTAGACAGCCACAGGTTTTGGACAACTTCCAGCTCATAAACCTAAGGTTACCACTGAAATGCTTTACACACACCCGCACCCACACATCCTGCCATCTCAATGGCAGCAGGAGTGGTTTCCAACATAGTCTATATGCACCAAAGGCAAGAGTTTGTTTTGAACAGACATTTATTTGATGCATTTGCCTCTAGTTTAGCTCATGTCAAACGGCATAAACCATCAAACCTGCCTTATTAATTGTCCTTGCAGCTTCCAGGATAGGGTTTGTTTTTTACTGTTTACATCTCACAATACTTTCCATTGCTATTGGCATCAGATCTTTTCAGTCTACCTCCCCCCGTCTCCTTGGATATTTCACGAGAACAAATCTCCTGTGGGCCAGATCCTCCACTGGTGTAAATCTGCACCACTCCATGGAAATCAGTGGAGCCAGGTCCCTAACTGGGGTAAATCTGTACAGATCTAGGAAATCAATGGGGCCAGATCCTCCGCTGGGGTAATTCGAAGGAGCCAATCCAGTTGAGGCTGTGTGAGGATACAGTCCCATGCTATCACAAGGGATTCCTCTAGAAAAAGACCCCGTTCCGACAAGTGTTCTTTTGATTTCATTCTTCTTAATATTCAGCTCCTCTAGACCAGCTTAAACTGATGAGTGGGTGCCAGGGAGATCACGGAGGGTTAATACGAGTGGCAGGTTTAAACGTGTGCTGGAAGAAAGTCACCTGACAGCTGCTCTGCAACCTTTAAGCCTTCCAGCACGCTAGCTGGTCAGCACCACTGCATTTCTGCAGCTCACAGTGCTGCGAATCAAAGGTCACTGTGGTGCAGCTGCGAGGAGTCGATACTCCTCCACATGGAAGCCTGACGTGGGACTTGCATTCACCTGCCCCCTGCCTTGAGGCTGAAAGCAGGGAGCCTTGGCAGAGCCTACGAGTGAACGGCATGGTGCACAAGTGCAATTCCTGCTGTGTGTAAACGGGGGAATATAGTCTCACTATTGTGGGGAACTTTCCTGGCTTCTGCAGTACCCCGGTGAAGTGGGCTAGCGAAAGGATTTGAGTCTTCGCTCCCACTTCCTTTACCCAGAGGCCTGCCTGACCTCAAGGGCTCCCCTTCCACGCTCCTGTCTGGCAGAGTCCTCGTAACCCCAACAAGGCTGGGCCCAGGATTCCTGGGGGGCTCGACCCCCAAACCTGCTGTGATCACCTAGGACAGGGGCTAGGGTGTCCCCACTCTGGGGTACTCTCTCTGCCCTGGGCACTTCTTGACCCACTGATCATTACATACAATTTAAAGCAAAGGCAAGTTATTTAATCAACAATTAATTTTAAAAAGAATAAGGGAAAATGGGAAAGGTTAAAGGAAACATCACTCCACTCTCTGGCAGGGAACATCACAAACAGTGTCTCTGGAACGTCAGGGCAGTTCACAGCCTGCTCCTTGTAAGTCCCAGGCCGCCTTCTCAGGCCCTGGCTGTGCTGCAGGGATGCTGTGGGTTGGACACTTGCTCTGGTGGTGGCCACACGCTCTCAGGCTCTAAGTGGCAGGGCCCTTCTTCCCAGTGTGGCCCCCGCCCTGTCGGGGTTACCAATCATCCCGCCCCTCCCCCGAGTCTGGCCTGCAGAGCCTCCTGGCTGAGGCATCTCCCTGTGCTGGGCCCGCTGCCCAGGGCCCCCCCTCCACTCTCCCCAGCTGCTCACCGCACCTGGCTCCAGACTGCTTCAGCCCCAGCCCCAGCTCCACTCTGCCTCAGCACAGCTGCTGCTCTGCCTCGAGCTCCCTGGGCTGCTTCTCTGGCCCCTCGGGCTCTGGTTGCTGCAGCTCTGCTCCCAGGGCAGGTCTGCTCTCTCTGGGCTGTGCCTCTGGCTTTGGGGCTGCAGCCCTGCTCCCAGCACAGGGTCTGCTCTCTCTGGGCTGCTTTTCTGGTCCCTCTGGATCTGGCCCAGCTCTGCTCCCCAGCTCAGTTTGGGCCCCTGTGTTCTTAGCTCAGCCCCACTCTGTCTGACCCAGGCAATTCCAGCTCACACGGAGGACGGGACCCCCGGCCTCTGGACTCCCTGATTAGCCTGCCCGCCCTGTCATTCTGGCTGATCTGGAGTACTGGCCTCTCCCCATTGTTCCTGGGGACTGTCAGTCTCAGGGTCCTGATTTCCCACTGACCCTTCCTGGGAGTCTAGCAACTAAAACACCCCCACTGAATGTTAGTAAGGGGCCAACTGTCCCCTTACATGTGCATTGGTTCCTAGGCATGGCTAATGGGCTGACAGCTGCACTGAGTCAGTCAGCCAGGTGGGAGCCATCCCTCCCAGACCAGGCCATCTCAGCAGGCTAGAGGCAGAGAGGGTGAGGGGGACCAGCCCGAGGAAAGACAGAAGGGAGGATGGAGTGGGACAAGAAGCTTTTTCAGACTCTCTTTTTCCTTCATTCCTCTAAGCCTTTAACTCACCTCAATTCTTTCCTTATGTTTCTTTTCAGCTCCCCATCCTGCCCGGGTCCCCCTTTCGCCCTGGAGAAAGGAGCGTGAAATATGAGGCGGACCTCTCTGCTTGACGAAGGAGGGACCTGCATCAGACAGGGCAACTCACTGCAAGAAGACAAGCCCTCACAAAAGGAGTCCCTTTACATAGAGGGTGCGAGGCCCACCAGTGCACTTAGTATAGCAACGTCAGGACCAAGGCTTGCCAACTTGTGATTTTATGGAGGGTCACATGGTATTTGGTGATTTTCTTAAAGCTCCCACTCCTGGAGTCAGGTGAATATGGGAGAAGCTCAGTTTTCATTTTATAAAAGTCATTTTCTAGCCTTATGCCTGCTGAGAAGAGCTTGAAAAGGTGACCTGAATGGCCCAAAGGCTCAAAAGGCAGAAAACAAATTAAAAGAATCCAGCCTTTACTGCTATTTCATGATTTCTAAACCCATTCCAGGCCTTTTGGGAGGCCAGACTTGCAATTTTGACCACTCGGGGCCGGCAATACAACGTTGTGTGTGCGCACTGTCTGGGCTGAGGATCACACATCAGCATCTGGTGTCGCAAGGGTTGCTCATCCCAGCTGACGTGTCACTCACAAGCCAGGCTGCTGGGTCCCCCTGAAGCCCTTACTCCAGCTATGAGGGGCTGCTCCCTCCCGAGGACTTCTGAGCAGGTAGCCAATGCTCCCTCCTCTTCCCCCTCCTGTCCTCACTGCTCCCTCTGCTGGTACCCACAGCCTGGAGGGGAGGGAACAGCCAGTGCTGCTGCTCCTGGTCTGGGGCTGCGAGGAGGCGGCCAGGTGTGAGAGGAGCCAGGTGTCAGAGGGGAATTATGGAAAAGAGGCAAGTAAGGGGGTCCGTGGGAGAGGAGAGGCCAGTTGGCAGCAAAGAGAAGAAAGGAGCTGGGAGAAACACCTCCACATCTCTGAATGGTGCATCAGCACTGGTGTATAATTTGTAGGCACGGTTAGGATCATTCAGTGGGCACAGAATGAGACCCCCAAGCCAGGCTATGCCACAGTCTCTTTATCCTCTTCTAATTTGCCATTATTTCTGCAGCATCTTGAGAACAAAACCTTTCCTCTCCGCACCACGTCAGCAAAGCTACCGTCATCCTTATTAATCTAATGGGAAGAAACCTTCAGTGCACCAAACATACAGACGACATTTTCCACTACTTCTTGATGCTGATGTACGGGCTGTTGTACTGCTGCCAGAAGAGTCCTTTATACCAGATAGCTTTTATCTCAAAATAATCCCTGGCAGAATGCCACAAGCTTTATTTGTCATTCACCCTGGGAAAGTTTGGAGCAAAGTTATTTTAAAAGGGCGATAGCTTTTCTGAAACAAACTTCAGGCTCTGGATAGAAACAACAGTATGCCCATTGCCATACCTAACTACCTGCAACTTTCTCCATCCCTGCTAAATTGGGTTTATCAGGGTTTGAGAATAAAGCTGTGCAAATCTAATTGCTTCATCCCAATGTAATTAGAATTACCTTCCTAACGGAAAATTAACCCAACTAAATATTTAAACAAATCATGCTAAAAGTTCAGCTTAAACACACACGCAAAAAGGAAATTCAGAATCATGGTGAATCTCTCTCCTAAGCCTTAATTTGTCCTTCTGTTCTGTGTGATTTGTATCATGATATCTGACTCAATCTGCCAAAGTTTTTTCTGCTCTGATTTTTCATGTCAATATTCACAACTGAGCTGGTAGGCGTAGGAGTAGATTTTAAAAGAAGAGTCAAATATCAGTCAAGGGAAAGGAGCTTTCCCCCTCACCAGGTCCAGGCCATACTCCTGGTTCTTATCCGTCTGATAGATTTGTGTATGGTGGTTTGTGGTGGAATGGGAAAAGAACAAAATTACACTGTTGATGTCCGAGGCGTCAGCAGACCCAATATCAACCAGCAATGGACCGCCAAATACTTAGCTGAGTTTCATATACTAGTTTTCATTCTACCCACTTTTAAAATTGTAATGGCTACTATATTGCTTAGGATAAATGGTACCTATATCTTGCGATGGCAACACATGATGAAGAGCTGAATTCAAAGCTCTTTTAAAGGATCCATTAAACAAACTGTTTAAGATCCATGCCAGTAAAATCATGTTATGGGCCACGCCCTCAGCCGGTATACACTGTCACCGTTCCACTGATGTTACTGGGGCTGCACTGTTCACAGCAGCTCTGGGGCCTAAAGTCGATAGTTATAAATACTTTGGACTCAGCGCCAAAGGCCTGATTCTCTCCTTATCAGGCAAAATCCCTGTGCCTGTGGGACCAGAGCAGCAGTTCTGCCCCATGAGAAATTCAGAACTGGGCTCCTAAGGCTTTTGCAAAATAGCTACAAATCATTTCCAGTTTCCGTCACCTGCCAACATCCGAACTGCGGGCTCCGCGCCGTAGTCGCCCCTCCCACCCCCACGCAGCATAGGCACTGCGGCTCCGGCTGCAGCAACGCTCCTGTGGCCGGGAGAAACACAGGACCCAGTCCCGTGCTGACCTGTCCTTCGCTCCTCGCTTCCCCTTCAGGCCCTTGGCTAGGAGAGCCCCAGCAACCTCCCCCGAACAAACTGCATAGAAGGCACAGCTACAGGCATAGGAACCAGAGCCGGAGTTAGCCCTTTGGGGGACCTACGCAGGAATATTTTGCCCCCCAATACTAAAACAGGCAAGTTCATATTATAAAAAGCGAATAGTGGGCCCCCTAGATCAATTGCTTAGTCTGCTTATGCCTAGTGCCGGCTCTGAGGGTAATTCCCAGCTAATCACTTAACAGTGGCTCCCCGTACCATGCATACCCCCTCGCATACCCGCACCTACACACACACACACACAGAACTGCAGCAAGAGGAGAAGCCTGGCTCGGATTGCTTAGGGAGCCGACTACGTACTGGCCTGTCGGGCGAATGCCCAGTAGGGACTGGGCTTTGGCTGGCTTGGAGGCTCTCATGCAGCAGTTTCCGGTGGACCGTGGCTTTGGGGTCTTGTGCTGGAAGCAGGCCAGATCCGACATGAGTACTGGGCACCGTGGCTCCATAATGGGGTTGAGTTCCATGGCTCCCTGCACTCAGCGCTCAAGGATGAGGCTCAGGATGTCTGTGGCCCTGTGGGAAGCAAACAGGTGCTTGAGTGGGAGCCCACCTCGAAGACCACGTGCTGAGCTGTTCAGAGTCAGAGGCTGGCCAGGGCTCAGCTAGTACCAGGGCTAACCTAGCCTACGCCAGGCAGGTTGTCCACACTCGGCACGTGAAGGAGAGGTGTCAGGATGCAGGACCAGCACAGGATGGATAACAGCTGGCCCCCACTCCAGGACCTTGGGCCCGGCTGGGAGCATCTGCAGGGTGGGATCTGGGTGATTTCCTCTGCAGCTTGCTGGACGTGTGACATCAGAGCTTATGAGTTCAGCCAGGCCTGCTGGTGTTTGCTGACCTGCCAGCTCACACACAAGGCTGCCGGACTCCCCCTATGGCCCTCAGAAATGCCCCACGCCGCACCGGCGTTCCTAGCTGGCCTCGAGTAGAACAGGGACACGCTTGCACCTTCTCTGTGCACTTTATGCTGGCCAGTCGGAGTCTCTGTGCTTCTGCTTGTCCTGCAGCACCTGGAGCTGGAAAGCTCTTCACACACTACCAGCTCTCACTCTTTTTTCCCTGCACTGGGCTTTCTTGGCCTGCTCACGAAGCAGGACATCCCGTCCAGTCACGGGACCAGCAGAGTTCTTGCATAACAACAACTGTAATCACAAGGACAGGGAGTTACCATTCATCTTGTTCAGGACAAATGTGATTGGCAAGGGTGCTCCACTGATGCTGCATAATTAACCAGCTTCTGTTGTTTATCTCCTTGATGCTTCCCAGATACCCTCATCCAGCTCCACAGTCGGAGGCTGTTTGGAGCTGTAGCTGCAGTGTTGTTTAATGAGCCATCTGGAAGGGCAAGAAGCATTAGACAGATATAATATTTGGGCCAGATCCTCAGCTGATGTATTGGTGTAGCTCCATTGGCTTCAGCTGTGCTATGCGGATTCCAAGAGTCCAGGAGAGCTGGCTGTATTTTAAAGAATCCTTACTGAGGTTGCAGGGACAAACCATCCCGATGCGTAGAAAGAAGAGTAAATATGGCAGGCGACCAGCTTGGCTTAACAGTGAAATCCATGCTGATCTTCAACACAAAAAAGAAGCTTACAAGAAGTGGAGGATTGGACAAATGACCATGGAGGAGAATAAAGATATTGCTCAGGCATGCAGGAGTGAAATCAGGAAGGTCAAATCACACCTGGAGTTGCAGCTAGCAAGAGATGTTAAGAGTAACAACAAGGGTTTCTTCAGGTATGTTGGCAACAAGAAGAAAGCCAAGGAAAGCGTGGGCCCCTTACTGAATGAGGGAGGCAACCTCGTGACAGAGGATGTGGAAAAAGCTAATGTATTCAATGCTTTTTTTGCCTCCGTCTTCACGAACAAGGTGAGCTCCCAGACTGTTGCACTGGGCAGCACAGCATGGGGAGGAGGTGACCAGCCCTCTGTGAAGAAAGAAGTGGTTCGGGACTATTTAGAAAAGCTGGACGAGCACAAGTCTATGGGGCCAGATGCACTGCATCCGAGAGTGCTAAAGGAGTTGGCGGATGTGATTGCAGAGCCACTGGCCATTATCTTTGAAAACTCATGGCAATCGGGGGAGGTCCCGGACGACTGGAAAAAGGCTAATGTAGTGCCCATCTTTAAAAAAGGGAAGGAGGAGGATCCGGGGAACTAAAGGCCAGTCAGCCTCACCTCAGTCCCTGGAAAAATCATGGAGCAGGTCCTCAAGGAATTAATTCTGAAGCACTTACAGGAGAGGAAAGTGATCAGGAATGGTCAGCATGGATTCGCCAAGGGCAAGTCATGCCTGACTAATCTAATTGCCTTCTATGAAGAGATAATTGGCTCTGTGGATGAGGGGAAAGCAATGGACATGTTATTCCTTGACTTTAGCAAAGCTTTTGATATGGTCTCCCACAGTATTCTTGCCAGCAAGTTAAAGCAGTATGGGCTGGATGAATTTGTTCAATATCTTCATTAATGCTCTGGAGGATGGCGTGGATTGCACCCTCAGCAAGTTTGCAGATGACACTAAACTGGGAGGAGAGGTAGACACGCTGGAGGGTAGGGAGAGGATACAGAGGGACCTAGACAAATTAGAGGATTGGGCCAAAAGAAATCTGATGAGGTTCAACAAGGACAAGTGCAGAGTCCTGCACTTAGGACAGAAGAATCCCATGCACCGCTACAGACTAGGGACTGAATGGCTAGGCAGCAGTTCTGCAGAGAAGACCTAGGGGTGACAGTGGACGAGAAGCTGGATTTGAGTCAACAGTGTGCCCTTGTTGCCAAGAAGGCTAACGGCATTTTGGGCTGTATAAATAGGGGCATTGCCAGCAGATCAAGGGATGTGATCATTCCCCTCTATTTGACATTGGTGAGGCCTCATCTGGAGTACTGTGTCCAGTTTTGGGCCCCACACTTCCAATTTTTCCACATCCTTCTTGTAAACGTCCAGCGGAGGGCAACAAAAATAATTAGGGGACTAGAAGACATTTGCTCCAACCCCTCAGACAGAGACAAACACCTACAAGATCTCTATCAAGCATTCTTACAACTACAATACCCACCTGCTGAAGTGAAGGAACAGATTGACAGAGCCAGAAGAGTACCCAAAGTCACTTACTACAGGACAGGCCTAACAAGGAAAATAACAGAACGCCACTAGCCGTCACCTTCAGCCCCCAACTAAAACCTCTCCAACGCATTATCAAGGATCTACAACCTATCCTGAAGGACGACCCATCACTCTCACAAATCTTGGGAGACAGGCCAATCCTTGCCTACAGACAGCCCCCCAACCTGAAGCAAATACTCACCAGCAACCACATACCACACAACAGAACCACTAACCCAGGAACCTATCCTTGCAACAAAGCCCGTTGCCAACTGTGTCCACATATCTATTCAGGGGACACCATCATAGGGCCTAATAACATCAGCCACACTATCAGAGGCTCGTTCACCTGCACATCTACCAGTGTGATATATGCATCATGTGTCAGCAATGCCCCTCTGCCATGTACATTGGTCAAACTGGACAGTCTCTACGTAAAAGAATAAATGGACACAAATCAGATGTCAAGAATTATAACATTCATAAACCAGTCGGAGAACACTTCAATCTCTCTGGTCACTCGATTAGAGACATGAAAGTTGTGATATTACAACAAAAAAACTTCAAATCCAGACTCCAGCGAGAGACTGCTGAATTGGAATTCATTTGCAAATTGGATACAATTAACTTAGGCTTGAACAGAGACTGGGAGTGGCTAAGTCATTATGCAAGGTAACCTATTTCCCCTTGTTTTTTCCTACCCCCTTCTTCCCCCCCGCCCATTCCTCAGACGTTCTTGTTAAACCCTGGATTTGTGCTGGAAATGGCCCACCTTGATTATCATACACATTGTAAGGAGAGTGATCACTTTAGATAAGCTATTACCAGCAGGAGAGTGGGGTGGGGGGAGAAAACCTTTTGAAGTGATAAACACCCATTTTTTCCATGGTCTGTGTGTATAAAAACATCCTCACTGCATTTTCCACTTTTATGCATCCGATGAAGTGAGCTGTAGCTCACAAAAGCTCATGCCCAAATAAATTGGTTAGTCTCTAAGGTGCCACAGGTACTTCTTTTCTTTTTGCGAATACAGACTAACACGGCTGCTACTCTGAAACCCATGATTTATGAGGAGAGGCTGAGGGAACTGGGATTGTTTAGTCTGCGGAAGAGAAGAATGAGATGGGATTTGATAGCTGCTTTCAACTACCTGAAAGGGGGTTCCAAAGAGGATGGCTCTAGACTGTTCTCAATGGTAGCAGATGACAGAACGAGGAGTAATGGTCTCAAGTTGCAGTGGGGGAGATTTAGGTTGGATATTAGGAAAAAATTTTTCACTAGGAGGGTGGTGAAACACTGGAATGCGTTGCCTAGGGAGGTGGTGGAATCTCCTTCCTTAGAAGTTTTTAAGGTCAGGCTTGAGAAAGCCCTGGCTGGGATGATTTAGTTGGGGATTGGTCCTGCTTTGAGCAGGGGGTTGGACTAGATGACCTCCTGAGGTCCCTTCCAACCCTGATATTCTGTGATTCAGACCAGAGGAGGAGCTGGCCTTTTCTTTCTGTTAGGTGCATGTCTGAGTTTTTGTTTGTGTGTGTTTGATTTTACAGAACTTGGACGAAGAAACACCCTCTTGGCTCTGACTTTCACAATATCTCAATGGTGGCATCTGTTTAGTGGAGCAGATGACTGACAGGAGGGTAGACTCATGCATGCAGCTGCTGTGCTTGGAGCCTTGGAGAAAAACCTTCATGAGCTCACTGGCAGAGCATGGAAAAGCATCAAATATTTCAGTTTTAGTTCATGCTCCAAACTCAAGCCTGGCACTTTAAAAAATGACTTGTAGGTGCGGAGGGTTAAATTCAGAGAGCTGACACTTGGGTCTTTTATGTTAAAGAGAGAAATTTAGGGGGAGTGCCTGAAAAGGGTTTGTAAAGATAAGGTTGGACAATACAGTTAGGATCTAGTTCAAACAACTTGGCTCCAGTGGAGTCCCTCACAGAAGGATATCAGGGAAACTCAGGTAGGTCTGCCCTGGCACTTTGTCAGCGAGACTTTTGTCGTTCAGGGGTGTTAACCGACAAAAACTGCCGACAAAAACGCAGCCATTCGTGGTGGGTAGAAGATTTTTGTCTGCAGGAAGATTTTTTCTCCTACCGACAAAGAGCAGCTACGTTGCATGGCTGTGAGCGGCACGGCTCTGTCGCGTAGTGTAGCCATAGCCTTAGGTTAGAAAGTGGCTCTGGGGCAAGAAACAGAGTCAGAACAAACAGTGAATTTTCATAGCAGAAGATTAACTGTGGGGTGCTGCAAAGTTCCATGCTCAGCCCAGCATCCTTTAAGATATTTCTTAACTGCATGGAAAAATTATAGAAGTGCATCAAGATCAGAGAAGACTCCAAAGAACTCCAGATGGACCCAAGAAGGCTGGTGAATGGACAGCACATGGGCAGACAAAATTAATTGTTGACAAATGCAAAGTAATGCACACTGGAGGGAATAATTTAAACCACCCAGTCCTGGGTGCTAAATTACCTGTATGAGAAGCTCTGCTCAATGTGTAGCCAATCTAAAAACAAAAAAAACCCAAAAACCACAGATAAGACATGTGGCTGCACAAAGAATGAAATGGAAAATAATACTGCAAGTGTTATAATGCTGTTCTGTAAATCAACAGGAGGCTGCTCCTGGAATAGTGTGTTCAGTTCTTGCTGACCTACCACAAAGGGGAAATAGAAGGAACTCACCAATGGGTGACCGTAATGATCGAAGGCATGGAAAGATTTCCATGTGAAGGAAAGAAGGAATTGCTTATCTTAGGGAGGCGGCAAGATATAAAATAGCAAATGGGCTACAGATACTAGATCAGGCACTTTTATTATCTTCCCATTATATAAGAGCAAGGGGACACTCGGAGAAATTAAAAAGGCAACAAATTTAAAAGCAAAAAAGAGGAAAATTTTTTTTAAACCATATTACACAATTGACCCCTGGAACTAACAGACAAAATATCATTGTAGCTAACAGATTAGTAGGATTAAAAAAAGATTAGACATTTATATGGATAATGAGAATGTCCGCAGTTACTTTAAATAAGATTTTAAAAACATAAGATCTGTAAACTCTTCTTGTTTTCTTAGACTATATAAACAGCAGGACTTGTAATATGGCCAAATGCCAGGTCATGCATCTAAGAACAAACATAGCCAAACATACAGGATAAATTACTCTATCCTTGCAAATGGCGACTCTGGAAAGGACATAGGGGTCATGGTGTCTAACCAACTGCACATGAGCTCCCAGTGTGACGCTGTGGCTAACTGGGCTAATAAGATCATTGGCTACGTATACAGGGAAATATCAAGGGAAATGGCATTACCTTTGTATACAGCATCCATTACGGGAATACAGTGTCTAGTTCTGGTGTCCACACTTCAGCAAGGTGATGAAAAAATTGGAAAGAGTTCAGCAAAGTGCTACAAGAGCAATGTGCAGTCTGGAAAACCTGTCTCATAGAGAGACATTTAAGAAGCCCAATCTATTTAGCTTCCCTAAGAGAGGGGTAAGAGGAGACATGATCTGACTATTGAGTAACTGAATGTGTGTCATGAAGAGTTGGACCAATTCAGATGGTTGCTCAAATAGGCTAGTAAAAATATTCAAACAATTTAGATTAAAGAATAAATCTAAAAAACCTCCAAGGATCTGTTTCAGAGTAGCAGCCATGTTAGTCTGTATTCGCAAAAAGAAAAGGAGGACTTGTGGCACCTTAGAGACTAACCAATTTATTTGAGCATAACCTTTCGAGAGCTACAGCTCACTTCATCGGATGCATCACAAAAGCTTATGCTCAAATAAATTGGTTAGTCCCTAAGGTGCCACAAGTCCTCCTTTTCTTTCTCCAAGGATCTGTTTGCAGACAGAAAAAAAGGCTAAATTTGTCTGATAAATGGTCCACACTGAATAATGCAACCAGCTTTACTTTGGAAGCTCAAAGGGCCAATCCAATTCTCACTGAAGAGTCTTTCCACTGATTTCAACGGGAGTTAGATCAGGCACTCAGTATCCAAGGCTATTCATAGAATCATAGAATATCAGGGTTGGAAGGGACCTCAGGAGGTCATCTAGTCCAACCCCTGCTCAAAGCAGGACCAATCCCCAACTAAATCATCCCAGCCAGGGCTTTCTCAAGCCTGATCTTAAAAACGTCAAAGGAAGGAGATTCCACCACCTCCCTAGGTAACGCATTCCAGTGTTTCACCACCCTCCTAGTGAAAAAGTTTTTCCTAATAGCCAACCTAAACCTCCCCCACTGCACCTTGAGACCATTACTCCTCGTTCTGTCATCAGCTACCGCTGAGAACAGTCTAGATCCATCCTCTTTGGAACCCCCTTTCAGGTAGTTGAAAGCAGCTATCCAATCCCCTCTCATTCTTCTCTTCTGCAGACTAAACAATCCCAGTTCCCTCAGCCTCTCCTCATAACTCATGTGTTCCAGTCCCCTAATCATTTTTGTTGCCCTCCGCTGGACATTTTCCAATTTTTCCACATCCTTCTTGTAGTGTGGGGCCCAAAACTGGACACCGTACTCCAGATGAGGCCTCACCAATGTCAAATAGAGTGGAATGATCACATCCCTCGATCTGCTGGCAATGCCCCTACTTATACAGCCCAAAATGCCATTGGCCTCCTTGGCAACAAGGGCACACTGTTGACTCATATCCAGCTTCTCGTCCACTATAACCCCTGGGTCCTTTTCTGCAGAACTGCTGCCTAGCCATTCGGTCCCTAGTCTGTAGCAGTGCATGGGATTCTTCCGTCCTAAGTGCAGGTTTATTATTTTGCATAATAAACCTTTAATTTGACTTTTCTTCTGTCCTTTCCCAATGCATCCTCCTCCTATACACATAAGGTCATAGCAGCATATGACCTATGCCTGGAAGTGACCTCCTGCCTCACTAAGTCCAGTCTTCTCATGCAGGCAACCATGTCATATAATCCCATTTATATATTTCTCAATTGGAGTGAAATCTTCACCCCATTCAAATCAAAGGCACAACTCCTACTGAGTTTAATGAGGCCAGGATTTCACCCATCAAATCTATTTATCCCACTGGGGAGGTATATTTCCCTACTCTTGCCCCCCAGCTTGATTCCTCTTTTAACCTCACGCTTCAAAACTATGTGTTCATGACAGAACAGATCAGCAGGTCAGAAATGGTTTGGGAATGTAATTACTCGCAAGCTGCAGAGGGCAAGTAGACAGTGCTGGGTGAAATCCAAAAGGTCAGGCATATTCAAGGGTTCCTATGGGAAAGTACTATTGAAACCTGGTCAGAAACTTCAGAAGTGCATTTAGAATCCCAGGCTGGCCACACAGCTACATACTTCTAATATTTTCTCCAGACAAATGAGTTGTCCTAGAAGGGCTGCTCCACTGCAGGGAACTAGAGACTTTTCCCCCTCCCTAGCCTGGTGGCATAACTGAGAGTCATCCCCTGGGGACACTGGAGGATTCTGAGAAAGTAAGGAAGCCGGGCAGCATTCTGAGGCTAGCTCAGCAGCAGAAACCACAGAAGGCCCTTCCTGGATCACTTCCTCTCAATCTTACATGTGTAAAATTTTAGTTCTCATGAACGACCGTGTCAACAGAGTAGGGGCTGGAGCCTGCACAATCCACCAGCATTGGGGTCAGTTCTCAAGTCTCGCTCTGCATGGAAAAGGAGCTAAGGACTCACTCATTTTTTCCTTTCTCTCTTGAGGGTCCCCAAATAAGCTGTGAGTAGAGCAAAGAGGCTGCAGGACCCTGGGCTTTGCAGACCCCAAAGGCAGCAAGTTGCCAGTTTCCATCTGAGCAGTGGCAGATTAGCCACTGGACCAATGGGGCCATGCCTAGGGGCTCCAGTCAATTGAGGCACCCCTGCGCCCCAACCCTGCTCGCCAGCAGGAGCATTAGGTGGGCGGGGGAAGCCCTCATGCCCCAACTGCACTCCCAGGCAGGAGTGCGGGAGGACAGCGGGGACTGCAGGTGGAAGGGGTGGGGAGGAGTCCCCACTTGCTCTGGCCCAGGGCCCCACAAACCCCTAATCCGCCTCTGCATCCGAGCTCGACTTAATGAAAAGAAGTTTCAGAGAAGAACACAGATTGCCATTCTCAGTCCTGCTGGAGTCGCTCTGGGTCTGCTCTGCTGCACGTGAGAGCAGACGCTGACCCCACGGGTTTAGATGTAGCTATCCATCACTGACAAATTGTGGGATGTCTGGGACCAGTCTCAGGTTAAATCTAGGACAGAAGAGGTACAGCCTTCTACTACACTACACTTCTGTGTGGACTCTGCTACGAAATGTCTCGTGTACAAACTCTGCCCAGCCTTCAGTAGGTTTCTTACTTTTTAAGGTCCCCGTTCTGCCCCGTTCACTCACAGTGCGCGCCGTGATGCACTGTTCTTACCCTGGCACTTCGACGGTGCTCGGGGCAGTACACACACCGGGGGTGGGGCAGTCGCTCACTAAAGAGCTCATGATCTAGATAGACAAAGGTTGGGAGGAGCAACAGAGAAAGGGAGGTGAAGTGACTTTGCCAAGGTCACCCAGCAGGTCAGTAGCAGAGCTGGGAACAGACCCCACATCTCCTGAACTCCAGCTCGATTTCACCTTGGTCTAGTGGATATAGACGCTCATTGAAACCAACAGGCCCACTCGTGGAGTAAGACACCGCTCAGCATGAGTACTGGTCGCAGAACAGCACACTAGGTCTGCATTGTAAATACAAAACATATCGGTTCACGAGCAGCGCAGGAGTAAGGACCAGCCTTCTAATGCTGCACAGTCTTTCCTGATCCAGACGTGTCCTGACCACCGAGGACAGAGGGAAAATAGCAGCCTGTTCATGTCGGGGGCACAGGAATAGCTGCTCCAGGTCACCGGCTCAGAGCAGTAAGAAGCTAAATTAATACGCATTTCACCAAAGGATGGGGATGCACAAAGGCACTGACGCTATAGTAAAAAGTAGCCAACTTTTCCATCCATTTATCAAAGTGCTTTCCTCCCCTATTCAGGAGCAAGTGGAACAGGAAGAGATACGGAGTACAGAAATGCAGCCAGAGCCTTTTTATTAAATAAAAATGGTAAAGAATGAATTCAGCAGACTGGCTGTCCCCTGCCAGCTTGGGTGTGGCAGAGAATAAGTGCACCTGACAGCTGGCGACATCAATGGGAGCACGACCCCAGCACCGATGGGGCACTTGGCCATGCCAGCTCTGTGTGGATAGCGAGGCAGAGCTGCACCATCGTGGGAGGCTGAACTCCTCCCCAGAACACAACGGAGGAGCGCCTGCTGCCACATCCCTTTACAGTGTGTCCCTTACTCACGCACTCGCTGTCCCTGTACTGTAGGCTGGCGAGCCGGGACCACAGCACCTGCTCTTTGTGCCTGGCATCAGTGCAGGCCATGCAAGGTAGCCCCCAGCACTATGCCACCAATTGCTCACCCAGGGCAGGTGAATCCTAGCGCCATTCCCCTGCTGTGCACACATGGACGATCCAGGTCCATTCTGGCCCTGAGGAAGAGCCGCAGGGGCTGTCCCTCTGTTATTTGAATTTAAGTTTCCACTTGTGTAACAGAAGGATCCTTTGCTATTTCCTTTTCCCTAGTGCCAAGGGTGTGCATGGTGCTCAGCAGAAACCAGCCAGGCCCTGCTCCGCGGAGCTCATCGGCCGAACAGGACAAACACCCCAGAGCGAATAGCTAGATGCAGATCTTGTGTGTCTGTGTCCCTGACAGCATCTCCAGAGCGCACTCCTTTGGGAAGCAGTTGTGAGGAGGTGCCTGGGCCAATAAAAGGAGAAGGTTTGTGGTTGTCAGCCAGTATAGTTAAAAAATGGAGCATAAGGGCTTACTGCTCCCTTGCTGATGTCCATAAGGGTCCTGTCAGCAAGGGGAACAGGCGGGTCTCTGACAGCATCACCAGCAAACAGCTACAGCCTTCCTGTCCGGCCTCCTTCACCACTCCCTGTCTGTGCCTGCTCCTGACCTCTGCAGCAGCACCATTAAGGTCTGACCTCCTGACGCCTAAACTCACTCCCACCTGAGTGTGCAAACAAACCCAAGTTGTCCCACGCTGCTGCTCCCCTGTCCCCGACCCCATGCCAAAACCTTGCCAGAGTCCCTAGCTCTCCCTCCCTGCTGCTCCCGTCCCCCAACCCCATGCCAAAACCTTGCCACGCTCCCAAGCAGGCGCACACAGCGAGGGACAGAGCTCAGTGGGTTTGGAGGTTTGCCTTAGGCGAGTCACTGAAAGACGGGGCTGAGCGATGAAGGATGCTCTGGTGCTGGACTCAGCAGAACTGGGGTCAGCTCCAGGCTCAGAAGAATTTTCCTGTGTCACCTCAGGGGCACATCACAATCTCTATTTGCCTCTGTTCCTGCATCTCTAGAAGGGGAATAAAAACCCTCCTCTTTTCGCTTTGCCTATAACCACTTCTGGGCAGGTCCTGGCTCTTATCGTGTGTACATACAGCGCCGAGCACACGGGGCCCCCCGAGGCCAGGTGCTTCTGTAATACAGCCAACGGCAACAACACCGTCGTCGCCGCTGGTAGAGGGGGCAGGAGGGTGACAAGGATTATTAGCACAGTGTCCAGTGACTCCAAGTGGGGAGAATTCAAGGATCACATTATTCATGTCTGTTCCCCAGCCAGCTCCAGCCAGCCACTGAGATCTCCTGTCCCCCCGAGAGCCCTGTCGTGCCCCATGTGGCCAATAGCAGCACAGCAGCCTCCCCGTTGGCTGTGCTGAACTCTGGGCTGCGCGTCCTCCCCAGCCTGCCTGGGCTCGGGGCAGCTGTGCACAAGGGATCAAGGGACGGGAGCATGCTGCCCCAGCATCCAAGCCCCTGTGGAGAGCCCTTGGCAGGCTTCCGGTTCTGCGCTTAAAAGGGGGAGGGGATGGACATCGCTGATCCACGAATCCCACACGGAAAGCGTAGGAAAGTCTGGCTGCGTGGATTCTCTTCACACCCTCTCCACATGGACACCCACCCCCCTTTAAGGGGTAGGGGGAGCAGCAGCTGCTACTGCCAGCGGAGCCCCTGGCTCCGTGGCAGCCGAATTTCCAAGGAGCTAGACAGTGAGAGGCCCAGGGGCTGCAGAAGCTCATCTGCTGTGCATAGATGTCCTGCAGCTCCAGTGCATCCGCTGGGATCCGCACACTTCTGAGGGAAACTGTGGGGTTAGGGAGTGAAATCTCTTGCTTCTTCCACAAAGAGACAAGCCTAACCCTACCCTGGAGTGCTCTGGGGAAAAACTCTACCAGGAGAATTTCCATGAGTCCCCCTGCCCACAGTAGGGGGAGAGCTGGCCCTTCATTGTTATGGAACTAAATGAACAAGGGCACATTTGACTCGCATTCTGCTGGACCACCAAATCTTTAGCTGTCATGGAGGTTCCTTTGCTTTGCCACAGCTGCTCCCAACAGTGTCCATGGGGATTGCAATTAACCATCTACCCACATTTCCCTGAGCTCTGCTTGGTGTAAACTTTTAAATCCATGAAGACTAAATAAGTGAATTAACGTCTCATCTCGGTTTCTTGAGTTCTTTCAGCTCCATCTGGCATGCACACAGAGAGGTGCGCCATAACTAGGACAATGCCCACTCTACCCCTCTGATTAATTCTGCATTTTGGCAAGGGGATAAATCCGAGGGGAAGCAGCACACAAAACAGAAAACAGAACTGGCGTAATAAACGTTCTCTAGAATATGATGAACCTTCATGTTTCTCTCCCCCCACAGAAAGGACTGAGATTAATCTAAATGGGGTCCCCTTAGCAAAGCTGGCTGCAGTCAGCCACAGTGGTGGGATGGCCATTTTCCATATCCCTTCAGGGCCCAGGCAGGGACAGTTAGTCCGAACTGCATTACTTGGCTAACAAGATTACCAAGCAGTTTGAGATAACGCAATCACTTCCCAAATGAAGGGAAAGGGTTCTGACAAAAGGAAACTTTAAAAACAAAGCAGCCCCATTAAATACCATATATTAGCAGCATGTTTGGTTTTGCTGCTTTTGGAAATGAAGACTGAATTATAGATCAGCTCCATATATTTGCAACTAGGTTTTAACAGCATTATGATTTCTCATCTTTATACAACAAGAACCATTAGGAACAGGACAGATGATGATATTTACTACTTTATGTCACTGTATAAATCCATGCTACAGCCACACCTTGAATACTGCAGATGTGGTCACCTCATCTCAAAAAAGAAATATTAGAAATGGAAAAGGTACAGAAAGGGGCAACAAAAATTACTGAGGGCATGGAACAGCTTCCATATGAGGAGAGATTAAAAAGGACTGTGATTACTCAGCTTGGAAAGGAGACGACTATGGGGGGGATACGATGAAGATCTATAAAATCATGACTGGTGTGGAGAAAGTAGATAAGGAAGTGTTATTTACTTCTTCTCATAATACAAGAACCAGGGGTCACCCAATGAAATCAATAGGCAGCAGGTTTAAGCAAACATAAGGAAGTATTTCTCCACACAATGCATAGTCAGCCTGTGGAATTCATTGCCAGGGGATGTTGTGAAGGCCAAAACTATAAATGGATTCAAAAAAGAACTAGACAAGTTCACGAAGTATAAGTCCATCAATGGCTATTAGTCAAGATGGGCAGGGATGCAACCCCATGCGCTGGGCATCCCTAGCCTCTGACTGCCAGAAGCTGGGACTGGATAACAGGGGATGGATCACTCGATAACTGCCCTGTTCTGTTCATTCCCTCTGAAGCACCTGGCACTGGCCACTGTTGGAAGACAGAATACTGGGCTAGACAGGCCATTTGACCCAGTATAGCTGTTCTTATTCCTGTCTGTAGATTTTTCTATTCCTATTTATCGTGTGTATAATATATATAGAATATGTATATATTACACACACACGCACACACACACAGTCCTATCTAATCCTACGGTCCAAACTTGGCTTATAACTGCTGTGTGAAATACTCACACAGGAATACGGTATCTTTTCAGCAGTGATCCAGTGGCAGAGCATGTCTCCGTGTAAACCTGGATGGTTAGCTAAAGTAGGAATGCCATCCCAGAGCAATGCCTGGTTAGTAGTGGGTCAGTTCCCCAGTGAGCACGCTCTGCTGCTTACATATCTGGAATTGCTGAGTAATATGATCAGTTCTCCAAAGACTGATTACTATTGAATCATATCAATACAGAAGGAAAACCTATTACATCGTCTGGTCTGTCCCTCCTGAGCCAACACAGTATTTATCCCTAGGGCTTTGTGCAGTCTGCTTTGAAATTACACCAGTGATGGGGTTCCCACTGCCTCCCTGACGAATCTGTTACCCAGCCTCAGACTTCATTGTTCCGGATTCTCATTTCCTCCAGTTCGTGGTACTGTTCCTACTTATATCTGCTCAGACCACCCTAAGTAGTTCTTCTCCCTTGGTATTTAAATCCTCTTCGACAACAGCTGTTTTCTCCATTCATGGCTGTTTAGCAAACACATCCATGTTTAATTTTTTAAATATCCCCTCAGAAGTGAATCCTTTCAGCTGTTCTCTGTATTCCATCTAATTAGCCAACGTCTTTCTGGGAGGGTGCCCTAAGAAGCAGGCAGTATTGGTGGCAACACCTCACCAGAGAGTGACAGTCACATCCTTAGCACGCGAGGGGCTCTCTGCAAACCCAGCCTAGAGCAGAACAAGTTCATAGTTCCCTGCCTGCCCACTGGCACCCCTCTGAATCTGTTTAGCATTACTGTTTTACAGAGGCATAATTACAGGGCAAATGTAATTTCAAGCAACTTCTAGCCAGGAACGTGGGGGGGGGGGCAGAGAAAGAGAACCACCAGCGGCTATATTCTCCCTCCCCTGCCAACTTTCAGCCAACTGGAGAGGAGGGAAAGGAGGCAGAGATCGAGGGGGAGAGACAGCGATTGAAGGGGGGAAGGGAGGCAGAGACAGAGGATGGTCTACCTTTAATTTAAGGTGACACAGCTGCAACGCTCAGGGGTGTAAAAAAATCCATACCCCAAGTGCGGTAGCTGTGCCTACCCAGCCCCCAGCGTAGACACAGCTAGAATGCTTCTGCCAACCTAGCTACCGTCGCTTGGAGAGGTGGTGTTCCGAAAGCGACAGAAAACCCCATCTGCCACCGTAGGCTTTGTCGGCACTACAGGGATATGCTGCCATAGCTGCGGTGCCGGGCTATTCTCCTACAGTCCCTGTGGTGTAAACATGGCCTGAGGTCGGAGCCAGACACTGGGAGAGGATGAGCAGAGGGAGAGGAGCAAGAGAGGAGGCGAAGCCTGGCAAGGAGAGATGTGGGGAGCAGAGACAGGGCAGATGTGGGGTGGAGCTGGGGGACTAGGAAGGATTTGCTGTGTACCGGTAAATGTCGATAAACGTCCATTCCACCGTACACAGGCAAACGGAGGAGAAAACTATTTCCACTGACAGGAACTGAAAGTTCCAGGCAGGGAAAGTGAGAATACGCTGCTGGAGAACCGACTGGAGTTCGATTTAAGGATCTTTGCTGTGGGTATTTTGACATGTGACGCTGACAATTTATGTTTTAACAGTTATAAAGCTTTAACTTTTTGAATCTCAACTCTCCTGTCATTAAGTAATTATTGCCTGACACCCATCCCCCAACACTTCCCACAACTGTGAAGATTTAAACTGATACAATTCTGAAAAAAAGCTTAAACAAAAGATCAACACTCTGTCGACATTATACATCTCCAGTTCTAGGGTAGGAAAGGCAAGGGGTGGGGGAGAGATGAGATGGGAGCCGGGTGGGGCAGGCTCAAGGGGCAGGGCACCGTATTAGAACTGAACATTTCACAGAGAGCTGGGAGGCAGTGGGGAGTGGGGGCAGCAGGGAAGGTCAGGGGGCCTTGGAGCAAAGAGACCCGTTACAGGAGGCTGGGGGAAGAAAGGCTGAGGTGCTTTCATGGCAGGAAGGAGGGGTGGGCCAAGTGAAGTCAATGGGCATTACAGTAGTGTGAGAGGAGAATAAAGGCCATGGGCGCGTGGAGAGACAGGTCAAAGAGGGGCAGGGAACAGGTGTGAGGAAAGGGGCAGGGCTTAGAGAGAGGGGGCGGGGCAGATTCAGGAGGTGTGCAGGAAGGAAAGGGGGAGCAGGGGTCTGGGGAGAAGAGAGAGAATGACCACTTTGGGGGCGGAGGAGGAGCTAGCTCAGGAAACGTGGAGGGAGAGGGGCCTGGTGGATGGGGGGAGATGAGAGGGGAGTGGGTCTGGGGACAGGGAGGAGAGGAGAAGTCAGTCTGGAGAGGGGCGCAGAACAGGGGAGGAGAGGAGAGGAGAGAAGACAGCCACTGGGGAAGGAGGGCAGACAGGAGAGGCTGAGAGGGAGGGAGCAGAGGCGGAGACGGGGAAAGGGCAGCAACGGGGGAGAGAGGGTCGGGGCAAGGGGGTATGGTGGGGAAGGAAGAGAGGTAATGGGGTGGGAGGAGAGGCTGGGGAGAGCAGGGTCTGGGTGCTTTTAGTGCAGGGGTAGGAGGCATGATGAGCCGGGGACTGGGGGGAGGAGAGAGGGCAGATGGCCATGCAGCCTGAAGGAAGGTGAGGTTGGACAGGCACCCCATGTATGGTCTGGGGGTGTCCTAAGAAGGTAAAAGGGAGGGAGCATCTGGGATTGCTGGAAGAGCTGAGCTGGGGGCGGGGTCTGGGAATGGGGCGGAGAACTGGGCTGGCTATGCTGGGAGGGAGAGAGAGAGCAGTGAGGGGAGGCATGAAATTTAAGAGGGTTTGGAGGGTGGAAGGGGAAGGCATGAATAGAAAAAACAGGGCAGGAGGGAGGAAGAGAGAGAGAAAGGAAACTGAAAGCAAGACTGCAAATTCCTTGGGGCAGGGACTGCCCTCCCCTATGTTCCTGTCCAGCACAGCCCCCCAAATATGCTCTTCCCAACGCACTTGATATTGTTTGCAGTAGGGTTGTGCCTAGCTGCAAGGAGAGTCCTATTGTACAAGCACCCCTCCCCCCCAACCACACACACACACAAAGAGACAATACTCACCCCAACATGCATACAGTCTGAGGCACAGAAATGAAGCACTGTCCCTGTTTTACAGATGAGGAACTGAGGCACTGAGTAGTTAAGTGACTCACTCAAGATCACACAGGAAGACTGGCAGAGCCAGGAACTGAACCCAGGTCTCCAGAATCCCAGTCCGGTGCTTTATCATAAAGAAAGACGTTAAGTAAAAATGCAGGCACCAGACCACCTTGCTGGATTCTGCCTTCTAGCTTACTGCAGTGCTGTTAATTATACACCTTGCATCATCACTCAGTTCTAACTCCATGTGAGAGTGTTTGCATCCACACCACTCACTTATTCCTGGTGCTAATCGAGAGAGTATGCCAAATAAAAAGGAAATGAACCTGCACAGGTAAATAAGTGGAGGGTGACTGACCTAAAACCGATGTGAGCTCTGTGCAGAGGACAGTATAAAGGCAGAATCTAGAAGAGAGAGTTCCCTGAACAATACATATTAAGAAACCAGAAGTGATAGAAACTGACAAGGGGAAGGAGGAGAGGTTAGGCTGGAAAAAGATAAAATCATTTAGAAACTGATCCAGGGCTGATAAAGAAAAGGGAAGAATGTGGCTGGCTTCGTAGTACCATAATTTAAAGATCCAGCACAAACTCAGGAGGAATTACTCAGTAGCTCTGGACATGAACAATGGGGAAACAGAACTGTCACATGATGGTAGTAAGGCAGCCAGGAAGAATTCTAACCATAAATGATGGAGGAGAACCCACACCTTGAAAGTACTCGCATTCTGAATGGGGCAGAGGTAATTATGGTACTGCTAATTAAATAAGAGACATGTTGAAGTAATACGCAAGAAATCAGTTTTCTGCCCAAATATCAGCTGATCCTCTGGTGTGAAAACAAGCATCCCAGAAATGTATAAAAACGAGTGCCTGGCATGGGAGAATATTATTTTATGAGATATCTTTTTTGGAAACCTGCTAGAACACAGGCCTCGTTAATCAAACAACAATAGATGGCAGACAGGTAGCCGAATGGAGCATGCTGTGAAAGTGCACGTGTGTGAGACAGAGAGCGGCCCACCCATTTTCTTCGTTTAAATTTAGAATCATAATAAATTAAGAATACATCCAAACACATCAACAAATAGATCAGAAACTCCCCTCCAGTTTTTAAAACTTGCTAACAAACACTAACTCAGCCAAGGCCCTTCAGTCAAATCTCAGATCCCCCAACTCATCTGCTCCACCAAACACTTGGAAAAAAATAGATGGGGCTTTGCAACATGAGCAAGTGCAGCCACGGAGCATGCCTGAATGGCTCCCGGCATTGTAGACTCTAGCTGCTGTAATTCTGCCATCTTCCTGGGTACAATGAGCAATGCTAGGGGGAGCTGCCTGCTTCCCCTGTGTCTGCTGAGCCTCCTCCTTGGTGGAACCCTTGAGGCGCACAGCTGCCGCACACACCCAACCCGAAATGGGTTTGGAGCCATGGAAGCAGCTTCGTGCGATTCATTCCCATTTGTAGGTACCGGTCATGTAATTTGTACCTCTCCCTGGGGCCATGCACAGGGCAGGATGGCTGGAACTGTGATGTATAGTTTTTATAATGTGCCCTGGAAAGTACTGAAATGTTTCTCTTAGAGGTAATTTTCCAATTCCCCTTGTTCCAGGAAACTCCTTTGGAATGAAAGCCATGCTACAGCAGCATGAAGGTTTCATTTCTCTGACGAGTAGATTGTTCAGCTGAAAACGATAATCTCTAGGCATGTAGCACCCGGTGGTACTAATTTGATATGAATTACATAATGATGACTTGAAGTAGGAATATTAATAGCAATTAGGCTGCATGTTAATGCTCTAATAGCATCATATAGCCAGCCTGAGAGACAGGAGAGCTAGTCAGAAGATATTACTTTTCAAGAGATGAATTGTGGCAGTCAAAGGATTTGATATTTTCCCATGTATGGAGCCGTAACCAGCAAAATCAAAAGCAGAAAAACTAGCAAATGCCAAGCACATCATCTAAGGAACTCCCATTTCATGCCTCATGTATCAGCACAGCCGGTTAAATCAGAAGGTGAAGTCTGATAGTTCCATATCAATACTCTTCCTCAAAGACTGTTATTCAGACTCTAATTGAGCACTTAAGTGCTTTTAATTCATATAAGCAATTACAGTGTTCTTTGTATCAAACTGGGAATCTTGGCCTCCCAGCACACACCACGTCCCATCCCCCCAAAGCACCCTGGAGATGCAGTTTGGTTACACAATAGCCAATGTTTCCTATGCATTCTCCCAAGAAGATAGTTTGTGGGTTTTTTTAATTCAGCCCTATCTGCACATTGTGCTTCAGAGCCTCCATTCAAAATCACCCTCCACCCCCAAAAAATCCCCACCTAATAAAAGTGCCAAGGATACAGATACTGGCAAACTATCCTAGCTGGTCCTGTATGTCCTTTCCTGTTGAGACAAATTTATTTGTCTCCTAATATAATCATAGAACTGGAAGGGACCTCAAGAGGTCATCTAGTCCAGTCCCCTGAACTCATGGCAGGACTAAGTATTATCTAGACCATTCCTGACAGGTGTTTGTCTAATCTGCTGTTAAAAATCTCCAAATGATGGAGACTCCACAACCTCCCAAGGCAATTTATTCCAGTGCTTAATAGAAAAATGAGTAACACATTTGGATTACTTGGGGATTTGCTGGACCCACCAATGCGGTCATGTGACGAAGTGGGACTGTTCTTAATGTTTCCTCTGAATAGTGTGGGGGTGCCTCAGTTTCCCCTAGGCAGTTCTTAAGTATCTAGGGGGTGGGGTAAGGGTGTATGATCATTGCAGAGCCCTAGAGGGCAGGTGTGTGCAGGGGTCTGGACACAGAGAATGGCCAACACCCTGTTTCCTGGCAACTGATGGCCTGGGCCCTTCCCCCCTGCAAGGTGAGAGCTAAAGGGTTGGAGAACAAAGGAATCAGGTGACCACCTGGCCCGGGAAAGGAACAAAGCCCAGAGGAGGAGGGACTGGAGGGGGTTTTCAGTTTGGGGCTGGCTGGGACATGGAGTGAAGTGCAGACGTGGTTGTCTGGCTCACTGCCCCCCAAAATGGACCCAGCTGAGGGGTCCCGTTCTCTGCACCTGCAAGCTCTGTTTTAGACCATGTTCCTGTCGTCTAATAAACCTTCTGTTTTACTGGCTGGCTGAGAGTCACGTCTGACTGCGAAGTTGGGGTGCAGGACCCTCTGGCTTCCCCAGGAGCCCCGCCTGAGCGGACTCGCTGGGGGAAGCACACGGAGAGGCAGAGGATGCTGAATGCTCCGAGGTCAGACCCAGGAAGGTGGAAGCCGGGTGAGCTGTGTGTCCTGAAGACAGGCTGCTCACAGAAAGGCGACTACCCCAGAGTCCTGACTGGCTTCATGGGGAGCAGTTCCAGAGCATCGCCCAGGGACTCCGTGACAGGTCACTAAGGTGGAAATGGGCCCTGTGCCTCCTTGCAACTGCCACAGCTGTGTCCATACCCCCGAACAGACAGACGTGGAATATACTGACTGATATCCAGTAGAACCTCCCTTCACCCGAATCCGTCTGCTCTGAAAGCCCCCACATGCATCTGATGGCAGAACACCGCCCTTAGAGATCTGTCATCCAATGGTTTGTACAATGCAGCCCAACCCAGTGTGCTGTCTGCCTCTGGAGATCAACCATGCAGAATCACGACCTTTTCAGGGAAGATTTACATTTTACTGCCTCACTTTTCTCGGTTATTTTCTACCTTTTATCCAAAGCTCCCTGCCATGCTATCATAAGGATGTTCAGCAAATGCTACAGGTGGTTTAGATCAGAAAGCCAGAAAAAACAGTAATCCAGATGAGTCTTATGTGCAAGCCAAAAACTCAGCTCAGTCAGTCATAAGAATTCTGCTTTCAAAAAAGAAAAATATTTAGTAAATGGGCTGCTGCTGCTATTATTGTTTGTTTTTAGACAATATAATAAATCTGATACATCAACCTCTCAGTGCTATTATTTCCTCTACTGCCTCCTCAGACCTTGTCCAATTTACATTGTCCCTGAATTCATCTGAACAAATTCCATATCCACCCTCCTGCTCTATTTGAGCAGGCTCTGGATCACTCGCTCTCTATACAGATATTCAGACAGAGCACCTTGCAATGTATCAATAGAAAGCGTGTGTGAAAACTGAAGGCAGTATGGGCTGGGCTGAAGAGGTAGTAGGGGAAGGAACCGGCAAGCTGACATACCTGCAGACTTATACTACATTAAACATACTAGTAATAAATAATAATAATAAATAGCAGAAATGTACTCAGAGGATTCTCCAAAGGGCTCTTGTGCCTTTCTCAGTTGAATTTCTGGCTTTCACACAAGACTAATTCTTCTGAATCACTCACTGTCTGTCTTCATGTAATATCCCAATCACTGCCTTAATGCTGATATTTCAGAGGCTTCAGATAAAAAGGTAGAAAATAACTCTGAAAAGCCAGGCAATAAAAGGCAAATTTTCCACTTACTCTTCAAAGATGACTGATTCTGCATTCTGATGGTCTCCAGAGGCAGGGAGTGCTTTATATAGGGGTCTTTGGTACTGTACAAATGAGTACCTACTGAAAGATAAAGGACCCAGTTTCGCTCTCCAATATATCTTCCCAACGGCCAGAGTTCAGAGAGTCTCTGATGGCAGAATGTAGCCCTTAGCTCTCCCCTGGAGCACGGAGTTACATCTTCCGGGGTCCTACTGAAGTTAATGGGATTACTGAGGTGCAAATTACGTCCTTGGGTGTGATTTCTATATAAACGACAGTGGCTGAATCAGAATTTTACTGTTCTGGAGCTGGCCCTGTGAGAACTGATGATGCAATTAGATAAGAACTAAGGGAGCTGGTGCCTTCTGCAGGTTGGATATTAGGAAAAACGTTTTCACTAGGAGGGTGGTGAAGCACTAGAATGGGTTCCCTAGGGAGGTGGTGGAATCTCCTTCCTCAGAAGTTTTTAAGGTCAGGCTTGACCAAGCCCTGACTGGGATGAGTTAGTTGGGGGTTGGTCCTGCTTTGAGCTGGGGGTTGGACTAGATGACCTCCTGAGGTTCCTTCCAACCCGGATGTTCTGTGATTCTATGATTTATCTAGATGCGTTAGCAAATGAAGCACACGGTCATCATTAGAGTATTCATAGCTATAGCTGCCCAGCCTTCCCTTTTAGCATTGCTTAACGGGGAAGGAGAGTAACTGCCACCCTGAGTAAAGTGGCCTGTCCATCAAAAGAATTCTTGCTGAGCTTTCCTGAAGGTTTGGCTTTCGCCCACTTTGCCAAAAACGAAAAACCCAGCATATAATCCAGCCCCAGTGTTCTCTGACCAAAACAGCACCAAAGACCTAGCAACACTTTGCTACTTCCCTACACTTATCGTAATATCCCAGGGCTTAGGCAAGGGTGGTAAACAAAGAGGAAGAAAAATATTTTAAGAAAACTTACAACCTTTATTACGAGATTGAAATAAATCAAGTCTCCAGCCTGCATCAGTGAGTGACAGGACTCCAGTTGTTTAGCAGTTCTATAAACACACACAACCTTTGAGCACTACCATGAAGCTTGGTAAGTGCTATACCAAAGAACATGCCCCGTTACACGCATGTAACTTGTGACAGAATGCTGGGCAACAACAGCTGTACCCAGCGCTCTGCTCACTGGATCCCCAATTACATTGGCCCCAAGTCAGCCTGAAGGGCAAAGCTGGGCTAATTGATAGCTTGGGGCTTGGCTGGAATGAGCTACCCGGCTAATTAGCCCAGAGGGTAGGAAAGGCACAGGAAGGAGCTGCTCAGGGTGGTGGGAGAAGAGAGATAGGTAGGCTTTTGAGAGCCAGAGGAGATCTGTCTCTCCACTCCTTGGCTGAGTGAGCTAGGGAGTGTATGCTGTTGTACAGACAGACTGCACAAGTGCACAAAGGGGATGCGGAGAACAAGGTGTCTGACCAGAAGGTCTCTGAGTGGTTTGTGTCTAGAAAAAGAGACAGGCGTAATGATGATGTCACAAGCCCCCCCCCCCCCCCAAAAAAGGTTGAAACATCTGGAAACTGACAACTCAGGTTATTTATGCAATTCTGACACCAAGGACAAACACATCTGTGTGCTGGAATTGTGTGTCTGTACAACACCCAAACTACCTTAACCCAGAGGCCCTGAGAAACAAACCAAAACTCTGCAACAGCCTTAAGAACATAAAAACGGCCACACTGGGTCAGACCAAAGGTCCATCTAGCCCAGTATCCTGTCTTCTGACAGTGGCCAATGGCAGGTGCCCCAGAGGGAATGAACAGAACAGGGAATCATCCAGTGATCCATCCCCTGTCACCCATTCCCAGCTTCTGGCAAACAGAGGCTAGGGACACCCTCCCTGCCCACCCTGGCTAATAGCCATTGATGGACCTATCCTCCATGATTTATCTAGTTCTTTTTTGAACCCTGTTATAGTCTTATCCAACCACACGAGCTGGTTTCATGTCCTCAGTAGCCACAAACACTGGAATGCATTTCTGTTAACGGGCAATGCGCTGCTCAGCACACAAAGCGCCCCAATACACAATTGGGCTGGGGCAGAAGTCAGCAGCGATAGGAAGGTGGGAGGGGAGCTGGAGGTTTCCAGGCAAAATGTATGTGGGGGTTCCTCTGCCCCCCAGCCCGTGTCTGTGCCATACCCAGATTCCTTTTTTACACACCAGCTCACCCTTGAAAACCCAGTCCTCTCCATAATTCCTAGCAACCACCAAACTCCCTTCACTCCTTTCCTCCATCACGCCCCACCAGCAACATCCCTGTTCCCCTATGCTCCCCCATCCTTTGTGCCCTTCCAACACCCTGGACCCCACCCCCACTAAGATTCTCCCCAGCCCTCTGGCTTCCTCAGCCACCCATCACTAGCTTTAAAGGGTCAACTGCAAGATCAACGGCAAATCACTGAGCTCCAGACACCAATTCTGAAACCAAAATAATTTTCCTTTGCAACGTGTTCTCCAGGTCTAGAGCAACTTCTAAACTAGGAAACCAGGGGAGCTTAGCACAGCCAGGTTCACAGTCTACACTAGGTGCAAAGCCTTGTTAGTTAAGCGTATTAGCTAACATGTATTCAAACACAATCTATTTGCATGACCTCAGAGAGAGCTTTCTAGTTAAAAGAACAGTGCCCACATGGTAGATTAACCCAGAGCTGTGTAAAACCTGGTCACTTCAGAACACGGGTGGGTTGGGTGAGTCCTGTATTTGGTTTGCTTCACATGAATTTACTGCCGCTGACAAACCTGTAGCTACCTGTAGATCGAGCCTGTGGTCCTCTGGAAGGTTTGAAAACCTCAGTTCCTCTTACAGCACGAGCTTAGGGTTTGTAATGAGAATTGAAACCAGAGGAATGTCATGGGTGTGTTTGTTGCCCAGTCTCTTCTAAAGTCAGTTCTGGAGATTTATTATAGTATCACAGCATTACAATGTCTGTCTCTCCCCATATCTGTCTCAAAGATTTATCGTCCCCTCTCTGCAAAGGAGATCTCAGAAAGCCACATGACTTCTGAGCCATCAACTAGCATCACTGGTCACAACCTGTAGGCAAATCACTCAGGGGCTGAGTTGTTCAGCACCAAATTCAGGAGTGATGCAAAGACTGCTGTTGATCAGCTGTTCTTAAACTGTGGCTTGAGAGCTGCCAATGATCGGTGGAGCACTTGCTAGTTACATGGTCCTAGACAGGGGTGGGAAAACTTTTTGTCCCGAGGGCCATATCTGGGAATAGAAATTTTATGGCGGGCCGTGAATACTCCAAAAATTGGGGGTGGGGTGCTGGAGGGAGTGAGGTCTCTGGGGTGGGGCCAGAAATGAGGAGTTCAGGGTGCGGGAGGGGTCTTTGGGGGGCTGAGGACTCCAGCTGGGGGTGCAGGCTCTGGGGTGGGGATGAGAGGTTTGGGGTGCAGGAGGGTGCTCTGGCCTGGGATTGAGGGGTTTGGAGGGCAGGAGGGGATCAGGGCTGGGGCAAGGAGTTGGGGTGCGGGGAGAGGCTCAGGGGTGCAGGCTTCAGACGGCACTTATCTCAAGCGGCTCCCAGAAGCAGTGGCATGTCCCTTCTCCGGCTCCTACATGGAGTCACGGACAGGTGGCTCTATGCGCGGTCCTGTCTGCAGGCGCCACCCCTGCAGCTCCCATTGGCCATGGTTGCCGGCCAATGAGAGATGCGGGGGCAGTGCTTGGGACAGGGACAGTATGCAGAGTAGAGCCCCATCGCTGCCCCTATGTGTAGGAGCCGGAGGGGGGCCATGCCGCTGCTTCTGGGAGCTGCATGGAGCGGCCCCCACCCTGCTCCCCAACTGGAGCGCCAGAGGGGGCAAGCCCCAGAACCCGCTCCCCAGCAGGAGCTCAAGGGGCGGATTAAAATGGCTGGTGGCCAGACGCAGCCCACAGTTTGCCCACCCCTGTCCTAGATGCTCTCTCTCAACAGCTGCTTCTCCAGGCATGTAGGATCTGTGCTGCAGCACCGGGGCACCCCTGCAAACAGCTGTGAAATAAGAGGAGCAAGCCCAGCTTCCTTCACCCAGCTCTGCTGCAACCACGTGAGGAAAAGAGCACATCGCTGCCAGCCAGGAAAAAAGCCAGGAGTTGCCAGCAGGTCCGAAGCTGCCAACAGAGGATGCAGAGTGGGGCGGCGGGGGACACATTGGGTCGGGGACATTAGGAAGTGAAGGAGGAAACAGTGGTACTGGTTTATTGAGATTGATTAGAGTTCAGTATAAAAGTACATTAATTCCCCCAAGGACTATAGCTGTCTCCTGGAGGCATGGCGTTGGGATGGGAACATTCAGAGCAAGGGAGGTAGCCAGCCAGCCAGCCTCTCTCTCAAGAAATGGCATGTGCTCCGAGACAGGGTAAGAACCCTGGCGTCAGCTCCAAGCTTGAGTAGGTAGCAGACTCCTGGGCTTTGGACCACTATGGTGCCATGCAAAAGCATGTGACATTTATGCACTGAACAGAGTGTAGCAAGGAAGGGCATTTACGGTGACCATATGAAAAAAAAAGAGAGAGCAAGGGGGGACAAAGCTGCATTTCATGGTCTCCCCTCCCAGGCCATATAGATGAACATAATTTGTTGGGGAAGAGTCAACAAGGGTTTTGTAAAGGGAAATCATGCCTCACCAATCTACAAGAATTCTTCGAGGGGGTCAACAAGCATGTGGACAAGGGAGATCCAGTGAATATAGTGTACTTGGACTTTCAAAAACCCTCTGACAAGATCTCTCACCAAAGGCTCTTAAGCAAAGTAAGCAGTCATAGGATGTGGGGGAAGGTCCTCTCCTGGATCAATAACTAGTTAAAAGATAGCAAGAAAAAGGTAGGAATAAATGATCAGTTTTCATAGTGGAGAAAGGTAAATAGTGGTGTCTCCCAGGGTCTGTACTGGGACCAGTGCTATTCTATATATTCATAAATGATCTGGAAAAGGGGTAAACAGTGAAGAGTTTACAGAAGAGACAAAAATCACTCAAAATAGTTAAGTCCAATGCTTACCAAAAATAGTTACAAAGGGATCTCACAAAACTGAGTGATTGGGCAAGAAAAAATCACAGATGAAGTTCAGCGTTGATAAATGCAAAGTAATTCAGGAAAGAGATCTTCGATTCATTGTGGATAGTTCTCTGAAAACATCTGCTCAATGTGCAGCAGCAGTCAAAAAAGCAAACAGAATATTGGGAACCATTAGGAAAGGGATAGATGAGACAGAAAATATCATAACGCCACTATATAAATCCATTAAATGCCCACACCTTGAATACGGCATGCAGTTCTGGTTGCTCCATCTCAAAAAACACATATATTAGACCTTGAAAAATACAGAAAAGGGCAACAAAATGATGAGGGGGATGGGACGGCTTCCATCTGAGGAGAGATTAAACAGACTGGGACCGTTCAGCTTGGAAAAGAGACGACTATGGGGGGAGATGATTGAGGTCTGTATAATCATGACTGGTGTGGAGAAAAAGTGTCATTTATCCTTTCTCATAACACATGAACCAGGGGCTCCCCAATGAAATCAATAGGCAGCAGGTATAAAAACAAACAAAAGGAAGTATTTCTTCACACAACACACAGTCTCCCTATGGATGTTGTTGCCAGGGGATGTTGTGAAGGCCAAAAGGTATATCTGGGTTCAAAAAAGAATTAGATAAGTCCAGGGAGGATAGGTCCATTGATGGCTATTAGCCAAGATGGGCAGGGATGCAACTACATGCTCTGGGTTTCCCTGACTCTGACAGCTAGAGCTGGGAGTGGATGACAGGGGATGGATCACTCGATAATGGCCCTGTTCTGTTCATTCCCTTCAAAGCACCTGACACTGGCCACTGTCAGCAGACAGGCTACTGGGCTAGATGGGCCATTTGACCCAGTATAGCTGTTCTTATCCCTGTCTGTAGATTTTTCTATTCCCATTTATCACGTTTATAACATATATAGGATGTGTATATAAATGGGAAGGGAGCCATATGGGTTAGAATGGACATTGGGGGAAAGCAGGAAATGTAAATTGGGTAGGGTGACCAGATAGCAAGTGTGAAAAATCAGGACGGGGAAAGGGAGGGGAGAGGGGTAATAGGAGCCCATATAAAACAAAAGCCCCAAGTATAGGGACTGTCCCTATAAAATCGGGACATCTGGTCACCCTAAAGTTGGGTCCCCACTTTGACTTTCTGCTCGGAAGCCTCATCGGACAGTCTCTGTAAGGGAGTGGTCTCATGCTAAGCTTCTGCCCTGGACACCCTTTCCTCCCTGCCAGCACCAGCAACAAGCTAACAGGGTCCAGGGGGCAACCGCCCCCCTCCCCCAGCGCCCTTTAACGGTACGTGTGGTGCGTTTTCAAGCATATTATGCACCAGACACAAGAAGGTGCAGGACTCAAATTTTCACCTGGGGCTGGAAGGCGAGCCTCCCCCTGCTCACTCAGCAGCAGCGGCTGTGGGTTGGGCCTGGCTCCCCACTCCAGGTGCTGCTACATGGCGTATGGGGTTTCAGGTGCTGCAGCCTTGTGTACTACACCACAACTCCACTCCCTCGAAGTTGGTCTGGCTGCCCCTGCGTCGTGGCGGAGGGGTGGCCAGGCCAAACCTGAATTGCTCTGCAACCTTGTGTGCCAGGGGGCAATGCCCAGAGTGAGGATCCAGAGCCAGCTGCTGCTGCTGGGGCACTGCATGGCTGGCTCACCCGCCAGCCTGCCTCCAGCGACCCATTGCCTCCCACCCCCCATTGCAAAACCTGGCTCTGCCATTGCCCACGAAGCCCATGATTTTAGTTATTGTTCACTTATTGTGTGAGGGTCTACTTCACTAACATGTTGTGCTCTATAGAATCACTGTGTGCTAAATAGAGTTGAGTTGTAGAATTACAGAAAATTAACTTTAAATAAAAGAAAAGGCTACACCCAGCACCAGTGTCAGGGAGGCTGGATGACTCTCACTGCAGTCCGGGGTAGCTGCCTCGGATACAGCAAGGAGCTGGGAGGGGCGTGGGGTGGGAATGGACGGGCCCACGGAATTGGGCTCCAGGCACAGAATGTGCCCCAGCCGAAGGCAGAAAGAATTGCATTGCATACACCTGATCTGCAAACCCAAGGAGCATACACACCACTCCGTGCTTCTCAGGGCTTTATCCCGAGGCAAAGGAGCTGCTGTGGGCTCTGGTGCTGGGGGCAACAGGACGGACGGTCGACATGGGCCCCGATGTTCCCCAAGGCAAATTACCCTACTCCATTGGCTGGAGACATTCTGTGCTCACATGAGCATGTAGCTGAGGCTAGGCAGAAGCTGTCTTGGTCTGCTTATGAAAGTGGGTGCACTTTAGATTCAACTTTTGTCTCAGAGTTCGGTCCCACAGAAGGAACACATTTCTGCTGTGGTCCAACCATCACCTCTTCCAGGCGGAGGTCAGGGCCTTCCTGCAGATGGATCCTGCTAACTTCAGAGCTCTCTGTAGGGGTCTGGCTGGGGCACTTCTGGGCCAGGGCATGGATGACCTGGTGGGACACTATAATGACCTCTTGCCAATTACCATTAATGGCCTGGTCCTTGAAAACTCCTTTGCACTGCACTATCCCTAGTGGCCACCATGGGTTTCTACCTTTGAGCTGAAATGGGAGGGGAGGGTACCTAACAGCAAAGACAGCAGTGAAGGACTCATGTACAGATGTGGTCTCATCTCAAAAAAATATATGCTGGCATTAGAAAAGGTTCAGAGAAGGGCAACTAAAATGATTAGGGGTTTGGAAGGGGACGTTTCAGCTTGGAAAAAAAAGAGACTGGGGGGGGGATATGATAGAGGTCTATAAAATCATGAGTGGTGTGGAGAAAGCAATTAAGGAAAAGTTATTTACTTGTTCCCATAATATAAGAACTAGGGGCCACCAAGTTCAAACAAATAAAAACGGAAGTTCTTCTTCACACAGTGCAAAGTCAACCTGTGGAACTCCTTGCCTGAGGAGGTTAAAGTCCATTAATGGCTATTAGCCAGGATGGGTAAGGAATGGTGTCCCTAGCTTCTGTTTGTCAGAGGATGGAGATGGATGGCAGGAGAGAGAATCACTTGATCATTACTTGTTAGGTTCACTCCCTCTGGGGCACCTGGCACCGGCCACTGTCAGCAGACAGGACACTGGGCTGGATGGACTTTGGTCTGACCCAGTATGGCCGTTCTTATGTGTCTGAGCCAGACAACTACAACCAAGGGAGTTTTCTCCCATGGCAGTGCTGGAAACTAAGAGGTCTGTTTCTTCCTCTACAGGAAGCAGTGGCCTGTGTTCACAAGGGTAGGTCACACAGCCAATCCAGGATGCCTTCACCAAGATTCAGAGAGGAGTGTCTCCAAGTCTCTTTTGCAGAGGAGACTAAATGCACATAGAATAGACTCTGGGGCTGAGAACAGGGTCAAAGCAAGAACTAACAGGCCACCTTCTCACAGCCATTGTCACAGGCAGGGTAGAGGTTTGAACATCCTAGGCACTGAATCCACTTGCAAGGTGGTCTCAGCCTTCCTGGCTGTGGAAAGCCAACAGGGAATGCTTTCCTCCTTATCTATGGAGACTCGTAACATCTCTTCAAGGATGGCAAGCAGCCAGTGGCATTTAACATGCTGCGGTGGGCCCTCGTCCAATAAGCCACCACTCAGCATGAATAGCTTCATCAGTTATTGATCGGTCTCCCATCTCCCCCACCTCTGGGAGGTCGCTGATTACTGGTACCGAGCCAAAGTGGGGACATTTTCCCACCAACTTTTTTCCTCACGCGGTGTTTCACATCCTCAAAAAACATGCACAATTTTGTTTGAAATTCTTTAGATTTCAAAAACTCTGAATAAAGGTGGAATTCAACGCAGAAAAGGCCACATCCAGCAACAACTGACGTCCTCCAATTTTTGGACCCTAAATCAGACAGGGCCCTGACTGGACGTGGGTGGGGGGGGGGGGGGAAGAGAAAGGACTAATTTCCTAGGCTGAAGATGTCTTCAGAGCAATAGCGAGATATTCACTGTCCAGAATATGTTTAGAACGAAGCATCAGCCTCCACCACCACGCACCACTGCTGACTCTGCTGTGGGACTTGATGTGGGTGACTGGATTCAAGGCTCCCTTCAGGAAGTTCACAAGATGCTTGTATTAGGCTATTGCTCCCTGTCAGGTGGGCAATTTTATCCCATCCTCCTTCTTCACCCTATATCTGAGCTCACTTAGGGCAGACCCCAGGGCATGATGCACTAGAGTATCACTTGTGGGCTGAGGACTCTCAGCTCTGAATCTCTGTCTGTGCACCCGCTCTTCCAGGTCCTGGTACATACCCAGATCTGGATGAAATCTAGCTGCGTTAGGCTCGATCCAGATACGACAAGTGGAAGTATGTTGCAGAGAAATATTGAGATAATGGCATGACCGCCCCCCCCCCCCCCCCCCATTGAAGGCATCTGCTCATTG
Source organism: Caretta caretta (assembly GCF_965140235.1). Lineage (NCBI taxonomy): Eukaryota > Metazoa > Chordata > Testudines > Cheloniidae > Caretta > Caretta caretta. The sequence continues at coordinate 211,742,440 of NC_134208.1, read as the reverse complement.
CTTGCCAAGCTGGTTTCTCATCTGAGTTCTGCACAGCTTGTCTCTGTTCTTGGATTTCCAAAAAGCTGCAGTAGCCAGACACAAGCAGAAGTGGCTGAACTCATTTCCTCCATCATCAGCCAGCCAAGAGAGTATGCTTCTTCCTTTATAGCAATGCTCACCGTAATCCCCCCCCTTTGGCACCCCAAGGCTAGACTACTGAAGTGCGCTTACCTGGGATCTGCCATGATGAAAAACACCAGGCTGCTTCAGCTCGTGCAGAATGCAGCTGCCCACTTCCTGAGCAGGGCGGGCTAGCAAGAGATCGTTGCTCCTGTGCTGGTTATCAATTCACTTCTGGGTGAAATTCAAGATGCTATCTATAGCCTTGAAAGCCCTAAATGTCTGAATTTCCAGCTACATCAGAGACTACATCCCTTGCTAGGATCTGCCATGGCATCTGTGCTCTAGAGGAGGTCTCTGTTTTAGGGAGCTAAGGGCAGGTTTTTCTCAGTAGTGGACCCTCATCTTCGAAACTCACTCCTGCTGAAAGTCTATCCAGGTCTAGGTCTGGCCATGTTTACAAAATGCACCCGTGGAAGGTGATTGACTTTCTCTCAGCAAGTTGTTCCCTGGCTGGTGTCTCCTGTTTTGGTGGATAGGAGGGTTGATAGCTACAAGGACTATAGAGCACAAGGTTTCCTCTTTTGGGGAAATGTGTCAATATTTTGGTCTAATTTGCAATGCCCCCAGTTTCAACAGTGATGGGGGTCTTATCAAGGCAAAATGTTTCTTAAGTGCTCTCAGATCCCCAGAGCTAGAGAAGCACACAGTGTTATCAGGCACCAGATATTATGGAGAATAAACTGAAGGAAGAAAGAGGAAGTTAGAGCTCAATAGTCTGCCAAGTTCCTAATATAAATTCAAAACAAAGCAATGCTTAAAAGTGCACATGAAGTCAGCATTTGTCTGTGCTTCAGTCTCCTTGAAATCCCCCGAGTAACCAACCCACGTGGAGGCAGCTTAAGGAATGGAAAAATCAGTCATTTCTATGCCTCATGTCTTTTTTAGTCTGCAATGTACAAGATGTAGTGGGAAAACTAGCTCCAAACTGCTTACTCGACAGTGAAAGTACTCTTGGAGGTTTTTGAACCCAAGGAAACCCACGATTTATCTTCCTACGGGCTTTCAGGACAGAAGTATTTGGATGTTTGTTCAGGCGCACTAGCAACCAGGTGAAAATGAATAATAAGGTCCTGAACTTTTACTTGGTGTGGGGAGGAAGAAAAGTTTATCTAAAGGGTACATTTGTTCGCTAGCTAGCCACAGGTTTCAGAGTAGCAGCCATGTTAGTCTGTATCCGGAAAAAGAAAATGAGTACTTGTGGCACCTTAGAGACTAACAAATTTATTTGAGCATAAGCTTTCGTGAGCTACAGCTCACTTCATCGAATGCATGCAGTGGAGAGATTTTATATCCACAGAGAACATGAAACAATGGGTGTTACCATCACTCTTGTTAAAGTGTGTATGGTAACACCCATTGTTTCATGTTCTCTGTGTATATAAAATCTCCCCACTGTATTTTCCACTGCATGCATCCGATGAAGTGAGCTGTAGCTCACGAAAGCTTATGCCCAAATAAATTGGTTAGTCTCTAAGGTGCCACAAGGACTCTTGTTCTTTCAGCTAGCCCCAGACATCCTGGGTTGCCGTGTTCTACAGGTGCCTCCATGCTGGCTAACGAGCTTGATTAGCAATTAGAAAATGTTACTTCCTTTCACCATCGTCATCCCCCTTCCCCATGAATTATCATGCACTTACCGTCCTGCACATCTTTGTTTAACAGCCCACATCTGTGGGGCTGCTCTCCAAACTCCAGGCAGATGGGACATTTGGGCGTCATCTGAAGCCCACTGAAGTCAACAGAAGAGACTGCCATAGACTTAAATTGACCTTGGATCAGGCCTTGGTTGCACAGCTGCCCTGAATGCCCAGCCTGGCCTCTCACCTTTCTGGACTCTATATCTGGTCGTTCCTGCCGTCAGTCCCCAACCTGGTTCCTGGTCATGCTGCTTCACTCCTGACAACACAGATACCAGAAACCGTCACTGCCGGCGGTGATGCAGCGAAATAAGAATGACTGGGCAGAGACTTTCCAAAGGCAGCTGGCCAGTGACTCCCAGTTGTCTAGTCTGCAGCTGGAGCAGGCAGCACCTTCCCTTCTTAGTACCAATCCAGACGCCATGCAGCCTTCTGCGAATATCCCCATCAAATTTAACTCTCTCAATAACAATCCAAATCCCTACCGAGTGCAAAAAGGAGAGAGAGCAAGATGCAGAGAGCTCCTTAAACACGTGGGGCACTGGACTAGCAGAGAGACAGGTGTGGTGTAAGAACCTAGATAGATGGTCCTGCGTGCTACCTCTGCCTTCACTCTTTGCTTAGCCTAGCGTGGGGGAAGTGCTATGCAGTAAACAAGACTCCAGCATGCCAGCTGATGGACAAAGAAAACACTGCTGGAGCCTACCAATGCAATGGATTCCCTCAGACATGAGTTCAGACAGAAATGGAAAGACACCTGGAAAGCTCCCAGTAGACATGATGGTCACATTTAGACCCTACATACTGGAAGCAGGGGTAACTCCACTGACTTCAGAGTTATGCTGCTTATACCAGAAATGAGACTTTGCCCTGAGGAACAGAGAGTGGAAAGATCGCCGTCTGCCAGGGAACGCAGAGACCTGGACGTTACTCCGCAAGAGAAAAAGAGCACTCGTGTGTCGGGACCTCTGCAGTATCCCTGGCCCTGTTGTGACACCTGTGGTGGTATCAGTGAGCGTTAGGAGATCACCAACACCATTATTAGTTAACCTCTGGCAGCGCCCTGACTGCAATGCGATGAATGTTTTCTCCCCACGCTTTTTTTCTTGCCACTCTGTAACTTTCCCAAACTTGAGGAAGTTTTGAAGAGTGAAAAAAATGGTTAAAAGGGAAAAAAAATTGTTACTTTATCACATTACACTTTCCAAAAGTTGGGTGAAGTTCTGAAAAATTACAATTACCTCAGCTAGTTTAACTTTTCCTTTGCCATTTCCCCCAAATTTGATGAGGTTTTCAAAAGACACAGATTGGCAAAAGGGAAATAAACAAACATACAAATAATAAAAAAACACCAAAAAAATTCAGGACATCCTCCATTTTATTGTACTAAGTAGAAAAGAGGGGGGAAAAACAAGAAAAACGCAGAAAATTCAAAATTTCCATACTTCAAAAAATATTTTGGGAAACATTTAAAAAAATCTAATGTGTTCCATTTTGAACCCTGCAAAATGAAACTACTTCAAGATTTATTTTTTAAATGGAATTGTCTTTCCATTTTTTGCCCAGCTGTACAATTAAGGTTGTATAGTGACCCTACCTATCCAGTCATTGCATTTTATGTTCAAAAAATGGCTGAAAAATAGTTGTTCCTAGACCTAGAAATAATTAACACAGCAAAAATAAAACTAATAAATGGCATTAGTCCTCTTCATACATAGATGTTGCACTAATGCTGCATTTAGAAAATCTGAATACAGCTCTGCAAAAGAAATAAAAATACTTGGGAAAATAAAAATCAACATCCCTGGTATTAATATTTCTGTTTATCTCTGTTCAGTATAGTCCTTGGAGGCCCAGCACCTGGCAAACCTAACAGAGCACCTTCAGTTTCCAGGGACATGCTATATCCTGGAAGACCAGTAGTTTTTAGCTTCTTAGTTACTGTATTTGCCTTCTGCCTTAAAAGTCCATTTACCACTTGAGAGAGAGACCGAGGCAGACGGACCCAACAAACTCCATTTTTATTTATTATTTCTACACTGGATATTGCTCAGAGGGCCTGATCAGGATTCAGGTGCTATATGATATACAAATATGAAGAACGACATGGTCACCGCACAAAGTTTACAACTAAACCTAGTAAAGGGGATGCTTACCTGGGATTTATGAAGTTTGGCTAAACAACAGTAAGATCATTATCTAGTAAAGCAGCACAGAATCTCCAGCGATAATAAAATCAAAATGGTAGTCATAGGGATTAACTAGGTTTCTTATTCTCTTTGGTGTTTTTGTTTATAAACAAGTGGGTCATTTGTCCTTGAAGCATAATTTCCAAGTACTGTACTGAATTTATCAGGGCAAGAGAAAAGGACAGGTAAAATGTTTGCGTGGGGAGATAATCGGCTGCATACACTATAGCAATGAAACTTGCATACAGTGCCTGCCACAGACTAGCCGGATTGTGGGAAACATAGCATCCTGCTCCATGGAGCAAAGGGACATAAATTGGACACACAGGACTCAAATTCCTTAGTCATTGTTTTGGCAGAAGCTGAATGAGGTGCAAAGGTGACTAATTCAGCCGCCAGGACCCAGTTACAAGGAATTGGCTGGCCCATAATTTGACATTCCTGGCTATTTTTGGAACTTGCCTGAATGAGTTTGTCTGCTTTTAATCCTAAAGCATAATATTTAACGTCCTGTAAACTGTCTGAAAGAAATAAACCCTGGAACAATGACAAGGAAAATAAAAACGATTCTCATAGAACTATCTAGATGCCTCTTAGATGGCCTGGATCTCTGTGAAAGATGAATGTTAAGGTCTTAAGGTTTCCTATTTCCACACATTTCATAAGCAGAAAAGACCAACTTTGAAAGGAGACACTGAAGTTGTACTGGCTTGTCCACTGTAGTCTGGCTTGTGGTTCCCTGCTGCCCTGCACATTCTGCCTCCCACAAACAGTGCTGGTGGATGAAATGCTGCCAGATATCTTCTGTTACAGTAAGCAAAGTTAATCTGTAGGCATTTTGGAAACACGCCGTGACTTTTGGATCAGCATCAGAGAGGCACCCTAGTGTTCCAAGATAAATTTTCACTGGGACGTTTTCCATTTAAATGTGTCTCAGAAGACAAATTACTATTAAGATACATATGCTAAGAGGACTTTCACAGCTTCGAATTGTCTTCCTCAAAAGGGAAAACAAAAAAACAAAAAACCTTCTTGAATGAGTGATGCCAAAACATCAAATATTAGAAGGTTGTTAGAAGGAAGAGGGAGAAAAACTGTTCTCCTTAACCTCTGAGGATAGAACAAGAAGCAATGGGCTTAAATTGCAGCAAGGGCGGTTTAGGTTGGACATTAGGAAAAACTTCCTAACTGTCAGGGTAGTTAAGCACTGGAATAAGTTGCCTAGGGAGGCTGAGAAATCTTGGTCATTGGAGATTTTTAAGAGTGGGTTAGACAAACGCCTATCAGGGATGGTCTAGATAATACTTAGTCCTGCCATGAGTGCTGGGGACTGGACTAGATGACCTCTTGAGGTCCCTTCCAGCCCTATGATTCTATTACACTGGATGTAAAATGCTGACTGGATCATTTAATTTGATCAACTAAGCCATGCGAGGTAAAGCATATCAAAATTCTATTAGTGTCTGTCAGTTCCCCTGGAGAGTTGCTCAGCAATTAAATATGTCAGTTGAGAAAGAAATACAGGACCCTTTGAACATTATGTAGTTATTCTTTGCCTCACCAGAGCCGACGAGCAGCAGCACCGCAGGGTCTGTTCCAAAAAGGGAACTGCTCCCTTCGGGAATGTATGAGCTAGAGGTGAGCGTCTGTGCTTTGGCCACTAAGGTCAGCAGTCGTTACTGGTATGGGCCCGTGTGGGCTCATGAGTCAGTGCAACAGCACCCTCTCTGGCCAGGTGAGTGTTGCACTTGAGTTCACCAGATCTGGCAGGGTGGTCGGTCAGCTCCTGGTGCCCAGGGGATCTGAAAATACCCCCTCCGTTCTTAAGTCTGTCAGGGGTTGGTAGAGGGACCCAGGCCCGCCCACTCCACTGGGTTCCAGCTCCAGGCCTTCAGGTAGAATCAGGTCTCAGTACCTCTGACCGTGCCCCTCTCCTGGTTTCTCTAGGCTCTTCAGCCTGTTGGTCCAGTTGTGCCCTCCTAGGGTGCTGTGTATGAGCGGCTTCTCAGCAGCCTGCTGGCAGGAGTTCCCTTCTCCAGCTTGCTCCTCCGTCAGCCACCCCACCGCTCTGCGTTCCAGCCCTTTTATTCTTCTAGCTGCCGGGAAGCTGCCAGTCAGCCCCAGCTCACACTACCCGCACTAGCCCAGTCCCCGGTGGCTGGCCAAGCCAGGGGGGTAGACACCCCCGGTAGCATGGCTATGCGAACGACATGATGGATGGCAGTGGAAATGTTAATACCGGAGAGCGTCCAGAGGCCTGACTGACCCGAGAGCTCTGTGGTGGGGCCTTCCCTCTAAGCAGCCTGCCCCCATGTTCATTACTAAATGTAAGGGAATACAGGAGCAGACCGTAATCTCTAGCCGGCCTCTGGCAGCAGCACTCGAGCTCAGCTGGTGAGGACAGGGCACTCCGGCCCAGGCTGACAGGGCAGCGCAGGCTGGCGTTCTACATTTTAACAAAGTTTCGGGCTAAGCCTGCTGCTATCCTGGCAAGCTACCTCATAGCATGTGCACAGCATGGCTGAACAACACAGCACCCAGCGTGAAATGCTGCATGGAAGCAAAGGATGGTTAGGGTGCATGTGGAGGAACTGAGGAGAGGGCTGGGATCAATTCCTCACTCTGCTACAGATGCCCTGTGACACCTTGGATGCGTCACTTAATCTCTCTGTGCCTCAGTTCCCCTCTGTAACATGGGGATAGGAATACAGCCTATGAACTCTTCTGGGCATCTCTCAACATGTGGGTGTACAGTGCCGAATATAGTAGGGCCCTGATTTTGGTCAAGGTCTCCAAATGCAACAGTAATCACAAGCTGAAGTGGGGGCCATGAGAACGGTATTGGAGCAGAGGCCCCCAGAGGGGTGGGTATGGGAGGAGGTTATAAATGGGTGTTCTAGTGGCAGGGGAGAGCTACCGAGGCAGGGTAAAGAAAAATCAAAGGAGAGTGAAACCAATACAGAAAAAGCAGCAGGGAGAAAGTTCTGTGGGGATAAAAGAATGAAAGGGGAGGACGGGACTAGAAAGCTGTAAAACAGAACAGTGTGAAGCTGGGAAACAATCACTTTCCAGCTGGCAGACTTTCAAGTACTCAATTCCACACACTGTTATATTTCCTTGGCAGAAAGAGGA